>NC_083490.1:16082561-16682561 GCF_905332965.1 Bombus pascuorum | reverse complement strand
GTATGTATAGCATAATTTGATAGTAGTAGTTATCTATTAAAGCAGTTACAATTATCAGTGTAGTCTCAATGAATGAAACGTAATATTTTTCTCATTGCTTAATGTGTCATACTTAGTATTAATTAATATTTACCACATAAATTTCATTGTTTATTACTTTACAGGCAGTTGGAACTGATAGGAATATTCATGACTGGATTTTAGAAAGACGTGCAAATACATTAGAATCATTGCTAAAATTTTTTCATTATGATTTGAATAAGATACTGGAATCATTTAATAATGACAGAAATAAGTTCACAGAGAAGCTTTATCAAATGTTTGAAACATATTTGCCAATACTTCAATATAGTGCCAATCTTTTCTCCAATATTCCTATCATTAAACTTCCAAAGGTAATTGATATATGATATCAATTTTTCTATTTTATACAGCTTCTTTTTAATATATTTAATTATTTATTGTGGATATAATATAAGTTGATGTTATGTTTTTTTAGAGTGCTAGCAACATATTTTTAGAAGCAATTCAAGTTTTACAATATTATCAAGAAATCAGTGGTATCATAGGTGGTGCACTCTTCTATAATAATAAGTAAGTTTCTAGAGCAGTGACAAATAAATTGTTCTTTTATTTTAAAAACTAAAAGTATTAATATTTCAGGGTAGTTGCAACTCAGTTAAGTGCTGAGTTGACCAAACAAATTGTTATAACTGATCCATATAGAATAAAGGTATATTAAATTAAAATATACTAATAGTATGTAATATTTACATAATATACAATATTGTTTCTTTTAATACAATTTTTTAGGCTCCTGCGGAGAGAATATCAACAGAATTTCATCTACCTGTTGGAGTACAGTTATTGCGAGTATATATAGAGCAAAAACAGTTTACGAAACTTGTACAAGAAGCAAATAATGAACGATATTATAGTTCTTATTTAGATTCTGTGACAAAAAAGATATTTCAAAGAAAGGTTAGTAGTTTTTGACAATGAATTATAATAATTATTTAATAATGAAACTATTATATTCTTAGAACATGTCCAAGAACAGTAAGGAACTTCCTTTGTCCGGAATGAAACGCGACACTTCTCGCATTTTTACTGTACCTGAAGAAGGAGAATTAGATTCATTACAGTACAACGATAATAGTCATTATGTACCCTCCGTACCACTTACAGCTTACAGTTCTCCAGTGAAACGTAAACAGGAAAGTAAAACAGACCGTCCTAAGTGTGTAAATCCTTTAACTCCTAGCGTTTGCTCTACACCATTAAAAGATATTAATAGAGTATTACATGGTAATGCTATGTTAATATGTAATACAAACGAAGATACAAATAATGAAGCAGAAGAAGAAAAAAAAGAAATAAAAACAAATGTAGATGATATTCCAGATGTTGTTAAGGAAGCACTTAGATATAAACGTTTAAATAAATTAAGAAACGTTACGCCAAAAGAAAAATTAGTTAAACGAAAAGAATTTAATAAGAGAAGTTTAAGTATGCATGATTTAGGATCGTCCAATTTGTATTCCAATCGAATATCAGTAAGAACATATGGATTAGGGTTGCCACAATTAAAACAAAGTATATCTCCCGAAACTTCTCCTCAAAAGCAATCTTTACATAAAAGGCAGTTTCATACAATTACTGACCCATATTATCCTATATTTCGATGTGATGGATTACCAGTATCTCAGTCTTTATATAATCAATATATATCTTCACATTACGAAGAACTTAAGGATGATCAAAATAATACAATTAATCGTAACGACTTTTTAATAAGTTTAGCTAACGATTGTAACATGAAAAATGTAACAAATAACTGTGATACCATAATCAGTGATAATTTAGAAAAATCAAGTAATTCTCGTGACATAAAAATAGATAGTAAAGTGAAACAAGAAATTTATCGCAGATCAATGAGTCTTCCTTTGAAACCACTCAATATCACTGATGATGATGATAGACGAAAATCAGCATCGGAATGTGGTAACGTATATGAATTTCTTCAAAAGAAAAAGTTGGATGGTCTACAATTAACGCCTCTTATGTCTAAACTCAGTTTGCTTGCTGATGAGAGAACTAGTGGTTTTTGTAGTAGAGAAACAACTCCTAGTGAATTTCGTGATTTATCGGGCTTTTCAACAGCAACAAATCAAATAATCAAGCAAAAACTGGAAGCAGTTAATAAGGAAACTGGCAGTGATGGTGAAGATGAATTAGAAGAAGATTGGGTAACTACTTCCAAAGATGAAGTTTCTTTTGAGAAAACAGAACTATTTCTCTGTGGACACCACAATATGGTGCTAGTACTACTAATGGAAAATGGAACTGCTAATAATCCTGATCTTATACACTCTCTTGTAAGTATATTTTATTGTCTAATATCTAATATATTGAAATTTAATTTTTTGATAATATATATTATAGTAATACTTGTTATAGTGGCAAACTTGCGTGAATACATTAGGAAAACTTGAAGCAAGACTACAACAATGTTTAGAGCCTCTACCTTCAAATGAAAATAAGGAATTATATAGTATATTAAGTATTGATCCTCAATGGGACACAATAAATCGTTCTGGACTCTGGGGTGTTACTGAATTGGATATTGTTTCTTGCCTTCATGATAGGTTCACATATGCCAGCAATCTCACAGATATTATTGTCAGGTAATTATTTCAGCATTAGTTAATTTGATTCATTTAGTGCAATTTTGCATATGTCTGCTTGCTTCAGTAGACCTATTTATATCTTTTTGTTCGGTTAAAATAATACTACTATCAAAAATTTTCAAGGAAATGAATTGTATTATAAATTCAGAATATGTTTTGTTTTATACATTATGAAGCACTAAACATGGTAATTTTTCATGAAACATAGTAAAAAAAATGAGTATATTTTATTAATTAACTAGAACGGAGGATACCGTTGTTTATGGTAACCAGTGTGGAAACGTAGAGGTATTTTATCAACAAGCAGTGGCTCCAAATACCTCTGGAGGACTTCCAACTCCTGCAGATTTAATGGGAATTGTGTCTCTTAAAGCAAAACGTAGACTGGAAAGAGATCATGGGATTGTATTACTATAAATAATAATTATCTACAAATGCTTCCATCACAATCTCGTTTAGGATTGAATTGTTTTACTTAATATTTTGTTCTTTTCTTTATATTTCCTGGCATGCCAAATTAATAATAATATATAACATTCTGTACATATTTTATCTCCGAATAGTAGTAGATACATTTTCCTGATGTTTTTAATAATATTAAATAGAAGCATTCTCTTTACCTTGTTATATGGTAATACAAGGGCATTAAAAATGGGAATGCAATCCTTCATTTAGTAATTAGTATGTAACAGTAGTTGAACTCTTATTACCATAGCAACGATTTTCAAATAACCATATATAAACATCACGTATATATGTTAATGCGTGCATGTATACTTTTAGTATTATATTTATTTAAAACGTCCATATTTTGAGTAAGAAACAATGAGTTCAAATTTTCATATCTCTTTCCAAATAAAAGGATAATTAAACGTTCCATTAATTTAATCGACCAAGAACATTTTTACGATAAAAAATACTACATATTAATAGAAAAAAATATTACCAAATTTTCTACATGTATTTTTGTAATAAAGATCATACTATTGAGTATAATAATTTAAGAATTGGCGGTAATCAAAGAATTTTTATATCACTCACATGTACCGACCAGACATAACAAAACCGGTATTGAAACGTTACTATTTTCGCGATCATAAATGATATATTTTAATACGAAATATTAAATGTTTTATTAAAAGAAATTCTTCGATAATAAATTCACACTTTTGGTTTTTTCATAATAGTATAAAAGGTAACGTGAACTTCAGATATTGTATATCTTTATTACATTCTTTTATCTTATTAAATATGAATGATATTACGCAATAAAATTTGCAATTATATTTAAAAGTTTTGTATCATAAACATAAATGTAGTAGAAATATATATTGTACCTAAACAATAATTTTTATCATGTATGGTTTCAAAAATTAGATAAATAATAATAAATATTCATAACAGGTAGATAAAAATTCTTTTAAAATGTTTAAAATTGTAATACAGTTTAATAGCATGATGCAACAGTTTTTGCAAATCCAAGCTTTTAATATCTTAAATAAAACAAAATCATTCTAGTATTGTAATACTATGCCCAAATTAAGTGATATTGAGTATTAATTTATTTGTCTATTTATAATCGTATTATTATGAGTAAAGATTTTTATTGCGTTTAAGCATAAGGCAATTAATTGTTGTTTACTGTTTGATCTCTTAACAATTCCGTTTTGTATGAATGAATTTATATTGTATGTATTATAAATATATAATTAGTTCTTTGTATATAAATATATGTAAGAAGCGTCTGATATGTAATCTGTTTACATGATTTATAAATAATAATGTAATTTTTAAATTTATTAGTATAAGTAGATTAAACTAATAATATTATTAAAAAAATAATGTATAACATAAGAGGTCAATATGTTAACAAAAAAGAATGTTATAAATAATATTAATGTAATTCCTGAAAATCATAAAATGCGTTATAAAAACTTAATAATAACTAAACATCAACGTCTAGCAATCACATTATATATAATTTTTAATGGTATTTATAAAATATTTTAATTTTAATCTAAAAAGTAAATTCTTTTCGAAAAAATAATTTTTTTATTAATACGTTTAGATGTTTATGTATTCTTCTGTTATAACTATAGTTGTAACTTCTAAGATGAATATAAGTTTTATCTTAAGTATCTTTGTATATGAAGATACAACCTAAAATGAATTATGATTCTTCTAAACGTTTTAGATACTTTGACGTATTAAACAATTTCTAATTATTACGTAAAGTCCATATTTTATATTGTTTATAATAATATGCAGTATTTAAATTTTATTACATATGTTGACTATAATTATAATAATCTTCTAAATATAATTATAATATCTTTAAATATATAATAATCTAATCTAGTCAGTTATTGTGTATTGCGGGAAGCTATGAATATTTCAAATTATTCCTTACTCTTATTTAAATCCAATTCAAACTAGTCATATCAAAGTATAATCGCAGATATTAATTCACAAATAATATAAGACATACATGCAGTAGAACATGAACAACAAAACACTGTAATGTCATCCATGGAATATACTTTAACTGAATAAAAATTATAATTGAAATATGCAATACTTGAACTTAAACATTTTTAAAATTTTTATTCTGATATAAAATAAAATTATTGGAGATATTATATTTCAAATAATATATGCTTCATTTTTCATTCCTAAATATTTTCAAAGAAAAAGTAGTTTTTTTATAATTGATATAACGAAAGAAAAAGAAGAAGAACATTTTAAAGAAATAGAGATCAACCTTTTTTCTATATTTATATACAGATATCTATCATGTGTCTTGTAATCGTTCTGCTGTCTTTCTTTTTTGTCGACCTCGATATAGTAGAGAAAAATGAGGCGAGGTGATCCTCCTAGCTCTGCCGGTTCGTTAATATGTTTGTATCACGCACTATGCACGTTTCTCATCATTATTTACATTAAACAGGTAATTTACATTAAACAGGACGCGCCTCTAAAACCAGAATCTAAGTGTTGATGCAAGATCACGTTTCGTCATATAGAACGGCGAGCCTCCGCAAATGGAAAGTTTTACACGAATGAAATACTTTGAACTCTTCCTGTTTGTGGTGAAATAGTTTTTAGAAAAATAGTTATTTTTAAACAACGACATATATATAATATTAACAAATATATTATACTATATATATACTATTGCTTTACTTTAGTAAGTAAACTAAAGTTTACTCTTTCTAATCATTCAAAAATGTACGACAAAGTTGACTTTGGTTTGTAAGCATAATTAAAAAATGCTTAATTTGTTTAACTTATTTAAATACTAAAAAGATGTATAATATTTTTTCAATAAACATAATTGTATTTTATTTTCGCGTTTGCTATACAAATACAAAATACGCGTGAAAGACAATAATATTTACTGGAAACAATATTTACAAATACATTTTCGTTATTAATTGCAATTAATAAAGTGTATAACAAATTTTTTTAACGTTAAAATACTTTACAATTTTATATTTTCAAACATATTGTAATAAAAATTTTGAAAATTAGCATTTTAATATATCTTAAATGTTTTAAAAGATATCACGGAGGATATTAATGTGGATTTTAAATAAATAAACAAATCAATATAATTGAAAATCGACAATAAACAAAATTTCTTCAGTACATAAGTCAATAAATATTATTTAAAGAAATGACCTTAAAAATGATAGTTCCACAGACAAACCGATGAATAAAATATTAGATGACCGTAAATAATCCTGAAAAACCTGCTATTAGTATTATACATTAGATTTACGACTGACAGTTTTTAAAAGAATGCGACGCAAACAAGCCTCCCTGTTCAACCAATCAGCGATCAGGATATAGCATTACTGATTTTCACGCGCTTATATTTAAGCAAGGTATGTTTCCGATTACAAACCACGAAAAAGAAACCATTAACTAACTCGCTCTAACTTTCCGCAAGTATTCAAAATGGTATGAAATTTATAATCTATTTTTAACTAAGTTCTACTGTAAAAAAATTTATTATTACAGTACCGTAGTAGTATTAATACTATTTAATTAAGGACATTTTAATTTGTATAAATGTTAGTTTTCAGTCCGAATATAATCGTTCGTAATTTAAATAAAATAAAACTTTTAATGTTCTCTAATTTTCAGATGAATCGATAATATAAAATTTTTAATTTCATCTTTTTCAGACTACATATACAGATAAAGGTCCCAAGGTAATTATCGTAACACAAATACTCTAATTGAAAATATAATTTATTATAACATATATTTAACATGTAATTCTTTGCTTTTAGCCTTTAGGAGGAAAATTCTTGTGCTTCGATCACCTCAAATTCTGGGTTGGAAATGCAAAACAGGTAATTAGAACAAAATAGTACATACTAAAAAAATCAGATAGTTTCATTAAATAATAGATGAAATTATGAATTTCATGATATAAGCAAATATTCAGGATTCATATTTGTTAACACTTTAAAACATTTTTTCGTCTTTCGATATTTCTGATTTTTTTTATATTTTCACATAGAAACAAAATTGAAATAAGCCACCTACCTATTATGAATTTATATTTAAACACATTTGTTACTTTAGGCAGCCAGTTATTACTGCACTAGATTGGGTTTTGAACCTTTGGCTTATCGTGGTTTAGAGACTTGTTCCAGGCGCGTGGCGTCACACGTCGTTAAACAAAATCAGGTAAATGCTAAACAAATGTTTATTGTTCATATTTTTATAAAGTAACATCTTTTACCTGTCTAATATCTTATATTAGTAAAAAAATAAAAATAATGTTTTTATTTATAGATTATTTTTGTATTTGAATCAGCTTATGAACCTGATGATGAAGAAATGGCAAACCATCTTTCCCGACATGGAGATGGTGTTCGTGATATTGCTTTTAATGTGGAGGACATAGACATCATTGTAAAAGTATGTTAATATTATAACTTCCTGCGAATATATGAATGAAAGGATTATTAATTTTGTTTAGATCGCAAGAGAAAGAGGTGCCATAATAGTAAAAGACATATGGGAAGAAAATGACGAATATGGTATTGTAAAATTTGCTACTATAAGTACCGTAAGTATATACAAAGAAAGAAAATAATGAACTAACAACAGTATTTCAATAAAACATAATTATTCTCTTATTTATTAGTACGGAGATACATATCATACGCTAATAGACAGATCCAAGTATAATGGTCTCTTTTTGCCAGGATTTCAAAAGCTATCAGAAGACTCATTTTTAAAGACTTTGTATGTAACTTAAATTCAATCAAATTATTCTTCAAATAATATTATTAAGTTACTAATAATTCTGTTTTTGTTGCTTAGACCAAAAGTAGGATTGAATTTTGTTGACCATATTGTTGGCAATCAATCTGACAAACAAATGGAACCTGTTGCAAAATGGTATACAAACTGATACAAAATTTAAGAAATTAGAGAAGCCTTTTTACGCGATTGTGTTTTCTATATAAAATTTGTTTTATTATAGGTATGAACGATGTTTGCAATTTCATCGATTCTGGTCAGTAGACGATTCTCAATTACACACAGAATATTCAGCTCTGCGTTCCATTGTCATGACGAATTGGGAAGAAACAGTGAAACTGCCTATTAATGAACCTGCCCCTGGCAAAAAGCGTTCTCAAATCCAAGAATATGTTGAATATTATGGGGGAGCAGGAGTGCAACATATTGCTCTTAATACAAATAACATAATTACAGCTGTAAATTACACATTTGACATAGCTTTTTGAAATTTAAATAAAATCTGATTTTAAAAATAAGAATTTACATTATTTCACAGATACAAAATCTGCAAACTAGAGGGGTAGAGTTCCTAGATGTTCCAGACACTTACTATGATATGTTAAGAAACCGTCTGAAAACCAGTGGTGTACAAATTTTAGAAGATGTCAATATACTTCAAAAATTAAAAATTTTAATCGATTATGATGAAAATGGATATCTTTTACAAATATTTACTAAAAATATGCAAGATCGTCCAACTCTTTTTATAGAAATCATTCAAAGGCATAATCACAATGTGGGTATTATAATGATCATTAAACCTATTATAAATCTTTTAAAACTGAAACTAATAAAATTATAAAAATTACTTCTGTTATAGGGATTTGGAGCTGGAAACTTCCAAGCGCTATTTCAAGCTATTGAAATGGAGCAAGCTAAACGTGGCAATTTATAAAATTTATATTTTTAATACTTATGTCAACTAAGATAAAATACAATTATATATAGCAGCTTGTTTTTTAAAAATCATGCTTTTCATCTTCATTACATTAAAATTTTTTTATACTGCAAGTTGTAAAATAGAAACTACCATCATGTTATTAATTCCAGATATTGTATTTAATGGTCAACATTTGTTTTACAAAAATACATGTAGTATGAGGGAATAAAATATGTAACAATACAATTTAAAAAGTAATAATCAATCATTAAAATTGAATATTATACGCTGCTATATTATATTGTGATATTATGTTATTAACATATAAGCAACAATAGGTATATTTAGAAAAAGAGGAAAACAAGAAAATTATTAAACTGTATTTATTTTTAATGCTCTTTTCTTTCTTTTATGGCCAAGATATAAGCAAACGTTTTTCATATAAAAACTGCAGTATCTAGAAAGAATGGAATAATATGTGATGACAAAGGATATTAAGAAGAAAGTAGCTCACTTATTTTAATCTCTGGGGAGTCCATGGCTCAGATACCTGTCTGCTATTAACTGTAATAAACTTGCAGACATTTCTCTTCATACACTATCATGAATGCCAAGACGAAAGATGTCATGCTGGCAAAAAAATGAATTCCCCAGTGGCTTCAACACAAAAATCTGTGAGAAGGCGTGTGGTGGATCTTCATCTGCCTGTAACAAATTATAAATATATAACTATACACTTAAGCTATGTATATCATTACCACATGTATAAATCTAATAAAAAAATATATAAAATACATAATTTTCCTTTCTTGCTAATATATTTTACATAATCGTAATAGACCTTAGTATATAAAAATTGTATTGTGTAAAAATATATTGGTATGTAATTGAATTACTATCAATAAAGGTAAATTATTATTAAACATAGCTAATAATCCTATTAATTGCATCCCATGCAAAAACTATGTAAATGTTTTAGAAATGTAATAAAAATAAAGAAGTATACAGAACAATGACAAACTCATCATACAATCAAATTTTATGCGAAAAAGATTATATTACTTTTGACCTGTGATTAAGCTACCAATAACATCTTCAACTATATTATTATAACATTTTGATTATTATACAGATTAAATACTATAGAATTCTTTCTATTTAAAAATATGTTATAATTATCACAACATTAAAAAATAATGATGTATTATTATACGCTATACAAAAATTAAATTTAATTGAATTATTTTTATTTTCATATATTCATATACCATTTCATATAATATTTAAACTATTGTTATATTGATACACAAAACAAATTAATAATAATTATTATTGTTATCAACTTATATTATTATTAATATAAACTATTATTAAACAACATGTCATTAGACTTTAACCAAAAGAGAAAAAATATATTTTATTCCGGTCAGTTCAGCAATTTAAATTTTTTTTATCATCACCCTTATTAGATATACATATAATACATTGTATGCATTTTTACAAATGTATTATTCCAAAAATATTGAAATATGCAGATGGTACAATAAATTACTTATGCTTATTACATAGTTTAAAATATAATTAATTAAATAATACATGCAAATAGTGAATTAATAAAATTATAAAACTTTGGTAAATTTAAATAATTATAATAACAAACATTAAAATGTAGCAAATATTTTCACTATTATAGAGTTATTTTAAGTTCTCAAATTTACCAAATTGTTAAATGTTAATATTAGTTAAGTGTAAAGATTATTTTTCTCAAATTATTGATTACAGCAAATAGCAAAGCAATATTGCAAATAATACATAATTGAATTAAAATTAATAGTAAGAAAGCATACTGACATACATGAAGCAGCTTTAGACATCAAAAATTAGTATCAGGCTTGCCTGTACCATGGTACGAAGATCAATGGAATAGCAATACCTGACGCCTAAACCGTGTTGTGCAGAGCAAGTCTGAAGATGTCATGCTGCACGTAAAAGCTGGTGCCAATTGGTTTCAGGACAAATGTCTGGATGTATGCATGGGGCTGATCCTCATCAGTCTGCCCAATCATCAACAATCACTGACTGAATTTTCTTATTTCATCTTCTTTGCGGAGGTATATAGAGAGATTGTTGCTGGACATTAGTCATAGCTCAATCTCTATCTTCATATGGCAGCACAAAAAATGTAAGGCAGTACAGTACACATTTGTGTAGCATGTCCAGCCAATAAAATACAATATATGGACGAATAAAAATATAAATGCGTCAATGAATTTAAAAAAAATATCGGGCCAAATATATCTCTTTCTTTAGAAAATGCATTAAATTGTGTATGATAGAAGAAGTTAAATTACTGAACTAATTGGAATAAGATCTCTGCACATATTAAATAAAATTCTTTCATTTATGTATAATCTCTGTTATTAGCATATATATATCATATACTTATATATATATAGTATATATATACACATATATATAAATATGAATAATTTTGTATATTTTTACATGCAAATTCCCTATCTGCTTAATCATATTATGCTCATATAATAATAAAAAATTATTTTCTTTACCTGCAACCTTCCTAAAACATTAATAAGCACTCCACCATCAAACATAGGTTGTGAATCAATGGCAGTTATTATCCGATTTATTTTTTGAAATGTTAAACTCTGAAAATTGAAGATTACTAATCAACATAACAAAAAAAATGAATTTATTTTTCTTTAATTTCATAATCTTTTTATGAACTATATGATTTTCTGGTCTATATAAAATACAGTTATATTAAAAAATGATAGCTATAGTATAATGAAATATATAATAAAATATGACATATATAACCCATTTCTTAAAAAAAACTCACAGTTAATTTTTCCATGATTTTAATAGCACCTTGTATTTGCAAACCCTCAAATGTCATGAAAGATGACTCGGTCTGTAAACGCAACATCGAATAAGTATATAGAGAAAAAATTGTCACAATAAATAAATGTGATTAGAAACAAATAAAGCTTACATTATACATATTTATTAAATTTGGTCTTTGTGCGGGGTCGTCAAACATCGCATAATACTGTTGTACGAAACCCTTTCCAATAACTTCATATTGAGCGTTCAATGCCATCACGCTAACTTATTGTGTTCACACTCTCTACACGATATCAACAATATCAGTCTTTTTAAATGATACAATCCTTCGACAAATCGTATTTAAAAAAAGTTCTACGACAAGGGAAAAATAGTACCTATTAACATCCCTCGTGCAAGATACAAGCGAGCAGGAAGCTACTTATGCCGACCAATCATTTCGATGTATCGAGAAAATCATCGGGATTATTCTCGAACTCTCGAAAAGTTTAGATATTCGGCAACGATTGTACTCGTTTTTGTAGAAACAATGTTGCTTCTGATTCGTGGTTCAGGTTGAAAATATACGAAATCAATCCGTTGCTTTTCTGAAAATTATATGATATATATTGCAAGAAATAAATAATGATCTTTAAATGGTGTGGTGAATAAAACCGGTCTGAACGAAAATTTTCTGCCAAGAAATAATTTTGTTAAACGTCATTCAAACCACGACATAGGATTGGTTATTATTAAACATCGCCGGATGTCTAATGATACGACATCTGTAGGTTAAATTTTAAATATCGAACGGGTAACCAATTGAGAATTAGGTTGACTTCCTTTTTTCCGGTACGACAAGTCGCGAGGTGTGTGATGTTTGTTATTGCAGAAACTAATCCAAAAACATCGGAAAATAGAAAAATAATTTGTTTATAGATATAATATTCTTTTTAGTAACGTTTATTCCAGTATTTTTGGGATACTAATCAATTATTTGATTGTAGAATTTTAATAAGTTCTTGAATATGTTAACAAACATTTTTTATTTTGTTTTTGTTAAACTAAGATTAAAATTAGATTAATCATTTAAATTTTGTGTTTTAAGAAACATTCTATATATAAATTTATTTGTTAATTTTTTAAATACTGGTGATGTAAAAGAGGTTATGTGATATCTGTTTACAACTGCCAGTGTAGTCTAGGCGTTAAAAAATCTCGTTAAAAAAATTAATAATTCACATAAAATAAATTAATATATTTTGCAACAAAATATTCGATTCTTAATTTTGATACTACTAAACTAATTTTCTTAACTTCTCTCTATAGATATCTTCAAGATGGTGAAGATTATGAAGTCAGGAAAAGTTGTATTGGTCCTTAGTGGCCGATACGCAGGAAGGAAAGCTATCATCATGCGTAATTATGATGATGGTACTACAGAAAAACAATATGGACATGCTATGGTAGCAGGTATTGACCGATATCCACGAAAAGTACACAAAAGAATGGGCAAAGCAAAGATTCATAAACGTTCCAAAATTAAGCCATTTGTGAAAGTAAGTTTGTCACTAGTTGTTTGTGTAATTTTCCTTGTTTTATATATATAATTTCATTTCAAAATATATGTATTAATGATAGGTACTTAATTATAACCATTTGATGCCGACGAGATATACTGTAGATTTACACTGGGATAAAGTAACACCCAAAGACCTTAAAGATCCAATGAAACGCAAGAAAATTCGATTCCAAACACGTGTTAAATTTGAAGAAAAGTAAGTATATCTATATCTATATTTCTTAATATTATATTTTGCAACTGTTTTGAGATTGCGTTTAAGATTATTTACTATAGATAGACAAGTGATATATTAATATCTATTTTTAGGTACAAATCTGGTAAAAACAAATGGTTCTTCCAAAAGTTACGATTCTAATTAAATTTAAATAAATATAAATCTACAAATATTTTAAGTGTAATATTTACCACCTCTTTTCCTGTTCCATAATGAAAAAAAGCAATTTTTTGTACATATACTTGAAAAGCATGATTCTAGTTTATTTTTAATTTGTAATGTTTATACATTAATGAATTTTTTGCTACAATAATATAATTAACTTGTATTATTTAATTAAAAATAATTAAAGTTATATTATTAAAAATATTTTAACAGCAATGTATGACAAGGTGTACTAGATCATGAATAAATTAAAAATATATTTAGAAAATATTAGTAAATAATATATAATTTAATAAATATCTATTAAACAAGTTAAAATATCAATCTATAATGAAAATTTCAATGACGCTCTTATGAATTACACGTTCAGTTTTTTAATACGTTCATCTAATGATTCTATGTTACTTTTAATAATTTCTAAGTTTGATGCAAAGCTCTCTTGTACTCCTTTTAAAAGAGATTTGTTACTTTCCAAGTCAGAAGTTATTTGTGATTGTAATTCCTCCAAACGTGTTAAAGATTTGTTGAATGTAGCAGCTAAAAAAAATATCAAAGAAATATATTTTTTGGAAAAAAAAATTTATAAAGTTTTATAAATATATTTAAATACACACCTTGCTGATGAATAGTATTTAAAGCCAACATTCGATTTACGGTTTGTGGTAAGATTTGTGAGATAGTTTCCGTTTGTTTCATAATATCATACATTTCCGAAATCTAAAAACAAACTTCGATTTAGATAAAATAGTTATTCAGTTATTTCCATTTTTTAATGTTGAACTCTCGTAAGTAAATTCATGTTATTTGAATATTTCTAAAAAAAAGAATACTTTTTGTTCTTGTTCCGAATCTAATGTTAATGCAGTCTTTTTCTGTGCAACATTATCCATTCTATGAATTAGTGCGGCTAATCGGCTTTCAATTATATCTAATTGGTAAGTATCTAATAATGCAGCTTTTGCTCCTAATTCTTGAAGAGCTTCCATTACTCCTTGACCTTTGAGATTCTATAAAAAAATTTATTACTTACTTATTATTAGAAACACGCTAAAAATATGACTAACAATAAGTATTATAATTATGTAAGAATTCATTGTGCTACATACCTGTGAAAATTTGGAAAGTTTATCACTGGTTGTCCCAATTACACTTTCTAAATTGCAAAGCCTTTGTTCAAGTAATGCAATTCTTGCTGCTTCCTGCATTCTTGCTTTTTCTGGAAGATACATCATCTGATACTTAAGTACACCAGGTTCAGTTGCTTTATCATCTTTTGCATTCTGTGACTTTGAATCAGTTTCAGAAGTAAGAATACTAGTCTGCTTGAATGCTTGTATTTGTGATATCAGTTGTCTAAAATATTCATCAACAAAAGAAACATTTTCATTCTAAACACCTTATTATAATATAAATAAACTTACTTCATTCTTGTGCCTTGTGGATCTGACAGAGTTGCAACAAGATCAGCCCCGAGACATTCTTCTAATTTTAAGGAATCTAATTGTTTTCCTAAGAGTTGTACTTGGGAAATTATATCAGCAACAGATTTCACCTTTTCTTCTTTTGATTTTTCCTATATAACAAACAATAAAATATTCATTCATTTTTAATGTTTGAACAATATGGTACATCATAAAACAAATTTCAAATATATATAATAGAACAATTAATACCTTCAAGTCATTTACTTCTTCATATAATTCTTTTATTTCACATTGCAAGCGCTGGTACTTTTGAATAGGGGTTTCTTTCTCTCCTTCACCAGGTAATTCCCAATCTCCAAATCTAAAATTTGTTATATGTCTTCAATGTATATCTTACATCTTATATTTTCTTACTCAAAATATTTACTTATAGCCAGTTCTTGGTTTGAGTGATATTCGATCGGAAAAGTCAACTTCCTTGCTGAGGAAACGTTTATTTTTAAATTTAATAAATGCTTCAGTGGCACTAGTATGTAATTTCTCTATAGAATCTGTCTCATCCTAAAAAAAGGAAATATTCATACTGCTAAATACAGTATACTATATAATACATTATATTATAATCAATTTTCAATACTGTACCTCGGGGTAAAGTTGAAATTGTTCTGATTCTGGTAAATCAGTGGTCTCATAAACGTCCACTTGATCATATGCCTGTAGATACAATGAAAACATCGAAATATTAAATGTCCATTTATGTAAATTATAAGACATAGACGAGATTATACAAAATTATATCACTTCAGATTATATCTTCTTATCTCAATTTCTGATTATATTCTCATTTCAAAATGTATTATATTTAATAACAAAATCACATTGACATAATTTTATCGTAAAATATGAAGTACTTACAATCCCAGGTAAATCGGCATATTTAGGATCAGCCATTTTTCGTAATTAATTTTAAAAATGCTGTAAATTTTATTCAGCTAAATTATTTTCAAAAATACAAGAAATTTTTTCGTTTAGTAGTGATTAATAAAAGTAGTAAAATACTGGTGTAAAGCATTAAGATTTTAACCGAATATATTACGAAGTGTCACTGAGTATTTGGTTGTATCTGGTTGTATATAGCATATGTTTGACGTTCGTACGACCATCACGATATCTTCCAGCAAGTATCAGTACTACATCAAAAAATGGTAAACTTAGAAAAATGATACATATTTTTCAAAATAAAATATATTTTATTTTAGTAATAACAAAATTATAATCTTGTAAACGTAAATGTAATTATTTTATATGATTAAAATAACTTCTGAATTATTCAAAGATATAGGGTATACAAAAAATACACATTTTAATTTGATATCTAATCAGTTTTGTGTAAGCTATAATTGTGTTGTAATTTACAATAAAACAATTAAAGTTTATATATAACGCATACGTATTGTCTTTCAAAAATGTAAAACTTTTAGATATTTTAGGTATTTTATAAAATTTCATCTTTTATATGTGTTTTTATATAGTTGTTCCTGAGGCCGTTATGGTTGGCGAGCAACAAATATTTTAATTGCTTGCTCTTCCAAATCATACAAAGATACTAATTCAAGAGAGTTTGCTATCAATGTTGTATTGATAGATAATTATTGAAACTCATGAATCATGTTATAGCTAGATAAACTTAACTTTAATTAAAAGCAATATTTATATATTTAAAAGAACTTTTATCTTATATGACCATTTTTTGTAAAATATAATAAAAGATAATATACATAAAAGATGCTTTTCCATTGTATATACAATTATGTATATCATGCGGAGTTTTAGAATAATTTAATTATAATAATTTAAATGGGTCCAGCTTTTATTAATTATAGATGAAGGAAAAATTAAAAAAAACAAACGGACCTAGTTAAAAATTATGTTGCTACAATTCTTCATGTGTGATAGAAGATGAAGACCTCTCTGAGGGGAAACCCCAAAAAAATGTGGGATACCCTTTAATTTCCCTTTCTCTTGCGACAAAAGCTGAGAATGACGATATACAGTTTCCTATAAAATAATTTGCTCTTCCAAGAATAGCTAAATCTAAATGAGGCGATGCAGGTGAATCTTGTTTAAAAACTGGAACCTGTAGTAAATATTAAACGGTTACAAAATTTTTCTTAATATTTCTCTATAAACATTATATATATATTGTTATATTTCTTACTTCCATCCGTGCTAAGGCTTTAGTAAGTTCCTCGATCATATAGTTATTATCTGATGCTACAAATACTGATTTGATGTCATTACCATTACGAATAACCCGTTTTAGATGACGTACTATTAAATCAAATGATGGTAGACACATAGCAGAAGTTGCTTTTCCACGTTCGTTACGATATCCAAGGCATTGTGGAGCAGCAAAGAGATTTGGTGTGCTGGATATAAATTCACAAGCACGAACCTGTTAAACATAAAATGTGTTTTATTTACAAATCTAATTCTTTTTATCAGTTTTTTAAAGTTTTATTATAGTGAAATGAATAATTTGAATATCTGGAAGACAGATACACACCCAATCAATTCCATTACGTAGATGAATTCCTACAAATGCTCCCCTTGGTAATTTTTGTTTTATAAATGCTATGGCTTTATTAAGCATGTTTGTATTCCATTCAACATACTTGTGTAATTTTTTATTTTCCAATTGTACAGGAAAACTAGCAGGTGCACCTGTGAATGCTAATACTGGCCAATGTAATGCAGGATATTGTTTTTTCCATTGTACTGCCATGTCTGTATGATGAACATCATAATGTAAAGGACCATAAAATTCTGATTTTACAAAATCTATATTATATGTATCCCAAAATGAACCAAATGGATTTCCATCTTTGGCATTGCATGAATCTCCTTTTCCACGTGCAGAATAACAAAAAGCTGAAAAGGATAACATGATTCAAAGGAACACTTTTTCTTTGAACTTAAACATTTAAACTTACATACTCTTTCCTTGGATTGCCATATTTTTGGTGCTATGTCTTGCATAAAATTCTCCATTAATAGTGCTTTATGGTAACTTTGAACTTTTGAGACATTAAAATATATATCAAATGAAACTTGTATCTAAAAAATGATAAATTTGTTTATAAAAATATTCATATTTTATAAGATATTAAATGTTATTGTTTACAAACAGATTTTGTTTCTCCAGTTCTATATTCAACCCATGGTGGTAAAACTAAAGTACGATTTAGTGCTTTCGCAAATCCTAAAGCACCTAAAAAGTGATCCGCTTGATTTCCAAATCGCCCTAAAAAATTAATCAATTCGATGATCTTAATGGATTAATTTATTCTAAGATATATTTATATAATTACATATAAAAATCTTAATTATACATAGACATACCCATACAAGGACAATAAACAATATATCCATTTGTATCAATATCAAAGTCTTCACAATATGTGTTATAAAATGTGGTTAATAGTAGAATGAAAATAATACTGAACATTTCGAGTTTCCTTACTTATTTTATTTAATTATAAATAATTAAGGACACACAGTTTAATATAAATTACTCCGGTTTTTATACATTTCCACCATTACTATGGATACGTGCATCGATTATTGCATATGTAGAAATGCTTTCAAAGCAAGCGAGTCTAGGCCACGGTCATGTAAACAGGTCTTGACACTCATATAGAGAAGTCTAGGGAGAACCATTTGAAAATTGAGTCGTGACTAGTTGTGAAAAATCATCATGGAAGACAAGAAAGTTTTCCTTCTCGCATACATGACGTGTTATGAATGTCTCAGATATCTCTTGTCTGTCTCGTAAAAACACGGACTTCGTTGACTTTCGCTGTTTTTATTTTTCAAGATTAGACATGACTTAATTTTCGGACAGTTTTTTCTAGCAACTGTAGAGAATTGTTTATATATGAACGTGATCTGGATAGTGGACAAGCTACCACAGTTGTACGATCTGGTACGATAAATAAGGTTGTTACGGATTTACAGTGATTTTTCGGGAAATAGGAAAGTGAGTTGTTGCCTGTGATCCCTTTTACTTGTCGGAGTGCGGGAAATATTCAAATAAAAATATTAAGTTCTACTGAAATGAGTACTTTTATTTAGAAGATTGCTCTGATAATTTGGTACAATTGATGTCTCGACTTTAATCCTGGCAGTTCCCGTTTCTTCCGCGACTTACAAAATCCTTTCTAGTTTTTTTTCAGAATCTGGATTCCCCTGTAGTCCTCCTTCCAGATCCTGGTTTTTCACCTCTTAAATCGGTGCTTTTTCTTTTTCAATTCTTCTTAATGATGGCGCTTTATCAGTGGTGGTGGAAACGAAACACTAATGTAACCATCATGTGTACTTACACGTGAGATGACATATCCGCAAGGGTGGAGAGAGTTTTTTAAAAAAATATAAACTGTCACGGGGGGATTTTCCAGTGATACATCTTTTCGCTTTTTTATAGAACAATTTATTATGAAAGATTAACATTTTATACTTTGTTACGGATAATTAGATTATAATGTAGGTTCCAGAATTGTATAGATTCCGGTCCAAACAACAATAGTGAATTATCGTTGGTTAGTAAACACGACAGTTAATTATGATTCGCGAAGTCTGCATCTTAACCGGATACTCAGTCTTATTATTAGTTTGTGCTGACGCACGAACAAGCTGTACTTATATTGTACATAATGCTGATTCCTTATTTTTGGAATTTTATAATGTCAGCATTTATGACACCATTTATCTAAGATTTTGCCAATATACTGTTTATTTGTCAAAATTTGGTTTACGATATATTGCAATTCGTTTGATAGCAGGAGGTTCGGGCGGCAAAAGAGGGGATGTAAAGATTGCTTCATCGAATGTAAAGTGTAGAATCTTTTTAATCTATGTTCTAATTCGGCGTTATTAATGCTGTCCCATAATGTAACGTATAATGAAGTATTTATGGCAGATTTAATACATAGTAAGGCTTCGAAAACTTCTAAATTCCTAGGCTTTCTGTCAGGACAAATGATAATACACTGTCTTGGCTGTTGCAACTGTAACTAGCAATTGAGGATTAGATCGTAGGTGGATCCAAACAGTCTTTTGGACTTATTGTACATGTGTTGCAGTCTGAACGGGATTTTAACAAACTTGTTAAACAAACATCTTTATGGATGATTGAATAGTCTGTTTCTTACATATATCGAAATTGTTACAATGTTTACATTTATTCAGTAATTCTTCATTTGTAGTGGCGAAGATTGTCTAAATCGTGTTTAGAACTATATATTCATCCGGACGTTATAGGTAGGGTTCGAGTCTTTTCATGGGAATTATGTTTTCATAGTGTTATGCTTCGAGTATAGAAATGTGCAGTATATAAACAAGCTCATCATTCATAAATGTCATGATTACTTCGCTAAAGTCGACGAGAGTTGTAAAACAAGTAATTTCTAAGAGTATCAGGATTTATATCTCCACTATATTCATTTAAAATATTGGTTAACGCAATTTTAACGCTAATACCTCAAACTCGATCTCATATCCGTTTAGGGGGATATATTGTAAAGTTTAATATTACTATCGACAGCAGTCTGTAAGTGATAATCCTATTGGTTTTATTTTTAGTATCTTTTCCAATTCTGCCATTAATTTCCTTCCAATGTTATGTTGATTATCGAAAAGAATCTATTCGGGAAAATCGAAATTTGATAGATATTCTTCTATGAAATTACTAGCTATTGATCTCACCGTCGAATACAGCAGGGCGGTCGGTGTTAGAAGTTAATAAGTTAATTGATCTTGTATTAATAAAATATAACGGTTTCCTTTATTCGTTCTGGATAATGGACGTAGTAAGTCAATAGCGACTTGTCGCTGTACTTCTACAGCTGTGTTTATAATTAATAGATCATGTTATGATTTTATTCGTTTATTGTTGCCTCTCCTGCAAGATTAACTCTACGTGACCGACACTTGCGGTTGTGTGCGGAATGACAGAGGAAAGGAATTACAGGCCAGGAGTTATAGATAGAATAAAAAGTGCAATGTATGAATTTATTGGGTACGTGAAAATCACGGGGCTGTCTCTTCTAGGTATAAAATAAAATATCGACCTTTATGAAGTGTCTAACGATAAAAAGTTTGCTCTTCTTATTGAGTGACTTATGTCACTCTTGGCTTTTCAAAAGTTTTTCGGACCTCGACTCCTCTGAGAGTTCACGAAATAGTGTAATAAATCCTTATCTTAATAATATAAAACGTAATGCTATATAACGTAATAGAATATAACGTAATACTATATAAAGTAGTACATTCTATCATAAAATTATATAACTTAGTAATAGAGTAGGTAATAAGTTCTAACGTTCTACTATATAGCGTAATACTACATAACTTAACACTATAGAAGCTAATACGACATTACTATATAAGTATAATGAAGTATTACTATATAACGTTATACGTTATACTGTAATACTACATAAGGTAATACGTTACAAAGTAATAGTATATAACGAAATACATTACAACGTAATACTATATAACGTTATACGTTATAAGGTAATACCATATAACGTTACACGTTGTAACGTCATAGTAGATAACGTTATACGTTATAACGTAATACCATATAACATTATGCGATATAACGTAATAGTATATAACGTAATAGTATATAACGTTATACGTTATACCGCAATAATATATAACGTTATGCGTTATAACGTAATAGTACAGGGTGCGCCGTTAGAATCCGGACAAAAGAAGTTTTGTGCAGAAAGTTGTTTATTTAAGTCAATACACAAAAACACATGAAAATGTTGTTATATCTCATTTAAAGGGTCCTTGCTGAGAACTTTTATTCTATGTAACCACCCTCTGCCTCTATGACCTGCTCTATTCTTGCTCTAAAGCGCGAGCACGCTGACTTCAACTGGTCGCGTTTAATTGTCGCGAATTCTGACTCGATAGCAGCTCGTAGGGAGTTGACGTTGGGGTGCCTGCATTTATTAGTTTGTCTCTCGATAACGCCCCACACGTAATAGTCCAATGGGTTTAGGTCGGGACTGTTAGGAGGCCAGAAATCTTTCGACCAAAACATGTCCACATTGTCAGAGAGCCAATTTTGAACAAGATGACTTGTGTGAGCAGGTGCGCCATCTTGTTGAAATAAATACGGCCTTCCAGAAGCCGTAATTTCCATCCACGGCTTTATTACTGTCTTCAGGACCTCCAAATAAACCTCCTTTGTGATTCTTTCGCCTTTTTGGAAGAAGTGCGGAGGCATGACGTCGCCCTCACTTGAGACAACGCTCAAAACGTGAACACTTGCTGGAAATTTGGTTTTGCCCACAACAGGAACATCTTCGAGATTGTGGGCCAGCCAACGGTCGTTCCTCCGATTCACTTTGGCATCCACCCGGCGCGAAGACTTTCTATAATCGCCGCTCTTCTATCGTATTCCGGGTTTTGCTTAACGAGTTCTGTCATTTTGAGGTTATAGAAGACTTATTGACATATTTAACTAACTTCAGAGTCAATCAGCACAAACATCTGAATTCTAATATGGTGGGAACTACAAATTGAATTCTGTCCGAATTCTAACGGCGCACCCTGTATATAACGTAATATGTAATAACGTAATAGTATATAACGTTATATGTTATAACGTAACATTATATAACGTTATACATTATACCGCAATATTACGTATCGTTATACGTAATACCGTCATATTGTATAACGATATACGTTATATCGTAATAGCATATAAAGTTATACGTAAGAACGTAATAGTATATAACATTATACGTTATAACGTAATAGTATATAACGTTATACGTTATAACGTAGTAGTATATAACGTTATACATAATAAGGTAGCACTATATAAAGTTATACGTTATATCATCCTAGCATATAACGTTATACGTAAGAATGTAATAGTATATTACGTTATACGTAAGAACGTAATACTATATAACGTTATTCGTTATAACACAATACTATATAACGTTATACGGTATAACGTAATACTGTATAACGTTATACGTTATATCGTAATAGCATATAACGTTATACGTAAGAACGTAATAGCATATAACGTTATACGTAAGAACGTAATAGTATATAACGTTATACGTTATAACATAATTGCATATAACGTTATACGGTATAACGTAATACTATATAACATTATACGTTATAATGTTATACTATATAACGTTATACGTTATCGTAATAGCATATAACGTTATACGTATGTTGGGCGTCCGAGTCGGCGACGTCTTCTGCGTCAGTGGATACTGCTCGCCCAATATAAGTAAAGAAGAATATTTCAAGTACATAGACACGCTGTCATCTATGACGAAGAACGTTGCTAGAAGACACGACAAGATCGTCGTATATAACGTTTTACGTTATATCGTAAAAGCATATAACGTTATACGTAATAACGTAATAATATATATCGTTATACGTTATAACGTAATATTATATGACGTTATAGATTATATCGCAAATGATGCCGAAGGCCTATCTGGTCAAAGAGGGGGCGAGCCGGAATATCAGAACCGGCTTGACGATAGCCTCGATAAAGGCACTATCCAATGTGGTAAAGTGCTTCAGATGCCGCACGTTTGGGCATATCGCAAACAAATGCACGGCGATAAGCCCTGGAAAGGAGATGTGCAGGAAGTGTGGAGCCAAAGACCACACGATAGCTGCCTGCGTCAACGCACCGTGCTGCTCCATCTGCAGCAAGGAGAAAGGTGTGAAATTCGACCACGTAACTGGGTCCCTAACTTGCCCAGAATATAGACGGCTGTTGAGAGCGAAGAAATGAAGATATTACAGATAAACCTCAACAGATGCAAGCTGGCGCAGAACTTGATGCACCAATGCGCGATCGAACTTAGGCAGAATATAATAATAATATCCAAGCCGAACAGGCAGCTACCTCACTGGTTTAATGACACCAAAGGGAGATGCCTCGATATGGGTCACCCTCCTCAATGGCGAAGTTCCGGATGAAACGACAGTGGTCAAGAGCGACGGGATGTTGGGCGTCCGAGTCGGCGACGTCTTCTGCGTCAGTGGATACTGCTCGCCCAATATAAGTAAAGAAGAATATTTCAAGTACATAGACACGCTGTCATCTATGACGAAGAACGTTGCTAGAAGACACGACAAGATCGTCGTGGCCGGAGACTTCAACGCAAAGTCAACTTGTTGGGGAGGATCGACCACAGACAAGAGAGGGAGAGGCTTAATGGAGGCATTAAGCGGTCACTGGGTGTTTCCATCGAGACTCAAGGAAAAATACACCTTCTTCAGGAACGGGAAAACGAGTTTCCCCGACATAATAAGTGTATCGAGTAAGATCAGCGAGATACACGCCGGAAGCACGGTCTTGGACAAATACTCGGCCTCGGACCATTTGTACGTGCTCCACAGGTTTAAGGCGAGGAAGACTCGAGTCGCATCGAAGTTCTTCAGGTACATGACCAAGGACATGGCGCCGGAGGGGTTCCTGAGCAGATTCGACGACACACTGAAGAAGGAGGACCTCAACGCGGCTATCGGAGCGGATGGGGCCGAGTCCTTGCAAAAGTGCATCGAAGGTACGTGCGAAGGGATGCTAAGGAAGGCGGGCTGTGCGGCGAGCGGAAAGTATGCGAACTACTGGTGGAACCCGAAGATCGCGGAACTTAGAGCGCAGACGCACAAAGCGCTCAGGAAGGTGACAAGAGAGAGGAAGAAGAATGCCGGCAACACCGAGACCCTCGTCAACGCCTACAAGGAGATCCGAAGGCAGTTAAAAAAGGAGATCGCCCGTAGCAAAACAACAGCTTGGGCAGAATACTGCAAGATACTGGAGAGCGACCCTTGGGGCAAACCCTATCGCACGGTCATGAAGAGATGCAAAAGCCAGGGACCAATCAACGACATGCCGATCGACATGGTGGAAGCAGTCCTACAAAGGCTATTCACCATGAGACACGGACCCTCCCGTTACGAGGGCCGCGAAGAGGCAGAGACCGAAGAGGAAGGAGACATCAGCCTTAGCGTCGTCATCGGCGAGGGCGATGTCGTCGATGCTGCCGGAAGAATGAACACCAAGAAGGCCACAGGAGTCGATTGCGTTCCGGGCGAGGTCGCGAAGCTGATAGCGAGTCGCAGGAGCGAGCTCGTGACAAGGGCGATCAACGGCATCACCGAATCAGGAAGGATCCCAGACTGCTGGAAGACGGCCAGAGTAATATTGCTAAGGAAGACGGGAAAGGATCCCAGTCTCCCTAACGCGTACCGACCGATAAGCATACTCCCAGCCATGAGCAAGATCTGGGAAAAATGTTTTAAGAAGATCATCGAGAGATGCATCGGAACGGACCCGTTCCATCGGAGGCAGTATGGCTTCAGAAAGAAGAGGAGTACGGTAGATGCCATCACGCAGGTGATGAAGTTTGCCGACATCTGCAAACAGAAGAGGGTAATCTGCGTGATAATCGCCCTGGACATTAGCAATGCCTTCAACTCGCTCAGCTGGAAGAGCAACTACGAGGAATTCGACAGGAGGAAGCTGCCATGGAAGGTCAAAAGGCTAATTGGCAGTTACCTATCTGGAAGGAAGATCATCGTGAGCAACCAGCACGGCACGGTGGAGCACGAGGTGGCGGCGGGAGTTCCGCAGGGATCAATCCTTGGACCATTCCTGTGGAACTTGGTACACGACCGATTCCTCGAGAGACTCGACAACATGCCAATGGTCAGAGCAACCGCTTTCGCAGACGATCTGGCCATCACGTGTTCCGTCGGGAAGAACGAAGAGGCCTCCGCCAAGGTCAAGGAGCTAAGGATCGCCAACGATTGGTGCACGAGTGTCGGTCTCACGCTGGCGAGAGAGAAGACGGAAGTCATGCTCGTCACTAGGTTGCAAGTGCCAAGAGTGGTGAAACTCAAGTTGGGCTCTTCGGACATCGAAACAGCCGACCGCATCAAGTATCTTGGAGTCATCATCGACACCAGTCGGAGGTTCGGTGCGCATATCGAGACGGTGTGTAATAGAGCCGACAAGTTAATAGGAGCTCTTAGGGGAATACTACCTAACATCAACGGGCCGCCCAGCTTGGCTCGTAGGCTATACTACAATGTGTGGGAGTCCTTCGTAACTTACGGAGCACCGGTGTGGGCCAGAGCAGCGAATACCGATAAGAACAGGAAGAAGCTGAAACGAGCACAACGAACGGCCCTGTGCATAACAACGACGGCATACCGTACAGTCTCCCACGCGGCACTTTGCGTGTTGACCGGGAATCTCCAGATCTACATAAAGATAAAAATGCTCGGAGAGACTTACGAGAGGAACAAGATCCACAAGACCAGGATCGGCGCGAATAACGGCAGCGAGCTGAAGGAGGATCTGGAGGCGATACGCAAGAACGCCTAAGAGGAACGGCAGAAGGAATGAAACAACTACAAAAAGGAGAATGTCACAAGAAAATTAATTCCGAATGCGTTGCTTCTTACCAAAAAGAAGATGGATATCGATCATCATACCATGCAGCTGTTAAACGGGCATGGAAGTTTCGGTGTTTATAGGAAGAGGATTGGCAAGAACAGCGACAGCAACTGTCTCGACCCTAACGTCGATGCAGAGCACGCCCTCCTCGCGTGCCCGAAGTGGACGGACAGAAGGATTGAGCTGGAGAACGCCCTTGGCGAGAAGATAGACGTGGACAATCTGATCGCCACGGTGACTGCCAAGAACGAGAGCTGGGATAAATTCAAGATAAATTCAGGATTCAAGGATAAATTCAACAACAACTACGCGGAGCAGTGATGGCAGAGATACAAGACAACAAAGAACCAAAGAAGGAAATCAGCCCAGTATTTTGAACTGGCTGAGAAGATGACGAGAGCAGTAACTGCCCGAAGAAGAAGATACATCGAGGCATGAAAGGACAACCCCGATGAATGCCGAAAGGTATTACTGGGGTTGTCAGTCCTCAAAGCCGAGGAACAAGGAGGAGGGGTTTTTAGTGGGTATGGCAACAACATCCGCCCGAGTCCCACATAACCAAGTGATACAGCATTTTCCCCTTCTCACGCAAAAAAAAAAAGGGTAATATTATACAATGCTATACGTTATATCGTAACAGCATATAACGTTATACGTAATATCGTAATAGTATATAACGATATACACTATAACGCAATAGTATATAACGTTATACGTAATAACGTACTAGTATATAACGTTATAAGGTATAACGTAAGACTATATAACGTTATACGTAATACCGTAATAGTATATAACGTTATACGTAAGAACGTAATAGTATATAACGTTATACGATATAACGTAATACTACATAACGTTATACGTTATATCGTAATAGCACATAACGTTATATGTAAGAACATAATAGTATATAACGTTATACGAAATAACATAATAGTATATAACGTTATACGTTACTACGTAATAGTATATAACTTTATACGTTACTACGTACTAGTATATAACGTTATACGTTACTACGTAATAGTATATAACGTTATACGTTATAACGTAACAGTATATAACGTTATACGTTAGTACGTAATAGCATACAACGTTATACGTTAGTACGTAATAGTATATAACGTACTACGTTATTACGTAATAGTATATAACGTGATACGTTATAACGTAATAGTATATATCGTAATACGCTAGTACTTAATAGCATACAACGTTATACGTTATAACGTAAAAGTATATAACGTTATACGTTAGTACGTAATAGCATATAACGTTATACGTTAGTACGTAATAGCATACAACGTTATACGTTATAACGTATTAGTATATAACGTTATTCCTTATAAGGTAATACTACATATCGTTATACGTTATAAGGTAATACCATATAGCGTTATACGTTACTACGTAATAGGATATAACGTTATACGTTAGTACGCAATAGGATATAACGTTATACGTTAGTACGTAATGGCATAGAACGTTATATGTTAGTATGTGTTAGTATATATCGTTATATGTTAAAACGTATTACTATATAACATTATACATTATAAGGTAATACTACATAACGTTCTACGTCATAAGGTAATACTATAAAACGTTATACGTTATTACGTAATATTATATAACGTTATACGTTATAACGTAGTAGTATATAACATTATACATTATAAGGTAATACTACATAACGTTGTACGATATAAGGTAATGCTATATAACGTTATACGTTGTAAGGTAATACGATATAGCGTTATACATTATTACGTAATTGTATATAACGTTGTACGTGATAGGGTAATTCTATATAACCTTATAAGTTAGTACGTAATAGTATATAACGCTATACGTTATCAGGTACTACTACATAACATTTTACGTTACAACGTAATAGTATATAACGTTATACATTAGTACGTAATAGTATATAACGTTATACGTTAGTACGTAATAGCATACAACGTTATAAGTAAGTGCGTAATAGTATATAGCTTTATACGTTAGTACGTAATAGTAGATAATGTTATACGTTAATACATAATAGTATATAACGTTATACGTTATAACGTATTAGTATATAACGTTATATGTTATAAGGTAATACTACAAAAAGTTATACGTTCTTACGTAATAGTATACATCGTTATACGTTATAACGTAATAGCATACAACGTTATAAGTTAGTACGTAATAGTATATAACGTTATACGTTATAAGGTAATACTACATAACGTTATACGTTATAAGGTAATACTACATAACGTTTTACGTTATAAGGTAATACTACATAACGTTATACGTTATTACGTAATTGTATATAACGTTATACGTTATAAGGGACTACTACATAACATTTTACGTTACAACGTAATAGTATATAACATTATACGTTAGAACATAACAATATAGAACGTTATACGTTAGTACGTAATAGTATATAACATTATACGTTAGTACGTAATAGTATATAACATTATACGATAGTACGTAATAGTATATAACATTATACGTTTGTACGTAATAGTATATAACATTATAAGCTATAACGTAATAATATGTAACGTAATACATTGTAAGGTAATACTACATAACGTTCTACGTCATATGGTAATGCTATATAACGTTATACGTTATTACGTAATAATATATTACTTTATACGTTATTACGTAATAGTATATAACGTTATAAGTTATTACGTAATAGTGTATAACGTTATACGTTATAAGGTACATCTCCATAACATTTTAAGTTACAACGTAATAGTACATAACGTTATACGTTAGTACGTAATAGTATATAACATTATACGTTAGTAGGTAATAGTATATAACGTTATATGTTATAAGGTAATGCTATATAACGTTACACGTTATTACGTAATAATATATTACTTTATACGTTATTGCGTAATAGTGTATAACGTTATACGTTAGTACCTAATAGTATATAACGTTATACGTTGTAAGGTAATACTATATAACGTTGTACGTCATAAGGTAATACTATAAAACGTTATACGTTAGTACCTAATAGTATATAACGCTATACGTTATAAGGTACTACTACATAACTGTTTACGTTACAACGTAATAGTATAAAACGTTATACGTTAGTACGTAATAGTATATAACTTTATACGTTATTACGTAATAGTATATAACGTTATACGTTAGTACGTAATAGTATATAACGTTATTCGTTAGTACGTAAATAGCATACAAAGTTATAAGTAAGTACGTAATAGTATATAACGTTATACGTTAGTACGTAATAGTATATAACGCTATACGTTATAAGGTACTACAACATAACATTTTACGTTACAACGTAATAGTGTATAACGTAACACATTAGTACGTAATAGTATATAACGTTATATGTTAGTACGTAATAGTATATAACGTTATATGTTAGTACGTAATAGTATATAACGTTATACGTTAGTACGTAATAGTATATAACGTTACGTTAGTACGTAATAGTATATAACGTTTTACGTTATTACGTAATAGTATATAACGTTATACGTTATTACGTAATAGTATACAGCGTTATACGTTAGTACCTCTTAGTATCTAACTTTATACGTTATAACGTAATAGTATATAACGGTATACGTTATAAGGTAATACTACATAACGTTTTACGTTATAACGTAATAGTATATAACGTTATACGTCGAAAGGTAATACTACATAACATTATTCGTCATAAGGTAATACTACATAACGTTATACGTTATAAAGTACTACTACATAACGTTTTACGTTATAACGTAATAATATATAACGTTATATATTAGTACGTAATAGTATATAACGTTATACGTTCGTACGTAAAAGTATATAACGTTATACGTTAGTACGTAATAGCATTCAACGTTATACGTCAGAAGGTAATACTACATAACGTCATGCGTTATAGGGTAATAATACATAACGTTTTACGTAATAACGTAATAGTATACAACGTTATACGTTATTACGTAATTGTATATAACGTTATACGTTATTACGTAATAGTATACAGCGTTATACGATAGTACCTCTTAGTATCTAACTTTATACGTTATAACGTAATAGTATATAACGGTATACGTTATAAGGTAATACTTCATAACGTTTTACGTTATAACGTAATAGTATATAACGATATACGTCGAAAGGTAATACTGCATAACATTATACGTCATAAGCTAGTACTACATAACGTTATACGTTATAAAGTACTACTACATAACGATTTACGTTATAACGTAATAACATATAACGTTATATATTAGTACGTAATAGTATATAATGTTGTACGTTCGTACGTAATAGCATATAACGTTATACGTTAGTACGTATTAGTATATAACGATATACGTTAGTAGGGAAAAGTATATAACGTTATACGTTAGTACGTAATAGTATATAACATTATACGTCAGAAGGTAGTACTACATAACGTCATGCGTTATAGGGTAATAATACATAACGTTTTGCGTAATAACGTAATAGTATATAACGTTATACGTTATTACGTAATAGTATATAACGTTATACGTTATTACGTAATAGTATACAGCGTTATACGTTAGTACCTCTTAGTATCTAACTTTATACGTTATAACGTAATAGTATATAACGGTATACGTTATAAGGTAATACTACATAACGTTTTACGTTATAACGTAATAGTATATAACGGTGTACGTTAGAAGGTAATACTACATAACGTTATACGTTATAACGTAATAGTATATAACGTTATACGTCGGAAGGTAATACTACATAACTTTATGCGTTATAAGGTAATACTACATAACGTTTTACGTTATAACGTGATAGTATATAACGTTATACGTTAGTACCTATTAGTATCTAACTTTATAGGTTATAGCGTAATAGTATATAACGGTGTACGTTAGAAGGTAATACTACATATCGTTATACATTATGATGTAATAGTATATAACGTTATACGTCAGAAGGTAATACTACATAACGTTATGCGTTATAAGGTAATACTACATAACGTTTTACGTTATAACGTAATAGTATATAACGTCATATTTTAGTACGTAATAGTATATAACGTTATAAGCCCGTACGTAATAGTATATAACGATATACATTAGTACGTAATAGTATATAACGTTATGCGTTCGTAAGTAATAGTATATAACGTTATAAGTTAGTACGTAAGATTATATATCGTTATACGTTATTCCTTAACAGTATATAACGTTATACGACAGTACGTAATAGTATATAACGTTATATATTAGTACGTAATAGTATATAACGTTATACGTTAGTACGTAATAGCATACAACGTTATACGTTAGTACGGAATAGTATATAACTTTATACGTTAGTACCTATTAGTATATAACTTTATACGTTATAACGTAATAGTATATAACTGTATACGTTATAAGGTAATACTACATAACGTTATTAGATAAAACGTAATAGCATATAACGTTATACGTCAGAAGGTAATACTACATAACGTTATACGTTATAAGGTAATACTACATAACGTTATACGATATAACGTAATAGTATATAACGTTATACGTCAGAAGGTAATGCTACATAACGTTATGCGTTATAAGGTAATACTACATAACGTTTTACGTTATAACGTGATAGTATATAACGTTATACGTTAGTACCTATTAGTATCTAACTTTATACGTTATAACGTAATAGTATATAACTGTGTACGTTAGAAGGTAATACTACATAACGTTATTCGATATAACGTAATAGTATATAACGTTATACGTTAGAAGGTAATACTACATAACGTTATGCGTTATAAGGTAATACAACATAACCTTTTACGACATAACGTAATAGTATATAACGTTATACGTCGAAAGGTAATACTACTTAACATTATACGTCATGAGGTAATACTATATAACGTTATACGTTATACGGTAATACTAAACAACGTTTTACGTTATAACGTAATAGTATATAACGTTTTACGTTAGTACGTAATAGTATATAACGTTGTACGTTATTACGTAATAGTATACAGCGTTATACGTTAGTACCTATTAGTATCTAACTTTATACGTTATAAGGTAATAGTATATAACGGTGTACGTTATAAGGTAATACTACATAACGTTATACGTTAGTACGTAATAGTATATAGAGTTATACGTTATTACGTATTAGTATACAGCGTTATACGTTAGTACCTATTAGTATATAACTTTATACGTTATAAGGTAATACTTCATAACGTTATACGTTATAACGTAATAGTATATAACGTTATACGTTTTACGGTAATACTACATAACGTTTTACGTTATAACGTAATAGTATATAACGTTATATATTAGGACGTATTAGTATATAACGTTGTATGTTCGTATGTAATATTATATAACGTTATACGTTATAACGTAATAGTATATAACGTTATACGTTATACGGTAATACTACATAACGTTTCACGTTATAACGTAATAGTATATAACGTTAAATATTAGGACGTAATAGTATATAACGTTATATGTTCGTACGTAATAGTATATAACGTTATACGTTCGTAAGTAATAGTGTATAACGTTATAAGTTAGTACGTAAGATTATATAGTGTTATACGTTATTCCTTAAAAGTATATAACGTTATACGACAGTACGTAATAGTATATAACGTTATATATTAGTGCGTAATGGTATATAACGTTATACATTAGTACGTAATAGTATAAAACGTTATACGTTAGTACGTAATAGCATACAACGTTATACGTTAGTACGGAATAGTATATAACTTTATACGTTAGTACCTATTAGTATATAACTTTATACGTTATAACGTAATAGTATATAACTGTATACGTTGTAAGGTAATACTACATAACGTTATACGATATAACGTAATAGTATATAACGTGTTACGTCAGAAGGTAATACTACATAACGTTATGTGTTATAAGGTAGTACTACATAACGTTATACTTTATAACGTAATAGCATATACCGTTATACGTTAGTACGTATTAGTATATAACGTTATACGTTAGTACCTATTAGTATTTAACTTTATACGTTATAACGTAATAGTATATAACTGTATACGTTATAAGGTAATACTACATAACGTTATTAGATATAACGTAATAGCATATAACGTTATACGTCAGAAGGTAATACTACATAACGTTATGCGTTATAAGGTAATACTACATAACGTTTTACGTTATAACGTAATACTACATAACGTTATGCGTTATAAGGTAATACTACATAACGTTTTACGTTATAACGTAATAGTATATAACGTTATACGTTAGTACGTATTATAATATAACGTTATGCGTTAGTACGTAATAGTATATAACATTATACGTTAGTACCTATTAGTATATAACTTTATACGTTATAACGTAATAGTATATAACTGTATACGTTGTAAGGTAATACTACATAACGTTATTCGATATAACGTAATAGTATATAACGTTATACGTCAGAAGGTAATACTACATAACATTATACGTCATGAGGTAATACTATATAACGTTATACGTTATACGGTAATACTACACAACGTTTTACGTTATAACGTAATAGTATATAACGTAATACGTTAGTACGTAATAGTATATAACGTTATACGTTATTACGTAATAGTATAGAGCGTTATACGTTAGTACCTATTAGTATCTAACTTTATATGTTATAAGGTAATACTTCATAACGTTATACGTTATAACGTAATAGTATATAAAGTTATACGTTATACGGTAATACTACATAACGTTTTACGTTATAACGTAATAGTATATAACGATATACGTTAGTACGTAATAGTATATAACGTTATACTTTATAACGTAATAGTATATAACTTTATACATTAGTACGTAATAGTATATAACGTTATACGTTAGTACGTAATAGTACATAACGTTATACATTAGAACGTATTAGCTTATAACGTTACACGACAGTACGTAATAGTATATAACGTTATACGTCAGAAGGTAATACTACATAACGTTATACGTTATAACGTAATAGTATATAACGTTATACGTTAGTACGTAATAGTATATAGAGTTATACGTTATTACGTAATAGTATACAGCGTTATACGTTAGTACCTATTAGTATATAAGTTATACGTTATAACGTAATAGTATATAACTGTATACGTTATAAGGTAATACTACATAACTTTATACGATATAACGTAATAGTATATAACGTTATACTTTATAACGTAATAGTATATAACTTTATACATTAGTACGTAATAGTATATAACGTTATACGTTAGTACGTAATAGTACATAACGTTATACATTAGAACGTATTAGCTTATAACGTTACACGACAGTACGTAATAGTATATAACGTTATACGTCAGAAGGTAATACTACATAACGTTATGCGTCATAAGGTAATACTACATAACGTTTTACGTTATAACGTAATACTACATAACGTTATGCGTTATAAGGTAATACTACATAACGTTTTACGTTATAACGTGATATTATATAACGTCATACGTTAGTACCTATTAGTATCTAACTTTATACGTTATAACGTAATAGTATATAACGTTATACGCTAATACTTAACAGTATATAACGTTACACGACAGTACGTAATAGTATATAACGTTATACGTCAGAAGCTAATATACATAACGTTATACGTCATAAGGTAATATACATAACGTTATGCGTCATAAGGTGATACTACATAACGTTATACGTTTTGAAGTAATACTACATAACGTTATACGTCATAATGTAATGCTATATAACGTTATATATTAGTACGTAATAGTATATAACGTTATACGTTATAAGGTAATACTACATAACGTTATACGTTATAACGTAATGGTATATAACGTTATACGTTATAACGTAACAGTATATAACGTTATATATTAGGACGTAATAGTATATAACGTTATATGTTCGTTCGTTATAGTATGTAACGTTATACATTAGAACGTATTATTATATAACGTTACACGGCAGTGCGTAATAGTATATAACGTTATACTTTATAACGTAATAGTATATAACGTTATACGTCAGAAAGTAATATACATAACGTTATACGTCATAACGTGATACTACATAACGTTTTACGTTATAACGTAATAGTATATAACGTTATATATTAGTACGTAATATTATATAACGTTATATGCTCGTACGTAATAGTATATAATGTTATAAATTAGTACGTAATGGTATATAACGTTATACGTTATTAGGTAGCAGTGTATAACGTTATACGTTAGTACGTAATAGTACATAACGTTATACATTCGAACGTTTTAGTATATAACGTTACACGACAGTACGTAATAGTATATAACGTTATACGTTAGTACGTATTATAATATAACGTTATACGTTAGTACGTAATAGTATATAACATTATACGTTAGTACCTATTAGTATATAACTTTATACGTTATAACGTAATAGTATATAACTGTATACGTTGTAAGGTAATACTACATAACGTTATTCGATATAACGTAATAGTATATAACGTTATACGTCAGAAGGTAATACTACATAAAGTTATGCGTTATAAGGTAATACAACATCACCTTTTACGACATAACGTAATAGTATATAACGTTATACGTCGAAAGGTAATACTACTTAACATTATACGTCATGAGGTAATACTATATAACGTTATACGTTATACGGTAATACTACACAACGTTTTACGTTATAACGTAATAGTATATAACGTTATACGTTAGTACGTAATAGTATATAACGTTATACGTTATTACGTAATAGTATACAGCGTTATACGTTAGTACCTATTAGTATCTAACTTTATACGTTATAAGGTAATACTATATAACGGTGTACGTTATAAGGTAATACTACATAAAGTTATACGTTAGTACGTAATAGTATATAGAGTTATACGTTATTACGTAATAGTATACAGCGTTATACATTAGTACCTACTAGTATATAACTTTATACGTTATAATGTAATACTTCATAACGTTATACGTTATAACGTAATAGTATATAACGTTATGCGTTATACGGTAATACTACATGACGTTTTACGTTATAACGTAATAGTATATAACGTTATATATTAGGACGTATTAGTATATAACGTTGTATGTTCGTATGTAATAGTATATAACGTTATACGTTATAACGTAATAGTATATAACGTTATACGTTATACGGTAATACTACACAACGTTTTAAATTATAACGTAATAGTATATAACGTTATACGTCGAAAGGTAATACTACTTAACATTATGCGTCATGAGGTAATACTATATAACGTTATACGTTATACGGTAATACTTCATAACGTTATACGTTATAACGTAATAGTATATAACGTAATACGTTAGTACGTAATAGTATATAACGTTATACGTTATTACGTAATAGTATACAGCGTTATACGTTAGTACCTATTAGTATATAACTTTATACGTTATAAGGTAATACTACATAACGTTATACGTTAGTACGTAATAGTATATAACGTTATACGTCAGAAGGTAATACTACATAACGTTATGCGTTATAAGGTATTTCTACATATCGTTTTACGTTATTACGTAACAGTGTATAACGTTATACGTTAGTACGTAATAGTACATAACGTTATACATTAGAATGTATTAGCATATAACGTTACACGACAGTACGTAATAGTATATAACGTTATACGTCAGAAGGTAATACTACATAACGTTATACGTCATAACGTGATACTACATAACGTTTTACGTTATAACGTAATAGTATATAACATTATATATTAGTACGTAATAGTATATAACGTTATATGTTCGTACGTAAGAGTATATAACGTTATACATTAGTACGTAATAGTATATAACGTTATATGTTCGTCCGTAATAGTATATAACGTTATATGTTACTACGTAATAGTATATAACTTTATACATTAGTACGTAATAGTATATAACGTTATACGTTAGTACGATATAGTACATAACGTTATACATTAGAACGTATTAGCTTACAACGTTACACGACAGTACGTAATAGTATATAACGTTATACGTCAGAAGGTAATACTACATAAAGTTATGCGTTATAAGGTAATACAACATCACCTTTTACGACATAACGTAATAGTATATAACGTTATACGTCGAAAGGTAATACTACTTAACATTATACGTCATGAGGTAATACTATATAACGTTATACGTTATACGGTAATACTACACAACGTTTTACGTTATAACGTAATAGTATATAACGTTATACGTTAGTACGTAATAGTATATAACGTTATACGTTATTACGTAATAGTATACAGCGTTATACGTTAGTACCTATTAGTATCTAACTTTATACGTTATAAGGTAATACTATATAACGGTGTACGTTATAAGGTAATACTACATAAAGTTATACGTTAGTACGTAATAGTATATAGAGTTATACGTTATTACGTAATAGTATACAGCGTTATACATTAGTACCTACTAGTATATAACTTTATACGTTATAATGTAATACTTCATAACGTTATACGTTATAACGTAATAGTATATAACGTTATGCGTTATACGGTAATACTACATGACGTTTTACGTTATAACGTAATAGTATATAACGTTATATATTAGGACGTATTAGTATATAACGTTGTATGTTCGTATGTAATAGTATATAACGTTATACGTTATAACGTAATAGTATATAACGTTATACGTTATACGGTAATACTACACAACGTTTTAAATTATAACGTAATAGTATATAACGTTATACGTCGAAAGGTAATACTACTTAACATTATGCGTCATGAGGTAATACTATATAACGTTATACGTTATACGGTAATACTTCATAACGTTATACGTTATAACGTAATAGTATATAACGTAATACGTTAGTACGTAATAGTATATAACGTTATACGTTATTACGTAATAGTATACAGCGTTATACGTTAGTACCTATTAGTATATAACTTTATACGTTATAAGGTAATACTACATAACGTTATACGTTAGTACGTAATAGTATATAACGTTATACGTCGAAAGGTAATACTACATAACGTTATGCGTTATAAGGTATTTCTACATATCGTTTTACGTTATTACGTAACAGTGTATAACGTTATACGTTAGTACGTAATAGTACATAACGTTATACATTAGAATGTATTAGCATATAACGTTACACGACAGTACGTAATAGTATATAACGTTATACGTCAGAAGGTAATACTACATAACGTTATACGTCATAACGTGATACTACATAACGTTTTACGTTATAACGTAATAGTATATAACATTATATATTAGTACGTAATAGTATATAACGTTATATGTTCGTACGTAAGAGTATATAACGTTATACATTAGTACGTAATAGTATATAACGTTATATGTTCGTCCGTAATAGTATATAACGTTATATGTTACTACGTAATAGTATATAACTTTATACATTAGTACGTAATAGTATATAACGTTATACGTTAGTACGATATAGTACATAACGTTATACATTAGAACGTATTAGCTTACAACGTTACACGACAGTACGTAATAGTATATAACGTTATACGTCAGAAGGTAATACTACAGAACGTTATACGTTATAACGTAATAGTATATAACTGTATACGTTATACGGTAATACTACATAAGGTTATACGCTCAAACGTAATAGTATATAACGTTATACGTCAGAAGGTAATACTACATAACGTTATGTGTTATAAGGTAATTCTACATATCGTTTTACGTTATTACGTAACAGTGTATAACGTTATACGTTAGTACGTAATAGTACATAACGTTATACATTAGAATGTATTAGCATATAACGTTACACGACAGTACGTAATAGTATATAACGTTATACGTCAGAAGGTAATACTACATAACGTTATACGTTATAACGTAATAGTATATAACGTCATATATTAGTACGTAGTGGTATATAACGATATATGTTCGTACGTAATAGTATATAACGATATACATTAGTACGTAGTAGTATATAACGTTATACGTTCGTTTGTAATAGTATATAACGTTATAAGTTAGTACGTAAGATTATATATCGTTATACGTTATTCCTTAACAGTATATAACGTTATACGACAGTACGCAATAGTATATAACGTTATACTTTATAACGTAATAGTATATAACGTTATACTTTATAACGTAATAGTATATAACGTTATACTTTATAACGTAATAGTATATAACGTTATACTTTATAACGTAATAGTATATAACGTTATACTTTATAACGTAATAGTATATAACGTTATACTTTATAACGTAATAGTATATAACGTTATACTTTATAACGTAATAGTATATAACGTTATACTTTATAACGTAATAGCATATAACGCTATACGTTCGTAAGTAATAGTATATAACGTTATATGTTAGTACGTAATAGTATATAACGTTATACGTTAGTACGTAATAGTATATAGAGTTACACGTTCGTAAGTAATACTGTATAACGTTATAAGTTAGTACGTAAGATTATATAGTGTTATACGTTATTCCTTAAAAGTATATAACGTTATACGACAGTACGTAATAGTATATAACGTTATACGTTAGTATCTATTAGTATCTAACTCTATATGTTATAACGTAATAGTATATAACTGTGTACGTTAGAAGGTAATACTACATAACGTTATACATTATAACGTAATAGTATATAACGTTATACGTCAGAAGGTATTACTACATAACGTTATGCGTTATAAGGTAATACTGCATAACGTTATACGTTATAACGTAATAGTATATAACTTCATAATTTAGTACGTAATAGTATATAACGTTATATGTTCGTACGTAATAGTATATAACGATATACATTAGTACGTGATAGTATATAACGTTATACGTTCGTAAGTAATAGTGTATAACGTTATAAGTTAGTACGTAAGATTATATAGTGTTATACGTTATTCCTTAAAAGTATATAACGTTATACGACAGTACGTAATAGTATATAACGTTATATATTAGTACGTAATAGTATATAACGTTATTCGTTCGTAGGTAGTAGTATATAACGTTATACATTAGCTCGTAATAGCATATAACGTTATACGTTCGTGCGTAATGGTATATAACGTTATACATTAGTACGTAATAGTATAAAACGTTATACGTTAGTACGTAATAGCATACAACGTTATACGTTAGTACGGAATAGTATATAACTTTATACGTTAGTACCTATTAGTATATAACTTTATACATTATAACGTAATAGTATATAACTGTATACGTTGTAAGGTAATACTACATAACGTTATACGATATAACGTAATAGTATATAACGTGTTACGTCAGAAGGTAATACTACATAACGTTATGTGTTATAAGGTAGTACTACATAACGTTATACTTTATAACGTAATAGCATATACCGTTATACGTTAGTACGTATTAGTATATAACGTTATACGTTAGTACCTATTAGTATTTAACTTTATACGTTATAACGTAATAGTATATAACTGTATACGTTATAAGGTAATACTACATAACGTTATTAGATATAACGTAATAGCATATAACGTTATACGTCAGAAGGTAATACTACATAACGTTATGCGTTATAAGGTAATACTACATAACGTTTTACGTTATAACGTAATAGTATATAACGTTATACGTTAGTACGTAATAGTATATAGAGTTATACGTTATTACGTAATAGTATACAGCGTTATACGTTAGTACCTATTAGTATTTAACTTTATACGTTATAACGTAATAGTATATAACTGTATACGTTATAAGGTAATACTACATAACTTTATACGATATAACGTAATAGTATATAACGTTATTCGTCAGAAGGTAATACTACATAACGTTATGCGTCATAAGGTAATACTACATAACGTTTTACGTTATAACGTAATACTACATAACGTTATGCGTTATAAGGTAATACTACATAACGTTTTACGTTATAACGTAATAGTATATAACGTTATACGTTAGTACGTATTATAATATAACGTTATGCGTTAGTACGTAATAGTATATAACATTATACGTTAGTACCTATTAGTATATAACTTTATACGTTATAACGTAATAGTATATAACTGTATACGTTGTAAGGTAATACTACATAACGTTATTCGATATAACGTAATAGTATATAACGTTATACGTCAGAAGGTAATACTACATAACGTTATGCGTTATAAGGTAATACAACATCACCTTTTACGACATAACGTAATAGTATATAACGTTATACGTCGAAAGGTAATACTACTTAACATTATACGTCATGAGGTAATACTATATAACGTTATACGTTATACGGTAATACTACACAACGTTTTACGTTATAACGTAATAGTATATAACGTAATACGTTAGTACGTAATAGTATATAACGTTATACGTTATTACGTAATAGTATAGAGCGTTATACGTTAGTACCTATTAGTATCTAACTTTATATGTTATAAGGTAATACTTCATAACGTTATACGTTATAACGTAATAGTATATAAAGTTATACGTTATACGGTAATACTACATAACGTTTTACGTTATAACGTAATAGTATATAACGATATACGTTAGTACGTAATAGTATATAACGTTATACTTTATAACGTAATAGTATATAACTTTATAAATTAGTACGTAATAGTATATAACGTTATACGTTAGTACGTAATAGTACATAACGTTATACATTAGAACGTATTAGCTTATAACGTTACACGACAGTACGTAATAGTATATAACGTTATACGTCAGAAGGTAATACTACATAACGTTATACGTTATAACGTAATAGTATATAACGTTATACGTTAGTACGTAATAGTATATAGAGTTATACGTTATTACGTAATAGTATACAGCGTTATACGTTAGTACCTATTAGTATATAAGTTATACGTTATAACGTAATAGTATATAACTGTATACGTTATAAGGTAATACTACATAACTTTATACGATATAACGTAATAGTATATAACGTTATACTTTATAACGTAATAGTATATAACTTTATACATTAGTACGTAATAGTATATAACGTTATACGTTAGTACGTAATAGTACATAACGTTATACATTAGAACGTATTAGCTTATAACGTTACACGACAGTACGTAATAGTATATAACGTTATTCGTCAGAAGGTAATACTACAGAACGTTATACGTTATAACGTAATAGTATATAACTGTATACGTTATACGGTAATACTACATAAGGTTATACGCTCAAACGTAATAGTATATAACGTTATACGTCAGAAGGTAATACTACATAACGTTATGTGTTATAAGGTAATTCTACATATCGTTTTACGTTATTACGTAACAGTGTATAACGTTATACGTTAGTACGTAATAGTACATAACGTTATACATTAGAATGTATTAGCATATAACGTTACACGACAGTACGTAATAGTATATAACGTTATACGTCAGGAGGTAATACTACATAACGTTATACGTTATAACGTAATAGTATATAACGTCATATATTAGTACGTAGTGGTATATAACGATATATGTTCGTACGTAATAGTATATAACGATATACATTAGTACGTAGTAGTATATAACGTTATACGTTCGTTTGTAATAGTATATAACGTTATAAGTTAGTACGTAAGATTATATATCGTTATACGTTATTCCTTAACAGTATATAACGTTATACGACAGTACGCAATAGTATATAACGTTATACTTTATAACGTAATAGTATATAACGTTATACTTTATAACGTAATAGTATATAACGTTATACTTTATAACGTAATAGTATATAACGTTATACTTTATAACGTAATAGTATATAACGTTATACTTTATAACGTAATAGTATATAACGTTATACTTTATAACGTAATAGTATATAACGTTATACTTTATAACGTAATAGTATATAACGTTATACTTTATAACGTAATAGCATATAACGCTATACGTTCGTAAGTAATAGTATATAACGTTATATGTTAGTACGTAATAGTATATAACGTTATACGTTAGTACGTAATAGTATATAGAGTTACACGTTCGTAAGTAATACTGTATAACGTTATAAGTTAGTACGTAAGATTATATAGTGTTATACGTTATTCCTTAAAAGTATATAACGTTATACGACAGTACGTAATAGTATATAACGTTATACGTTAGTATCTATTAGTATCTAACTCTATATGTTATAACGTAATAGTATATAACTGTGTACGTTAGAAGGTAATACTACATAACGTTATACATTATAACGTAATAGTATATAACGTTATACGTCAGAAGGTATTACTACATAACGTTATGCGTTATAAGGTAATACTGCATAACGTTATACGTTATAACGTAATAGTATATAACTTCATAATTTAGTACGTAATAGTATATAACGTTATATGTTCGTACGTAATAGTATATAACGATATACATTAGTACGTGATAGTATATAACGTTATACGTTCGTAAGTAATAGTGTATAACGTTATAAGTTAGTACGTAAGATTATATAGTGTTATACGTTATTCCTTAAAAGTATATAACGTTATACGACAGTACGTAATAGTATATAACGTTATATATTAGTACGTAATAGTATATAACGTTATTCGTTCGTAGGTAGTAGTATATAACGTTATACATTAGCTCGTAATAGCATATAACGTTATATGTTCGTGCGTAATGGTATATAACGTTATACATTAGTACGTAATAGTATAAAACGTTATACGTTAGTACGTAATAGCATACAACGTTATACGTTAGTACGGAATAGTATATAACTTTATACGTTAGTACCTATTAGTATATAACTTTATACGTTATAACGTAATAGTATATAACTGTATACGTTGTAAGGTAATACTACATAACGTTATACGATATAACGTAATAGTATATAACGTGTTACGTCAGAAGGTAATACTACATAACGTTATGTGTTATAAGGTAGTACTACATAACGTTATACTTTATAACGTAATAGCATATACCGTTATACGTTAGTACGTATTAGTATATAACGTTATACGTTAGTACCTATTAGTATTTAACTTTATACGTTATAACGTAATAGTATATAACTGTATACGTTATAAGGTAATACTACATAACGTTATTAGATATAACGTAATAGCATATAACGTTATACGTCAGAAGGTAATACTACATAACGTTATGCGTTATAAGGTAATACTACATAACGTTTTACGTTATAACGTAATAGTATATAACGTTATACGTTAGTACGTAATAGTATATAGAGTTATACGTTATTACGTAATAGTATACAGCGTTATACGTTAGTACCTATTAGTATTTAACTTTATACGTTATAACGTAATAGTATATAACTGTATACGTTATAAGGTAATACTACATAACTTTATACGATATAACGTAATAGTATATAACGTTATTCGTCAGAAGGTAATACTACATAACGTTATGCGTCATAAGGTAATACTACATAACGTTTTACGTTATAACGTAATACTACATAACGTTATGCGTTATAAGGTAATACTACATAACGTTTTACGTTATAACGTAATAGTATATAACGTTATACGTTAGTACGTATTATAATATAACGTTATGCGTTAGTACGTAATAGTATATAACATTATACGTTAGTACCTATTAGTATATAACTTTATACGTTATAACGTAATAGTATATAACTGTATACGTTGTAAGGTAATACTACATAACGTTATTCGATATAACGTAATAGTATATAACGTTATACGTCAGAAGGTAATACTACATAACGTTATGCGTTATAAGGTAATACAACATCACCTTTTACGACATAACGTAATAGTATATAACGTTATACGTCGAAAGGTAATACTACTTAACATTATACGTCATGAGGTAATACTATATAACGTTATACGTTATACGGTAATACTACACAACGTTTTACGTTATAACGTAATAGTATATAACGTAATACGTTAGTACGTAATAGTATATAACGTTATACGTTATTACGTAATAGTATAGAGCGTTATACGTTAGTACCTATTAGTATCTAACTTTGTATGTTATAAGGTAATACTTCATAACGTTATACGTTATAACGTAATAGTATATAAAGTTATACGTTATACGGTAATACTACATAACGTTTTACGTTATAACGTAATAGTATATAACGATATACGTTAGTACGTAATAGTATATAACGTTATACTTTATAACGTAATAGTATATAACTTTATAAATTAGTACGTAATAGTATATAACGTTATACGTTAGTACGTAATAGTACATAACGTTATACATTAGAACGTATTAGCTTATAACGTTACACGACAGTACGTAATAGTATATAACGTTATACGTCAGAAGGTAATACTACATAACGTTATACGTTATAACGTAATAGTATATAACGTTATACGTTAGTACGTAATAGTATATAGAGTTATACGTTATTACGTAATAGTATACAGCGTTATACGTTAGTACCTATTAGTATATAAGTTATACGTTATAACGTAATAGTATATAACTGTATACGTTATAAGGTAATACTACATAACTTTATACGATATAACGTAATAGTATATAACGTTATACTTTATAACGTAATAGTATATAACTTTATACATTAGTACGTAATAGTATATAACGTTATACGTTAGTACGTAATAGTACATAACGTTATACATTAGAACGTATTAGCTTATAACGTTACACGACAGTACGTAATAGTATATAACGTTATACGTCAGAAGGTAATACTACATAACGTTATGCGTCATAAGGTAATACTACATAACGTTTTACGTTATAACGTAATACTACATAACGTTATGCGTTATAAGGTAATACTACATAACGTTTTACGTTATAACGTGATATTATATAACGTCATACGTTAGTACCTATTAGTATCTAACTTTATACGTTATAACGTAATAGTATATAACGTTATACGCTAATACTTAACAGTATATAACGTTACACGACAGTACGTAATAGTATATAACGTTATACGTCAGAAGCTAATATACATAACGTTATACGTCATAAGGTAATATACATAACGTTATGCGTCATAAGGTGATACTACATAACGTTATACGTTTTGAAGTAATACTACATAACGTTATACGTCATAATGTAATGCTATATAACGTTATATATTAGTACGTAATAGTATATAACGTTATACGTTATAAAGTACTACTACATAACGTTATACGTTAGTAGCACGTAGTATATAACTTTATACGTTATAACGTAGTAGTATATAACGGTATACGTTATAAGGTAATACTACATAACGTTATACGTTATAACGTAATGGTATATAACGTTATACGTTATAACGTAACAGTATATAACGTTATATATTAGGACGTAATAGTATATAACGTTATATGTTCGTTCGTTATAGTATGTAACGTTATACATTAGAACGTATTATTATATAACGTTACACGGCAGTGCGTAATAGTATATAACGTTATACTTTATAACGTAATAGTATATAACGTTATACGTCAGAAAGTAATATACATAACGTTATACGTCATAACGTGATACTACATAACGTTTTACGTTATAACGTAATAGTATATAACGTTATATATTAGTACGTAATATTATATAACGTTATATGCTCGTACGTAATAGTATATAATGTTATAAATTAGTACGTAATGGTATATAACGTTATACGTTATTAGGTAGCAGTGTATAACGTTATACGTTAGTACGTAATAGTACATAACGTTATACATTCGAACGTTTTAGTATATAACGTTACACGACAGTACGTAATAGTATATAACGTTATACGTTAGTACGTATTATAATATAACGTTATACGTTAGTACGTAATAGTATATAACATTATACGTTAGTACCTATTAGTATATAACTTTATACGTTATAACGTAATAGTATATAACTGTATACGTTGTAAGGTAATACTACATAACGTTATTCGATATAACGTAATAGTATATAACGTTATACGTCAGAAGGTAATACTACATAAAGTTATGCGTTATAAGGTAATACAACATCACCTTTTACGACATAACGTAATAGTATATAACGTTATACGTCGAAAGGTAATACTACTTAACATTATACGTCATGAGGTAATACTATATAACGTTATACGTTATACGGTAATACTACACAACGTTTTACGTTATAACGTAATAGTATATAACGTTATACGTTAGTACGTAATAGTATATAACGTTATACGTTATTACGTAATAGTATACAGCGTTATACGTTAGTACCTATTAGTATCTAACTTTATACGTTATAAGGTAATACTATATAACGGTGTACGTTATAAGGTAATACTACATAAAGTTATACGTTAGTACGTAATAGTATATAGAGTTATACGTTATTACGTAATAGTATACAGCGTTATACATTAGTACCTACTAGTATATAACTTTATACGTTATAATGTAATACTTCATAACGTTATACGTTATAACGTAATAGTATATAACGTTATGCGTTATACGGTAATACTACATGACGTTTTACGTTATAACGTAATAGTATATAACGTTATATATTAGGACGTATTAGTATATAACGTTGTATGTTCGTATGTAATAGTATATAACGTTATACGTTATAACGTAATAGTATATAACGTTATACGTTATACGGTAATACTACACAACGTTTTAAATTATAACGTAATAGTATATAACGTTATACGTCGAAAGGTAATACTACTTAACATTATGCGTCATGAGGTAATACTATATAACGTTATACGTTATACGGTAATACTACACAACGTTTTATGTTATAACGTAATAGTATATAACGTTATACGTTAGTACGTAATAGTATATAACGTTATACGTTATTACGTAATAGTATAGAGCGTTATACGTTAGTACCTATTAGTATCTAACTTTATACGTTATAAGGTAATACTACATAACGTTATACGTTAGTACGTAATAGTATATAACGTTATACGTCGAAAGGTAATACTTCATAACGTTATACGTTATAACGTAATAGTATATAACGTAATACGTTAGTACGTAATAGTATATAACGTTATACGTTATTACGTAATAGTATACAGCGTTATGCGTTAGTACCTATTAGTATATAACTTTATACGTTATAAGGTAATACTACATAACGTTATACGTTAGTACGTAATAGTATATAACGTTATACGTCAGAAGGTAATACTACATAACGTTATACGTTATAACGTAATAGTATATAACTGTGTACGTTATTCGGTAATACTACATAACGTTATACGCTCAAACGTAATAGTATATAACGTTATACGTCAGAAGGTAATACTACATAACGTTATGTGTTATAAGGTAATTCTACATATCGTTTTACGTTATTACGTAACAGTGTATAACGTTATACGTTAGTACGTAATAGTACATAACGTTATACATTAGAATGTATTAGCATATAACGTTACACGACAGTACGTAATAGTATATAACGTTATACGTCAGAAGGTAATACTACATAACGTTATACGTTATAACGTAATAGTATATAACGTCATATATTAGTACGTAATGGTATATAACGATATATGTTCGTACGTAATAGTATATAACGATATACATTAGTACATAGTAGTATATAACGTTATACGTTCGTTTGTAATAGTATATAACGTTATAAGTTAGTACGTAAGATTATATATCGTTATACGTTATTCCTTAACAGTATATAACGTTATACGACAGTACGCAATAGTATATAACGTTATACTTTATAACGTAATAGTATATAACGTTATACTTTATAACGTAATAGTATATAACGTTATACTTTATAACGTAATAGTATATAACGTTATACTTTATAACGTAATAGTATATAACGTTATACTTTATAACGTAATAGTATATAACGTTATACGTTCGTACGTAATAGTATATAACGTTATACATTAGTACGTAATAGCATATAACGTTATACGTTCGTGCGTAATGGTATATAACGTTATACATTAGTACGTAATAGTATAAAACGTTATACGTTAGTACGTAATAGCATACAACGTTATACGTTAGTACGGAATAGTATATAACTTTATACGTTAGTACCTATTAGTATATAACTTTATACGTTTGTTTGTTCATCCAGTCGCGGGGAGACGAGTCTCCGTTAGGAGCGTCAACGGGAGTCGTAAATTCCCGTTACGATCTGATGATCGACACCACGAGCAGGGCGATCCCCTGATTTCAGTTACGACAATAGGGGTGGTTAATTGAAATAACTGTAGTCTCCAGTTATCTGTTTTTATTTATTTCGCCACTTTTCACAACACTTGGAACGTATGTATAAATATGTTATAATGGATATCGGTTAATGTGATGAATCCCGATATCGTGTGAAACTATTAGACTAGCTTGCCGAATGAATGCAAGAACCGTCCGACGTATGTTGACGCGAAGAATCGAATGTCTCGTTCGCGTGAATTGAAGTTACTACTTAGTGCCTCGATGGCTAGAATTATACTTGAATGACTTGCCGAATGTTAGATTGCGAATTTGCGATACTTCTCAATGAGTTCGTTGGACCGAGCGATCGTGGTAGACGTGTTGATTGACTTGACGACGGAGATGAACTGACTTGATCGTGACGATGCTGTGTCGGAGGTGAGCTAAGGAAGGGTGTGTCTAACGCACGGAGTCATCCGATTTGTTGATGACAGTTTTTGGTTGGAGAAGTGAGGGCAATAGAAATTGTTTCTATTGGTTAGTAAGACTATCGATGGACTAGGAAGGGTATTAGCCACCCTCGATGGAAAGTTGGGAGTAGGAGGCATCGCACGTGTGAACACTTAGCGTTCACGTGTTTTCCAGATGCTAACCAGAAACCTTGGAAAACGCTTTCGCGGAAAAGTCCTTGTTTGCAATGAAAGACTTTCGCCAGATTTTTCTGTGATTTATAGTCGGGCTGCGAGTATTTTCAAGAGTACGCGATAAGGATGTGCGGACATCTGGCTGCCATCCGTCCGCGATGTGAGGTCCGGCCCAGGTAGAGAGTCGGGCGACGTAACAACGTTATAACGTAATAGTATATAACTGTATACGTTGTAAGGTAATACTACATAACGTTATACGATATAACGTAATAGTATATAACGTGTTACGTCAGAAGGTAATACTACATAACGTTATGCGTTATAAGGTAGTACTACATAACGTTATACTTTATAACGTAATAGCATATACCGTTATACGTTAGTACGTATTAGTATATAACGTTATACGTTAGTACCTATTAGTATTTAACTTTATACGTTATAACGTAATAGTATATAACTGTATACGTTATAAGGTAATACTACATAACGTTATTAGATATAACGTAATAGCATATAACGTTATACGTCAGAAGGTAATACTACATAACGTTATGCGTTATAAGGTAATACTACATAACGTTTTACGTTATAACGTAATAGTATATAACGTTATACGTTAGTACGTAATAGTATATAGAGTTATACGTTATTACGTAATAGTATACAGCGTTATACGTTAGTACCTATTAGTATTTAACTTTATACGTTATACCGTAATAGTATATAACTGTATACGTTATAAGGTAATACTACATAACGTATTACGTTATAACGTGATATTATATAACGTTATACGTTAGTACCTATTAGTATCTAACTTTATACGTTATAACGTGTTAGTATATAACGTTATACGTTAATACTTAACAGTATATAACGTTACACGACAGTACGTAATAGTATATAACGTTATACGTCAGAAGCTAATATACATAACGTTATACGTCATAAGGTAATATGCATAACGTTATGCGTCATAAGGTGATACTACATAACGTTATACGTTTTGAAGTAATACTACATAACGTTATACGTCATAATGTAATGCTATATAACGTTATACGTTATACGGTAATACTACATAACGTTATATATTAGTACGTAATAGTATATAACGTTATACGTTATAAAGTACTACTACATAACGTTATACGTTAGTAGCTCGTAGTATATAACTTTATACGTTATAACGTAGTAGTATATAACGGTATACGTTATAAGGTAATACTACATAACGTTATACGTTATAACGTAATGGTATATAACGTTATACGTTATAACGTAATAGTATATAACGTTATACGTTATACGGTAATACTACATAACGTTTTACGTTATAACGTAATAGTATATAAAGTTATATATTAGGACGTAATAGTATATAACATTATATGTTCGTACGTTATAGTATGTAACGTTATACATTAGAACGTATTATTAAATAACGTTACACGGCAGTACGTAATAGTATATAACGTTATACTTTATAACGTAATAGTATATAACGTTATACGTCAGAAAGTAATATACATAACGTTATACGTCATAACGTGATACTACATAACGTTTTACGTTATAACGTAATAGTATATAACGTTATATATTAGTACGTAATATTATATAACGTTATATACTCGTACGTAATAGTATATAATATAGTATAAACTTAACATTATACGTCATGAGGTAATACTATATAACGTTATACGTTTTACGGTAATACTACACAACGTTTTACGTTATAACGTAATAGTAAATAACGTTATACGTTAGTACGTAATAGTATATAACGTTATACTTTATAACGTAATAGTATATAACGTTATACGTCAGAAAGTAATATACATAACGTTATACGTCATAACGTGATACTACATAACGTTTTACGTTATAACGTAATATTATATAACGTTATATATTAGGACGTATTAGTATATAACGTTGTATGTTCGTATGTAATAGTATATAACGTTATACGTTATAACGTAATAGTATATAACGTTATACGTTATACGGTAATACTACATAACGTTTCACGTTATAACGTAATAGTATATAACGTTAAATATTAGGACGTAATAGTATATAACGTTATATGTTCGTACGTAATAGTATATAACGTTATACATTAGTACGTAATAGTATATAACGTTATACGTTATAAAGTACTACTACATAACGTTATACGTTAGTAGCTCGTAGTATATAACTTTATACGTTATAACGTAGTAGTATATAACGGTATACGTTATAAGGTAATACTGCATAACGTTATACGTTATAACGTAATGGTATATAACGTTATACGTTATAACGTAATAGTATATAACGTTATACGTTATACGGTAATACTACATAACGTTTTACGTTATAACGTAATAGTATATAACGTTATATATTAGGACGTAATAGTATATAACGTTATATGTTCGTACGTTATAGTATGTAACGTTATACATTAGAACGTATTATTATAAAACGTTACACGTCAGAAAGTAATATACATAACGTTATACGTCATAACGTGATACTACATAACGTTTTACGTTATAACGTAATAGTATATAACGTTATATATTAGTACGTAATATTATATAACGTTATATGCTCGTACGTAATAGTATATAATGTTATACATTAGTACGTAATGGTATATAACGTTATACGTTATTAGGTAACAGTGTATAACGTTATACGTTAGTACGTAATAGTACATAACGTTATACATTCGAACGTTTTAGTATATAACGTTACACGACAGTACGTAATAGTATATAACGTTATACGTTAGTACGTAATGGTATTTAACGTTATACGACAGTACGTAATAGTATATAACGTTATACGACACAAGGTAATACTACATAACGTTTTACATTATAACCTAATAGTATATAACGTTATATGTTAGTACGTATTATAATATAACGTTATACGATAGTACGTATTATAATATAACGTTATACGTTAGTACGTAATAGTATATAACGTTATACGTTATTACGTAATAGTATACAGCGTTATACGTTAGTACCTATTAGTATCTAACTTTATACGTTATAAGGTAATAGTATATAACGGTGTACGTTATAAGGTAATACTACATAACGTTTTACGTTATAACGTAATAGTATATAACGTTATATATTAGGACGTATTAGTATATAACGTTGTATGTTCGTATGTAATAGTATATAACGTTATACGTTATAACGTAATAGTATCTAACGTTATACGTTATTACGTGATAGTATGTAACGTTATAAGTTAATACGTAGTAGTATATAACGTTATACGTTATAACATAATAGTATATAACGTTATACGTTATAAAGTACTACTACATAACGTTATAGGTTAGTAGCTCGTAGTATATAACTTTATACGTTATAACGTAGTAGTATATAACGGTATACGTTATAAGGTAATACTACATAACGTTATACGTTATAACGTAATAGTATATAACGTTATACGTTATAACGTAATAGTATATAACGTTATACGTTATACGGTAATACTACATAACGTTTTACGTTATAACGTAATAGTATCTAACGTTATATGTTAGGACGTATTAGTATATAACGTTGTATGTTCGTATGTAATAGTATATAACGTTATACATTAGTACGTAATAGTATATAACGTTGTACATCAGTACGTAATAGTATATATCGTTATACGTTATTACGTAACAGTGTATAACGTTATACGTTAGTACGTAATAGTACATATCGTTATACATTAGAACGTATTAGCATATAACGTTACACGACAGTACGTAATAGTATATAACGTTATACGTCGGAAGGTAATACTACATAACGTTATACATTATAACGTAATAGTATATAACTGTATACGTTATACGGTAATACTACATAACGTTATACGATCTAACGTAATAGTATATAACGTCAAACGTCAGAAGGTAATACTACATAACGTTATGCGTTATAAGGTAATTCTACATATCGTTTTACGTTATAACGTAATAGTATATAACGTTATACGTTATACCGTAATAGTATATAACGTTATACGTTATAACGTAATAGTATATAACGTTATACGTTATACGGTAATACTACATAACGTTTTGCGTTATAACGTAATAGTATATAACGTTATATATTAGGACGTATTAGTACATAACGTTGTATGTTTGTATGTAATAGTATATAACGTTATACATTAGTACGTAATAGTATATAACGTTATACGACAGTACGCAATAGTATATAACGTTATACTTTATAACGTAATAGTATATAACGTTATGCTTTATAACGTAATAGTATATAACGTTATACGTTCGTACGTAATAGTATATAACGTTATACATTAGTACGCAATAGCATATAGCGCTATACGTTCGTAAGTAATAGTATATAACGTTATATGTTAGTACGTAATAGTATATAACGTTATACGTTAGTACGTAATAGTATATAGAGTTATACGTTATTACGTAATAGTATACAGCGTTATACGTTAGTACCTATTAGTATCTAACTTTATACGTTATAAGGTAATAGTATATAACGGTGTACGTTATAAGGTAATACTACATAACGTTATACGTTAGTACGTAATAGTATATAGAGTTATACGTTATTACGTAATAGTATACAGCGTTATAGGTTAGTACCTATTAGTATATAACTTTCTACGTTATAAGGTAATACTTCATAACGTTATACGTTATAACGTAATAGTATATAACGTTATACGTTATACGGTAATACTACATAACGTTTTACGTTATAACGTAATAGTATATAACGTTATATATTAGGACGTATTAGTATATAACGTTGTATGTTCGTATGGAATAGTATATAACGTTATACGTTATAACGTAATAGTATATAACGTTATACGTTATACGGTAATACTACACAACGTTTTACGTTATAACGTAATAGTATATAACGTTATACATTAGTACGTAATAGTATATAACGTTATACGTTATAACGTAATAGTATATAACTGTATACGTTGTAAGGTAATACTACATAACGTTATTCGATATAACGTAATAGTATATAACGTTATACGTCGAAAGATAATACTACTTAACATTATACGTCATGAGGTAATACTATATAACGTTATACGTTATACGGTAATACTACACAACGTTTTACGTTATAACGTAATAGTATATAACGTTATACGTCAGAAGGTATTACTACATAACGTTATGCGTTATAAGGTAATACTAAATAACGTTATACGTTATAACGTAATAGTATATAACGTAATACGTTATAACGTAATAGTATATAACGTTATACGTTATACGGTAATACCATATAACGTTTTACGTTATAACGTAATAGTATATAACGTTATATATTAGGACGTAATAGTATATAACGTTGTATGTTCGTATGTAATAGTATATAACGTTATACATTAGTACGTAATAGTATATAACGTTGTACATCAGTACGTAATAGTATATAACGTTATACGTTATTACGTAACAGTGTATAACGTTATACGTTAGTACGTAATAGTACATAACGTTATACATTAGAACGTATTAGCATATAACGTTACACGACAGTACGTAATAGTATACAACGTTATACGTCAGAAGGTAATACTACATAACGTTATACGTTATAACGTAATAGTATATCTGTATACGTTATACGGTAATACTACATAACGTTATACGATCTAACGTAATAGTATATAACGTTATACGTCAGAAGGTAATACTACATAACGTTATGCGTTATAAGGTAATTCTACATATCGTTTTACGTTATAACGTAATAGTATATAACGTTATAAGTTATAACGCAATAGTATATAACGTTATACGTTATAACGTAATAGTATATAACGTTATACGTTATACGGTAATACTACATAACGTTTTGCGTTATAACGTAATAGTATATAACGTTATACTTTATAACGTAATAGTATATAACGTTATACGTTCGTACGTAATAGTATATAACGTTATACATTAGTACGCAATAGCATATAGCGCTATACGTTCGTGAGTAATAGTACATAACTTTATATGTTAGTACGTAACAGTATATACAGTTATACGTTAGTACGTAATAGTATATAGAGTTATACGTTATTACGTAGTAGTATACAGCGTTATACGTTAGTACCTATTCGTATATAACTTATACGTTGTAACGTAATAGTATATAACTGTATCCGTTATAAGGTAATACTATATAACGTTATACGCTATAACGCAATAGTATATAACGTTATACGTAAGAAGGTAATACTACATAACGTTATGCGTTATAAGGTAATACTACATAACGTTTTACGTTATAATGTAATAGTATATAACGTTATACGTTATACGGTAATACTACATAACGTTTTACGTTATAACGTAATAGTATATAACGTTATATATTAGTACGTAATATTATATAACGTTATATGCTCGTATGTAATAGTATATAATGTTATACATTAGTACGTAATGGTATATAACGTTATACGTTATTAGGTAACAGTGTATAACGTTATACGTTAGTACGTAATAGTACATAACGTTATACATTCGAACGTTTTAGTATATAACGTTACACGACAGTACGTAATAGTATATAACGTTATACGTTAGTACGTAATGGTATTTAACGTTATACGACAGTACGTAATAGTATATAACGTTATACGACAGAAGGTAATACTACATAACGTTTTACATTATAACCTAATAGTATATAACGTTATATGTTAGTACGTATTATAATATAACGTCATACGATAGTACGTATTATAATATAACGTTATACGTTAGTACGTAATAGTATATATCATTATACGTTAGTATCTATTAGTATATAACTTTATACGTTATAACGTAATAGTATATAACTGTATAAGTTGTAAGGTAATACTACATAACGTTATTCGATATAACGTAATAGTATATAACGTTACACGTTATACGGTAATACTACACAACGTTTTACGTTATAACGTAATAGTATATAACGTTATACGTTAGTACGTAATAGTATATAACGTTATACGTTATTACGTAATAGTGTACAGCGTTATACGTTAGTACCTATTAGTATCTAACTTTATACGTTATAAGGTAATAGTATATAACGGTGTACGTTATAAGGTAATACTACATAACGTTATACGTTAGTACGTAATAGTATATAGAGTTATACGTTATTACGTAATAGTATACACCGTTATAGGTTAGTACCTATTAGTATATAACTTTCTACGTTATAAGGTAATACTTCATAACGTTATACGTTATAACGTAATAGTATATAACGTTATACGTTATACGGTAATACTACATAACGTTTTACGTTATAACGTAATAGTATATAACGTTATATATTAGGACGTATTAGTATATAACGTTGTATGTTCGTATGTAATAGTATATAACGTTATACGTTATAACGTAATAGTATATAACGTTATACGTTATACGGTAATACTACACAACGTTTTACGTTATAACGTAATAGTATATAACGTTATACGTCAGAAGGTATTACTACATAACGTTATGCGTTATAAGGTAATACTAAATAACGTTATACGTTATAACGTAATAGTATATAACGTAATACGTTATAACGTAATAGTATATAACGTTATACGTTATACGGTAATACCATATAACGTTTTACGTTATAACGTAATAGTATATAACGTTATATATTAGGACGTAATAGTATATAACGTTGTATGTTCGTATGTAATAGTATATAACGTTATACATTAGTACGTAATAGTATATAACGTTGTACATCAGTACGTAATAGTATATAACGTTATACGTTATTACGTAACAGTGTATAACGTTATACGTTAGTACGTAATAGTACATAACGTTATACATTAGAACGTATTAGCATATAACGTTACACGACAGTACGTAATAGTATACAACGTTATACGTCAGAAGGTAATACTACATAACGTTATACGTTATAACGTAATAGTATATCTGTATACGTTATACGGTAATACTACATAACGTTATACGATCTAACGTAATAGTATATAACGTTATACGTCAGAAGGTAATACTACATAACGTTATGCGTTATAAGGTAATTCTACATATCGTTTTACGTTATAACGTAATAGTATATAACGTTATAAGTTATAACGCAATAGTATATAACGTTATACGTTATAACGTAATAGTATATAACGTTATACGTTATACGGTAATACTACATAACGTTTTGCGTTATAACGTAATAGTATATAACGTTATACTTTATAACGTAATAGTATATAACGTTATACGTTCGTACGTAATAGTATATAACGTTATACATTAGTACGCAATAGCATATAGCGCTATACGTTCGTGAGTAATAGTACATAACTTTATATGTTAGTACGTAACAGTATATACAGTTATACGTTAGTACGTAATAGTATATAGAGTTATACGTTATTACGTAGTAGTATACAGCGTTATACGTTAGTACCTATTCGTATATAACTTATACGTTGTAACGTAATAGTATATAACTGTATCCGTTATAAGGTAATACTATATAACGTTATACGCTATAACGCAATAGTATATAACGTTATACGTAAGAAGGTAATACTACATAACGTTATGCGTTATAAGGTAATACTACATAACGTTTTACGTTATAATGTAATAGTATATAACGTTATACGTTATACGGTAATACTACATAACGTTTTACGTTATAACGTAATAGTATATAACGTTATATATTAGTACGTAATATTATATAACGTTATATGCTCGTATGTAATAGTATATAATGTTATACATTAGTACGTAATGGTATATAACGTTATACGTTATTAGGTAACAGTGTATAACGTTATACGTTAGTACGTAATAGTACATAACGTTATACATTCGAACGTTTTAGTATATAACGTTACACGACAGTACGTAATAGTATATAACGTTATACGTTAGTACGTAATGGTATTTAACGTTATACGACAGTACGTAATAGTATATAACGTTATACGACAGAAGGTAATACTACATAACGTTTTACATTATAACCTAATAGTATATAACGTTATATGTTAGTACGTATTATAATATAACGTCATACGATAGTACGTATTATAATATAACGTTATACGTTAGTACGTAATAGTATATATCATTATACGTTAGTATCTATTAGTATATAACTTTATACGTTATAACGTAATAGTATATAACTGTATAAGTTGTAAGGTAATACTACATAACGTTATTCGATATAACGTAATAGTATATAACGTTACACGTTATACGGTAATACTACACAACGTTTTACGTTATAACGTAATAGTATATAACGTTATACGTTAGTACGTAATAGTATATAACGTTATACGTTATTACGTAATAGTGTACAGCGTTATACGTTAGTACCTATTAGTATCTAACTTTATACGTTATAAGGTAATAGTATATAACGGTGTACGTTATAAGGTAATACTACATAACGTTATACGTTAGTACGTAATAGTATATAGAGTTATACGTTATTACGTAATAGTATACACCGTTATAGGTTAGTACCTATTAGTATATAACTTTCTACGTTATAAGGTAATACTTCATAACGTTATACGTTATAACGTAATAGTATATAACGTTATACGTTATACGGTAATACTACATAACGTTTTACGTTATAACGTAATAGTATATAACGTTATATATTAGGACGTATTAGTATATAACGTTGTATGTTCGTATGTAATAGTATATAACGTTATACGTTATAACGTAATAGTATATAACGTTATACGTTATACGGTAATACTACACAACGTTTTACGTTATAACGTAATAGTGTATAACGTTATACATTAGTACGTAATAGTATATAACGTTATACGTTATAACGTAATAGTATATAACTGTATACGTTGTAAGGTAATACTACATAACGTTATTCGATATAACGTAATAGTATATGACGTTATACGTCAGAAGGTAATACTACATAACGTTATGCGTTATAAGGTAATACAACATCACCTTTTACGACATAACGTAATAGTATATAACGTTATACGTCGAAAGGTAATACTACTTAACATTATACGTCATGAGGTAATACTATATAACGTTATACGTTATACGGTAATACTACACAACGTTTTACGTTATAACGTAATAGTATATAACGTTTTACGTTATAATGTAATAGTATATAACGTTATACGTTATAACGTAATAGTATCTAACGTTATACGTTATTACGTGATAGTATGTAACGTTATAAGTTAATACGCAGTAGTATATAACGTCATACGTTATAACGTAGTAGTATATAACGGTATACGTTATAAGGTAATACTACATAACGTTATACGTTATAACGTAATAGTATATAACGTTATACGTTATAACGTAATAGTATATAACGTTATACGTTATACGGTAATACTACATAACGTTTTACGTTATAACGTAATAGTATCTAACGTTATATATTAGGACGTATTAGTATATAACGTTGTATGTTCGTATGTAATAGTATATAACGTTATACATTAGTACGTAATAGTATATAACGTTGTACATCAGTACGTAATAGTATATATCGTTATACGTTATTACGTAACAGTGTATAACGTTATACGTTAGTACGTAATAGTACATATCGTTATACATTAGAACGTATTAGCATATAACGTTACACGACAGTACGTAATAGTATATAACGTTATACGTCGGAAGGTAATACTACATAACGTTATACATTATAACGTAATAGTATATAACTGTATACGTTATACGGTAATACTACATAACGTTATACGATCTAACGTAATAGTATATAACGTCAAACGTCAGAAGGTAATACTACATAACGTTATGCGTTATAAGGTAATTCTACATATCGTTTTACGTTATAACGTAATAGTATATAACGTTATACGTTATAACGTAATAGTATATAACGTTATACGTTATAACGTAATAGCATATAACGTTATACGTTATACGGTAATACTACATAACGTTTTGCGTTATAACGTAATAGTATATAACGTTATATATTAGGACGTATTAGTACATAACGTTGTATGTTTGTATGTAATAGTATATAACGTTATACATTAGTACGTAATAGTATATAACGTTATACGACAGTACGCAATAGTATATAACGTTATACTTTATAACGTAATAGTATATAACGTTATGCTTTATAACGTAATAGTATATAACGTTATACGTTCGTACGTAATAGTATATAACGTTATACATTAGTACGCAATAGCATATAGCGCTATACGTTCGTAAGTAATAGTATATAACGTTATATGTTAGTACGTAATAGTATATAACGTTATACGTTAGTACGTAATAGTATATAGAGTTATACGTTATTACGTAATAGTATACAGCGTTATACGTTAGTACCTATTAGTATCTAACTTTATACGTTATAAGGTAATAGTATATAACGGTGTACGTTATAAGGTAATACTACATAACGTTATACGTTAGTACGTAATAGTATATAGAGTTATACGTTATTACGTAATAGTATACAGCGTTATAGGTTAGTACCTATTAGTATATAACTTTCTACGTTATAAGGTAATACTTCATAACGTTATACGTTATAACGTAATAGTATATAACGTTATACGTTATACGGTAATACTACATAACGTTTTACGTTATAACGTAATAGTATATAACGTTATATATTAGGACGTATTAGTATATAACGTTGTATGTTCGTATGGAATAGTATATAACGTTATACGTTATAACGTAATAGTATATAACGTTATACGTTATACGGTAATACTACACAACGTTTTACGTTATAACGTAATAGTATATAACGTTATACATTAGTACGTAATAGTATATAACGTTATACGTTATAACGTAATAGTATATAACTGTATCCGTTGTAAGGTAATACTACATAACGTTATTCGATATAACGTAATAGTATATAACGTTATAAGTCAGAAGGTAATACTACATAACGTTATGCGTTATAAGGTAATACAACATCACCTTTTACGACATAACGTAATAGTATATAACGTTATACGTCGAAAGATAATACTACTTAACATTATACGTCATGAGGTAATACTATATAACGTTATACGTTATACGGTAATACTACACAACGTTTTACGTTATAACGTAATAGTATATAACGTTATACGTCAGAAGGTATTACTACATAACGTTATGCGTTATAAGGTAATACTAAATAACGTTATACGTTATAACGTAATAGTATATAACGTAATACGTTATAACGTAATAGTATATAACGTTATACGTTATACGGTAATACCATATAACGTTTTACGTTATAACGTAATAGTATATAACGTTATATATTAGGACGTAATAGTATATAACGTTGTATGTTCGTATGTAATAGTATATAACGTTATACATTAGTACGTAATAGTATATAACGTTATACATCAGTACGTAATAGTATATAACGTTATACGTTATTACGTAACAGTGTATAACGTTATACGTTAGTACGTAATAGTACATAACGTTATACATTAGAACGTATTAGCATATAACGTTACACGACAGTACGTAATAGTAAATAACGTTATACGTCAGAAGGTAATACTACATAACGTTATACGTTATAACGTAATAGTATATCTGTATACGTTATACGGTAATACTACATAACGTTATACGATCTAACGTAATAGTATATAACGTTATACGTCAGAAGGTAATACTACATAACGTTATGCGTTATAAGGTAATTCTACATATCGTTTTACGTTATAACGTAATAGTATATAACGTTATAAGTTATAACGCAATAGTATATAACGTTATACGTTATAACGTAATAGTATATAACGTTATACGTTATACGGTAATACTACATAACGTTTTGCGTTATAACGTAATAGTATATAACGTTATACTTTATAACGTAATAGTATATAACGTTATACGTTCGTACGTAATAGTATATAACGTTATACATTAGTACTCAATAGCATATAGCGCTATACGTTCGTGAGTAATAGTACATAACTTTATATGTTAGTACGTAACAGTATATACAGTTATACGTTAGTACGTAATAGTATATAGAGTTATACGTTATTACGTAGTAGTATACAGCGTTATACGTTAGTACCTATTCGTATATAACTTATACGTTGTAACGTAATAGTATATAACTGTATCCGTTATAAGGTAATACTATATAACGTTATACGCTATAACGCAAAAGTATATAACGTTATACGTAAGAAGGTAATACTACATAACGTTATGCGTTATAAGGTAATACTACATAACGTTTTACGTTATAATGTAATAGTATATAACGTTATACGTTATACGGTAATACTACATAACGTTTTACGTTATAACGTAATAGTATATAACGTTATATATTAGTACGTAATATTATATAACGTTATATGCTCGTATGTAATAGTATATAATGTTATACATTAGTACGTAATGGTATATAACGTTATACGTTATTAGGTAACAGTGTATAACGTTATACGTTAGTACGTAATAGTACATAACGTTATACATTCGAACGTTTTAGTATATAACGTTACACGACAGTACGTAATAGTATATAACGTTATACGTTAGTACGTAATGGTATTTAACGTTATACGACAGTACGTAATAGTATATAACGTTATACGACAGAAGGTAATACTACATAACGTTTTACATTATAACCTAATAGTATATAACGTTATATGTTAGTACGTATTATAATATAACGTCATACGATAGTACGTATTATAATATAACGTTATACGTTAGTACGTAATAGTATATATCATTATACGTTAGTATCTATTAGTATATAACTTTATACGTTATAACGTAATAGTATATAACTGTATAAGTTGTAAGGTAATACTACATAACGTTATTCGATATAACGTAATAGTATATAACGTTACACGTTATACGGTAATACTACACAACGTTTTACGTTATAACGTAATAGTATATAACGTTATACGTTAGTACGTAATAGTATATAACGTTATACGTTATTACGTAATAGTGTACAGCGTTATACGTTAGTACCTATTAGTATCTAACTTTATACGTTATAAGGTAATAGTATATAACGGTGTACGTTATAAGGTAAAGTACATAACGTTATACGTTAGTACGTAATAGTATATAGAGTTATACGTTATTACGTAATAGTATACACCGTTATAGGTTAGTACCTATTAGTATATAACTTTCTACGTTATAAGGTAATACTTCATAACGTTATACGTTATAACGTAATAGTATATAACGTTATACGTTATACGGTAATACTACATAACGTTTTACGTTATAACGTAATAGTATATAACGTTATATATTAGGACGTATTAGTATATAACGTTGTATGTTCGTATGTAATAGTATATAACGTTATACGTTATAACGTAATAGTATATAACGTTATACGTTATACGGTAATACTACACAACGTTTTACGTTATAACGTAATAGTGTATAACGTTATACATTAGTACGTAATAGTATATAACGTTATACGTTATAACGTAATAGTATATAACTGTATACGTTGTAAGGTAATACTACATAACGTTATTCGATATAACGTAATAGTATATGACGTTATACGTCAGAAGGTAATACTACATAACGTTATGCGTTATAAGGTAATACAACATCACCTTTTACGACATAACGTAATAGTATATAACGTTATACGTCGAAAGGTAATACTACTTAACATTATACGTCATGAGGTAATACTATATAACGTTATACGTTATACGGTAATACTACACAACGTTTTACGTTATAACGTAATAGTATATAACTTTATACGTTATAACGTAGTAGTATATAACGGTATACGTTATAAGGTAATACTACATAACGTTATACGTTATAACGTAATAGTATATAACGTTATTCGTTATAACGTAATAGTATATAACGTTATACGTTATACGGTAATACTACATAACGTTTTACGTTATAACGTAATAGTATATAACGTTATATATTAGGACGTATTAGTATATAACGTTGTATGTTCGTATGTAATAGTATATAACGTTATACATTAGTACGTAGTAGTATATAACGTTGTACATCAGTACGTAATAGTATATAACGTTATACGTTATTACGTAACAGTGTATAACGTTATACGTTAGTACGTAATAGTACATAACGTTATAAATTAGAACGTATTAGCATATAACGTTACACGACAGTACGTAATAGTATATAACGTTATACGTCGGAAGGTAATACTACATAACGTTATACGTTATAACGTAATAGTATATAACTGTATACGTTATACGGTAATACTACATAACGTTATACGATCTAACGTAATAGTATATAACGTCAAACGTCAGAAGGTAATACTACATAACGTTATGCGTTATAAGGTAATTCTACATATCGTTTTACGTTATAACGTAATAGTATATAGCGTTATACGTTAGTACGTAATGGTATTTAACGTTATACGACAGTACGTAATAGTATATATCGTTATACGACAGAAGGTAATACTACATAACGTTTTACATTATAACGTAATAGTATATAACGTTATATGTTAGTACGTATTATAATATAACGTTATACGATAGTACGTATTATAATATAACGTTATACGTTAGTACGTAATAGTATATAACATTATACGTTAGTATCTATTAGTATATAACTTTATACGTTATAACGTAATAGTATATAACTGTATACGTTGTAAGGTAATACTACATAACGTTATTCGATATAACGTAATAGTATATAACGTTATACGTCAGAAGGTAATACTACATAACGTTATGCGTTGTAAGGTAATACAACATAACATTTTACGACATAACGTAATAGTATATAACGTTATACGTCGAAAGGTAATACTATTTAACATTACACGTCATGAGGTAATACTATATAACGTTATACGTTATACGGTAATACTACACAACGTTTTACGTTATAACGTAATAGTATATAACGTTATACGTTAGTACGTAATAGTATATAACGTTATACGTTATTACGTAATAGTATACAGCGTTATACGTTAGTACCTATTAGTATCTAACTTTATACGTTATAAGGTAATAGTATATAACGGTGTACGTTATAAGGTAATACTACATAACGTTATACGTTAGTACGTAATAGTATATAGAGTTATACGTTATTACGTAATAGTATACAGCGTTATAGGTTAGTACCTATTAGTATATAACTTTCTACGTTATAAGGTAATACTTCATAACGTTATACGTTATAACGTAATAGTATATAACGTTATATATTAGGACGTATTAGTATATAACGTTGTATGTTCGTATGTAATAGTCTATAACGTTGTACGTTATAACGTAATAGTATATAACGTTATACGTTATACGGTAATACTACACAACGTTTTACGTTATAACGTAATAGTATATAACGTTATACATTAGTACGTAATAGTATATAACGTTATACGTTATAACGTAATAGTATATAACTGTATACGTTGTAAGGTAATACTACATAACGTTATTCGATATAACGTAGTAGTATATAACGTTATACGTCAGAAGGTAATACTACATAACGTTATGCGTTATAAGGTAATACAACATCACCTTTTACGACATAACGTAATAGCATATAACGTTATACGTCGAAAGGTAATACTACTTAACATTATACGTCATGAGGTAATACTATATAACGTTATACGTTATACGGTAATACTACACAACGTTTTACGTTATAACGTAATAGTATATAACGTTATACGTCAGAAGGTATTACTACATAACGTTATGCGTTATAAGGTAATACTAAATAACGTTATACGTTATAACGTAATAGTATATAACGTTATACGTTATAACGTAATAGTATATAACGTTATACGTTATACGGTAATACCACATAACGTTTTACGTTATAACGTAATAGTATATAACGTTATATATTAGGACGTAATAGTATATAACGTTGTATGTTCGTATGTAATAGTATGTAACGTTATACATTAGTACGTAATAGTATATAACGTTATACATCAGTACGTAATAGTATATAACGTTATACGTTATTACGTAACAGTGTATAACGTTATACGTTAGTACGTAATAGTACATAACGTTATACATTAGAACGTATTAGCATATAACGTTACACGACAGTACGTAATAGTATACAACGTTATACGTCAGAAGGTAATACTACATAACGTTATACGTTATAACGTAATAGTATATCTGTATACGTTATACGGTAATACTACATAACGTTATACGATCTAACGTAATAGTATATAACGTTATACGTCAGAAGGAAATACTACATAACGTTATGCGTTATAAGGTAATTCTACATATCGTTTTACGTTATGACGTAATAGTATATAACGTTATACGTTATACGGTAATACTACATAACGTTTTACGTTATAACGTAATAGTATATAACGTTATATATTAGTACGTAATATTATATAACGTTATATGCTCGTACGTAATAGTATATAATGTTATACATTAGTACGTAATGGTATATAACGTTATACGTTATTAGGTAACAGTATATAACGTTATACGTTAGTACGTAATAGTACATAACGTTATACATTCGAACGTTTTAGTATATAACGTTACACGACAGTACGTAATAGTATATAACGTTATACGTTAGTACGTAATGGTATTTAACGTTATACGACAGTACGTAATAGTATATAACGTTATACGACAGAAGGTAATACTACATAACGTTTTACATTATAACCAAATAGTATATAACGTTATATGTTAGTACGTATTATAATATAACGTTATACGATAGTACGTATTATAATATAACGTTATACGTTAGTACGTAATAGTATATAACATTATACGTTAGTATCTATTAGTATATAACTTTATACGTTATAACGTAATAGTATATAACTGTATACGTTGTAAGGTAATACTACATAACGTTATTCGATATAACGTAATAGTATATAACGTTATACGTCAGAAGGTAATACTACATAACGTTATGCGTTGTAAGGTAATACAACATAACCTTTTACGACATAACGTAATAGTATATAACGTTATACGTCGAAAGGTAATACTACTTAACATTATACGTCATGAGGTAATACTATATAACGTTATACGTTATACGGTAATACTACACAACGTTTTACGTTATAACGTAATAGTATATAACGTTATACGTTAGTACGTAATAGTATATAACGTTATACGTTATTACGTAATAGTATACAGCGTTATACGTTAGTACCTATTAGTATCTAACTTTATACGTTATAAGGTAATAGTATATAACGGTGTACGTTATAAGGTAATACTACATAACGTTATACGTTAGTACGTAATAGTATATAGAGTTATACGTTATTACGTAATAGTATACAGCGTTATACGTTAGTACCTATTAGTATCTAACTTTATACGTTATAAGGCAATAGTATATAACGGTGTACGTTATAAGGTAATACTACATAACGTTATACGTTAGTACGTAATAGTATATAGAGTTATACGTTATTACGTAATAGTATACAGCGTTATAGGTTAGCACCTATTAGTATATAACTTTCTACGTTATAAGGTAATACTTCATAACGTTATACGTTATAACGTAATAGTATATAACGTTATACGTTATACGGTAATACTACATAACGTTTTACGTTATAACGTAATAGTATATAACGTTATATATTAGGACGTATTAGTATATAACGTTGTATGTTCGTATGTAATAGTATATAACGTTATACGTTATAACGTAATAGTATATAACGTTATACGTTATACGGTAATACTACACAACGTTTTATGTTATAACGTAATAGTATATAACGTTATACATTAGTACGTAATAGTATATAACGTTATACGTTATAACGTAATAGTATATAACTGTATACGTTGTAAGGTAATACTACATAACGTTATTCGATATAACGTAATAGTATATAACGTTATACGTCAGAAGGTAATACTACATAACGTTATGCGTTATAAGGTAATACAACATCACCTTTTACGACATAACGTAATAGTATATAACGTTATACGTCGAAAGGTAATACTACTTAACATTATACGTCATGAGGTAATACTATATAACGTTATACGTTATACGGTAATACTACACAACGTTTTACGTTATAACGTAATAGTATATAACGTTATACGTCAGAAGGTATTACTACATAACGTTATGCGTTATAAGGTAATACTAAATAACGTTATACGTTATAACGTAATAGTATATAACGTTATACGTTATAACGTAATAGTATATAACGTTATACGTTATACGGTAATACCACATAACGTTTTACGTTATAACGTAATAGCATATAACGTTATATATTAGGACGTAATAGTATATAACGTTGTATGTTCGTATGTAATAGTATATAACGTTATACGTTAGTACGTAATGTTATATAACGTTATACGAAAGTACGTAATAGTATATAACGTTATACGTTATTACGCAACAGTATATAACGTCATACGTTAGTACGTAATAGTGCATAACGTTGTACATTAGAACGTATTAGTATTTAACGTTACACGACAGTACGTAATAGTATATAACTTTAGACGTTATAACGTAATAGTATATAACGTTATACGTTAGTACGTATTATAATATAACGTTATACGTTAGTACGTAATAGTATATAACTTTATACGTTAGTACCTGTTAGTATATAACTTTATACGTTATAACGTAATAGTATATAACTGTATACGTTGTAAGGTAATACTTCATAACGTTATTCGATATAACGTAATAGTATATAACGTTATACGTCATGAGGTAATACTATATAACGTTATACGTTATAAAGTACTACTACATAACGTTTTACGTTATCACGTAAGAGTATATAACGTTATACATTAGTACGTAATAGTATATAACGTTATACGTTATTACGTAATAGTATGTAACGTTATAAGTTAGTACGTAATAGTATATAACGTTATACGTTATAAACTACTACTACATAACGTTATACGTTAGGACCTAGTAGTATATAACTTTATACGTTATAACGTAGTAGTATATAACGGTATACGTTATAAGGTAATACTACACAACGTTTTACGTTATAACGTAATAGTATATAACGTTATACGTTTGTACGCAATAGTATATATCGTTATACGTTATTACGTAATAGTATACAGCGTTATACGTTAGTACCTATTAGTATCTAATTTTATACGTTATAAGGTAATAGTATATAACGGTGTACGTTATAAGGTAATACTACATAACGTTATACGTTATAACGTAATAGTATATAACGTTATACGTCAGAAGGTATTACTACATAACGGTATGCATTATAAGGTAATACTACATAACGTTTTACGTTATAACGTAATAGTATATAACGTTATACGTCGGAAGGTAATACTACATAACGTTATGCGTTATAAGGTAATACTATATAACCTTTTACGTTTTAACGTGATAGTATATAACGTTATACGTTAGTACTTATTAGTATCTAACTTTATACGTTATAAAGTAATAGTATATAACGTTATACGTCGAAAGGTAATACTACTTAACATAATACGTCATAAGGTAAAACTATATAACGTTATACGTTATAAAGTACTACTACATAACGTTTTACGGTATATGGTAATAGTATATAACGTTATACATTAGTACGTAATAGTATATAATGTTATAAGTTAGTACGTAATAGTATATAACGTTATATGTTATAACGTAATAGTATATAACGTTATACGTTATACGGTAATACTACATAACGTTATACGATCTAACGTAATAGTATATAACGTTATACGTCAGAAGGTAATACTACATAACGTTATGCGTTATAAGGTAATTCTACATATCGTTTTACGTTATAACGTAATAGTATATAACGTTATACGTTATAACGTAATAGTATATAACGTTATACGTTATAACGTAATAGTATATAACGTTATACGTTATACGGTAATACTACATAACGTTTTGCGTTATAACGTAATAGTATATAACGTTATACTTTATAACGTAATAGTATATAACGTTATACGTTCGTACGTAATAGTATATAACGTTATACATTAGTACGCAATAGCATATAGCGCTATACGTTCGTGAGTAATAGTACATAACGTTATATGTTAGTACGTAATAGTATATAAAGTTATACGTTAGTACGTAATAGTATATAGAGTTATACGTTATTACGTAGTAGTATACAGCGTTATACGTTAGTACCTATTCGTATATAACTTATACGTTGTAACGTAATAGTATATAACTGTATCCGTTATAAGGTAATACTATATAACGGTATACGCTATAACGTAATAGTATATAACGTTATACGTAAGAAGGTAATACTACATAACGTTATGCGTTATAAGGTAATACTACATAACGTTTTACGTTATAATGTAATAGTATATAACGTTATACGTTATACGGTAATACTACATAACGTTTTACGTTATAACGTAATAGTATATAACGTTATATATTAGTACGTAATATTATATAACGTTATATGCTCGTACGTAATAGTATATAATGTTATACATTAGTACGTAATGGTATATAACGTTATACGTTATTAGGTAACAGTGTATAACGTTATACGTTAGTACGTAATAGTACATAACGTTATACATTCGAACGTTTTAGTATATAACGTTACACGACAGTACGTAATAGTATATAACGTTATACGTTAGTACGTAATGGTATTTAACGTTATACGACAGTACGTAATAGTATATAACGTTATACGACAGATGGTAATACTATATAACGTTTTACATTATAACCTAATAGTATATAACGTTATATGTTAGTACGTATTATAATATAACGTTATACGATAGTACGTATTATAATATAACGTTATACGTTAGTACGTAATAGTATATAACATTATACGTTAGTATCTATTAGTATATAACGTTATACGTTATAACGTAATAGTATATAACTGTATACGTTGTAAGGTAATACTACATAACGTTATTCGATATAACGTAATAGTATATAACGTTATACGTCAGAAGGTAATACTACATAACGTTATGCGTTATAAGGTAATACAACATCACCTTTTACGACATAACGTAATAGTATATAACGTTATACGTCGAAAGGTAATACTACTTAACATTATACGTCATGAGGTAATACTATATAACGTTATACGTTATACGGTAATACTACACAACGTTTTACGTTATAACGTAATAGTATATAACGTTATACGTCAGAAGGTATTACTACATAACGTTATGCGTTATAAGGTAATACTAAATAACGTTATACGTTATAACGTAATAGTATATAACGTTATACGTTATAACGTAATAGTATATAACGTTATACGTTATACGGTAATACCACATAACGTTTTACGTTATAACGTAATAGCATATAACGTTATATATTAGGACGTAATAGTATATAACGTTGTATGTTCGTATGTAATAGTATATAACGTTATACATTAGTACGTAATAGTATATAACGTTATACATCAGTACGTAATAGTATATAACGTTATACGTTATTACGTAACAGTGTATAACGTTATACGTTAGTACGTAATAGTACATAACGTTATACATTAGAACGTATTAGCATATAACGTTACACGACAGTACATAATAGTATACAACGTTATACGTCAGAAGGTAATACTACATAACGTTATACGTTATAACGTAATAGTATATCTGTATACGTTATACGGTAATACTACATAACGTTATACGATCTAACGTAATAGTATATAACGTTATACGTCAGAAGGTAATACTACATAACGTTATGCGTTATAAGGTAATTCTACATATCGTTTTACGTTATAACGTAATAGTATATAACGTTATACGTTATAACGTAATAGTATATAACGTTATACGTTATAACGTAATAGTATATAACGTTATACGTTATACGGTAATACTACATAACGTTTTGCGTTATAACGTAATAGTATATAACGTTATACTTTATAACGTAATAGTATATAACGTTATACGTTCGTACGTAATAGTATATAACGTTATACATTAGTACGCAATAGCATATAGCGCTATACGTTCGTGAGTAATAGTACATAACGTTATATGTTAGTACGTAATAGTATATAAAGTTATACGTTAGTACGTAATAGTATATAGAGTTATACGTTATTACGTAGTAGTATACAGCGTTATACGTTAGTTCCTATTCGTATATAACTTATACGTTGTAACGTAATAGTATATAACTGTATCCGTTATAAGGTAATACTATATAACGTTATACGCTATAACGTAATAGTATATAACGTTATACGTAAGAAGGTAATACTACATAACGTTATGCGTTATAAGGTAATACTACATAACGTTTTACGTTATAATGTAATAGTATATAACGTTATACGTTATACGGTAATACTACATAACGTTTTACGTTATAACGTAATAGTATATAACGTTATATATTAGTACGTAATATTATATAACGTTATATGCTCGTACGTAATTGTATATAATGTTATACATTAGTACGTAATGGTATATAACGTTATACGTTATTAGGTAACAGTGTATAACGTTATACGTTAGTACGTAATAGTACATAACGTTATACATTCGAACGTTTTAGTATATAACGTTACACGACAGTACGTAATAGTATATAACGTTATACGTTAGTACGTAATGGTATTTAACGTTATACGGCAGTACGTAATAGTATATAACGTTATACGACAGAAGGTAATACTACATAACGTTTTACATTATAACCTAATAGTATATAACGTTATATGTTAGTACGTATTATAATATAACGTTACACCATAGTACGTATTATAATATAACGTTATACGTTAGTACGTAATAGTATATAACATTATACGTTAGTATCTATTAGTATATAACTTTATACGTTATAACGTAATAGTATATAACTGTATACGTTGTAAGGTAATACTACATAACGTTATTCGATATAACGTAATAGTATATAACGTTATACGTCAGAAGGTAATACTACATAACGTTATGCGTTGTAAGGTAATACAACATAACCTTTTACGACATAACGTAATAGTATATAACGTTATACGTCGAAAGGTAATACTACTTAACATTATACGTCATGAGGTAATACTATATAACGTTATACGTTATACGGTAATACTACACAACGTTTTACGTTATAACGTAATAGTATATAACGTTATACGTCAGAAGGTATTACTACATAACGTTATGCGTTATAAGGTAATACTAAATAACGTTATACGTTATAACGTAATAGTATATAACGTTATACGTTATAACGTAATAGTATATAACGTTATACGTTATACGGTAATACCACATAACGTTTTACGTTATAACGTAATAGTATATAACGTTATATATTAGGACGTAATAGTATATAACGTTGTATGTTCGTATGTAATAGTATATAACGTTATACATTAGTACGTAATAGTATATAACGTTATACATCAGTACGTAATAGTATATAACGTTATACGTTATTACGTAACAGTGTATAACGTTATACGTTAGTACGTAATAGTACATAACGTTATACATTAGAACGTATTAGCATATAACGTTACACGACAGTACATAATAGTATACAACGTTATACGTCAGAAGGTAATACTACATAACGTTATACGTTATAACGTAATAGTATATCTGTATACGTTATACGGTAATACTACATAACGTTATACGATCTAACGTAATAGTATATAACGTTATACGTCAGAAGGTAATACTACATAACGTTATGCGTTATAAGGTAATTCTACATATCGTTTTACGTTATAACGTAATAGTATATAACGTTATACGTTATAACGTAATAGTATATAAAGTTATACGTTAGTACGTAATAGTATATAGAGTTATACGTTATTACGTAGTAGTATACAGCGTTATACGTTAGTTCCTATTCGTATATAACTTATACGTTGTAACGTAATAGTATATAACTGTATCCGTTATAAGGTAATACTATATAACGTTATACGCTATAACGTAATAGTATATAACGTTATACGTAAGAAGGTAATACTACATAACGTTATACGTTATACGGTAATACTACATAACGTTTTACGTTATAACGTAATAGTATATAACGTTATATATTATGACGTATTAGTATATAACGTTGTATGTTCGTATGTAATAGTATATAACGTTATACGTTATAACGTAATAGTATATAACGTTATACGTTATAACGTAATAGTAAATAACGTTATACGTTATACGGTAATGCTACACAACGTTATACGTTATAACGTAATAGTATATAACGTTATACATTAGTACGTAATAGTATATAACGTTATACGTTATAACGTAATAGTATATAACGTTATACGTTATACGGTAATACTACATAACGTTTTACGTTATAACGTAATTGTATATAACGTTATACGTCAGAAGGTAATACTACATAACGTTATGCGTTATAAGGTAATACTACAGAACGTTTTACGTTATAACGTAATAGTATATAACGTTATACGTTAGTACGTAATAGTATATAGAGTTATACGTTATTAAGTAATAGTATACAGCGTTATACGCTAGTACCTATTAGTATATAACTTATACGTTATAACGTAATAGTATATAACTGTATCCGTTATAAGGTAATACTATATAACGTTATACGATATAACGTAATAGTATATAATGTTATACGTAAGAAGGTAATACTACATAACGTTATGCGTTATAAGGTAATACTACATAACGTTTTACGTTATAATGTAATAGTATATAACGTTATACGTTATAACGTAATAGTATCTAACGTTATACGTTATTACGTGATAGTATGTAACGTTTTACGTTATAACGTAATAGTATATAACGTTATACGTTATAAAGTACTACGACATAACGTTATAGGTTAGTAGCTCGTAGTATATAACTTTATACGTTATAACGTAATAGTATATAACGTTATACGTCATACGGTAATACTACATAACGTTTTACGTTATAACGTAATAGTATATAACGTTATATATTAGGACGTATTAGTATATAACATTGTATGTTCGTATGTAATAGTATATAACGTTATACATTAGTACGTAATAGTATATAACGTTATACGACAGTACGCAATAGTATATAACGTTATACTTTATAACGTAATAGTATATAACGTTATACTTTATAACGTAATAGTATATAACGTTATACTTTATAACGTAATAGTATATAACGTTATACGTTCGTACGTAATAGTATATAACGTTATACATTAGTACGCAATAGCATATAGCGCTATACGTTCGTAAGTAATAGTATATAACGTTATATGTTAGTACGTAATACTATATAACGTTATACGTTAGTACGTAATAGTATATAGAGTAATACGTTATTACGTAGTAGTATACAGCGTTATACGTTAGTACCAATTCGTATATAACTTATACGTTGTAACGTAATAGTATATAACTGTATCCGTTATAAGGTAATACTATATAACGTTATCCGATATAACGTAATAGTATATAACGTTATACGTAAGAAGGTAATACTACATAACGTTATGCGTTATAAGGTAATACTACATAACGTTTTACGTTTTAATGTAATAGTATATAACGTTATACGTTATAACGTAATAGCATATAACTGTATACGTTATAAGGTAATACTACATAACGTTATACGTCAGAAGGTAATACTACATAACGTTATGCGTTATAAGGTAATACTACATAACGTTTTACGTTATAACGTAATAGTATATAACGTTATATATTAGGACGTAATAGTATATAACGTTATATGTTCGTACGTAATAGTATATAACGTTATACATTAGTACGTAATAGTATATAACGTTATACGTTCGTCCGTAATAGTATATAACGTTATATGTTACTACGTACTAGTATATAACGTGATACATTAGAACGTAATAGTATATAACGTTATACATCAGTACGTAATAGTATATAACGTTATACGTTATTACGTAACAGTGTATAACGTTATACGTTAGTACGTAATAGTACATAACGTTATACATTAGAACGTATTAGTATATAACGTTATACGTTATTACGTAACAGTGTATAAAGTTATAGGTTAGTACGTAATAAGTACATAACGTTATACATTATAACGTATTAGTATATAACGTTACACGACAGTACGTAATAGTATATAACGTTATAATTTATAACGTAATAGTATATAACGTTATAAGTCAGAAGGTAAAATACATAACGTTATACGTCATAACGTGATACTACATAACGTTTTACGTTATAACGTAATAGTTAATAACATTATATATTAGTACGTAATAGTATATAAAGTTATATGTTCGTACGTAATAGTATATAACGTTATACATTAGTACGTAATAGTATATAACATTATATGTTCGTCCGTAATAGTATATAACGTTATATGTTACTACGTAATAGTATTACTTTATACATTAGTACGTAATAGTATATAACGTTATACATTAGAACGTATTAGTATATAACGTTACACGACAGTACGTAATAGTATATAACGTTATACGTTATACGGTAATACTACACAACGTTTTACGTTATAACGTAATAGTATATAACGTTATACATTAGTACCTAATAGTATATAACGTTATACGTTATAACGTAATAGTATATAACGTTATATATTAGGACGTAATAGTATATAACGTTATATGTTCGTACGTAATAGTATATAACGTTATACATTAGTACGTAATAGTATATAACGTTATACGTTCGTCCGTAATAGTATATAACGTTATATGTTACTACGTACTAGTATATAACGTGATACATTAGAACGTAATAGTATATAACGTTATACATCAGTACGTAATAGTATATAACGTTATACGTTATTACGTAACAGTGTATAACGTTATACGTTAGTACGTAATAGTACATAACGTTATACATTAGAACGTATTAGTATATAACGTTATACGTTATTACGTAACAGTGTATAAAGTTATAGGTTAGTACGTAATAAGTACATAACGTTATACATTATAACGTATTAGTATATAACGTTACACGACAGTACGTAATAGTATATAACGTTATAATTTATAACGTAATAGTATATAACGTTATAAGTCAGAAGGTAAAATACATAACGTTATACGTCATAACGTGATACTACATAACGTTTTACGTTATAACGTAATAGTTAATAACATTATATATTAGTACGTAATAGTATATAAAGTTATATGTTCGTACGTAATAGTATATAACGTTATACATTAGTACGTAATAGTATATAATATTATATGTTCGTCCGTAATAGTATATAACGTTATATGTTACTACGTAATAGTATTACTTTATACATTAGTACGTAATAGTATATAACGTTATACATTAGAACGTATTAGTATATAACGTTACACGACAGTACGTAATAGTATATAACGTTATACGTTATACGGTAATACTACACAACGTTTTACGTTATAACGTAATAGTACATAACGTTATACATTAGAACGTATTAGTATATAACGTTATACGTTATTACGTAACAGTGTATAAAGTTATAGGTTAGTACGTAATAAGTACATAACGTTATACATTATAACGTATTAGTATATAACGTTACACGACAGTACGTAATAGTATATAACGTTACACGACAGTACGTAATAGTATATAACGTTATAATTTATAACGTAATAGTATATAACGTTATAAGTCAGAAGGTAAAATACGTAACGTTATACGTCATAACGTGATACTACATAACGTTTTACGTTATAACGTAATAGTTAATAACATTATATATTAGTACGTAATAGTATATAAAGTTATATGTTCGTACGTAATAGTATATAACGTTATACATTAGTACGTAATAGTATATAATATTATATGTTCGTCCGTAATAGTATATAACGTTATATGTTACTACGTAATAGTATTACTTTATACATTAGTACGTAATAGTATATAACGTTATACATTAGAACGTATTAGTATATAACGTTACACGACAGTACGTAATAGTATATAACGTTATACGTTATACGGTAATACTACACAACGTTTTACGTTATAACGTAATAGTATATAACGTTATACATTAGTACCTAATAGTATATAACGTTATACGTTATAACGTAATAGTATATAACGTTATATATTAGGACGTAATAGTATATAACGTTATATGTTCGTACGTAATAGTATATAACGTTATACATTAGTACGTAATAGTATATAACGTTATACGTTCGTCCGTAATAGTATATAACGTTATATGTTACTACGTACTAGTATATAACGTGATACATTAGAACGTAATAGTATATAACGTTATACATCAGTACGTAATAGTATATAACGTTATACGTTATTACGTAACAGTGTATAACGTTATACGTTAGTACGTAATAGTACATAACGTTATACATTAGAACGTATTAGTATATAACGTTATACGTTATTACGTAACAGTGTATAAAGTTATAGGTTAGTACGTAATAAGTACATAACGTTATACATTATAACGTATTAGTATATAACGTTACACGACAGTACGTAATAGTATATAACGTTATAATTTATAACGTAATAGTATATAACGTTATAAGTCAGAAGGTAAAATACATAACGTTATACGTCATAACGTGATACTACATAACGTTTTACGTTATAACGTAATAGTTAATAACATTATATATTAGTACGTAATAGTATATAAAGTTATATGTTCGTACGTAATAGTATATAACGTTATACATTAGTACGTAATAGTATATAATATTATATGTTCGTCCGTAATAGTATATAACGTTATATGTTACTACGTAATAGTATTACTTTATACATTAGTACGTAATAGTATATAACGTTATACATTAGAACGTATTAGTATATAACGTTACACGACAGTACGTAATAGTATATAACGTTATACGTTATACGGTAATACTACACAACGTTTTACGTTATAACGTAATAGTATATAACGTTATACATTAGTACCTAATAGTATATAACGTTATACGTTATAACGTAATAGTATATAACGTTATACGTTATAACGTAATAGTATCAAACGTTATACGTTATTACGTGATAGTATGTAACGTTATAAGTTAATACGTAGTAGTATATAACGTTATACGTTATAACATAATAGTATATAACGTTATACGTTATAAAGTACTACTACATAACGTTATAGGTTAGTAGCTCGTAGTATATAACTTTATACGTTATAACGTAGTAGTATATAACGGTATACGTTATAAGGTAATACTCCATAACGTTATACGTTATAACGTAATAGTATATAACGTTATACGTTATAACGTAATAGTATATAACGTTATACGTTAGTACGTAATAGTACTTAACGTTATACATTAGAACGTATTAGCATATAACGTTACACGGCAGCACGTAATAGTATATAACGTTATAAGTCAGAAGGTAATACTACATAACGTTATACGTTATAACGTAATAGTATATAACTGTATACGTTATACGGTAATACTACATAACGTTATACGCTCTAACATAATAGTATATAACGTTATACGTCAGAAGGTAATACTACATAACGTTTTACGTTATAACGTAATAGTATATAACATTATGTATTAGTACGTAATAGTATATAACGTTATATGTTCGTACGTAACAGTATATAACGATATACATTAGTACGTAATAGTATACAACGTTATACGTTAGTACGTAATAGTACATAACGTTATACATTAGAACGTATTAGTATATAACGTTATACGTTATTACGTAACAGTGTATAACGTTATACGTTAGTAGGTAATAGTACATAACGTTATACATTAGAACGTATTAGTATATAACGTTACACGACAGTACGTAATAGTATATAACGTTATACTTTATAACGTAATAGTATATAACGTTATAAGTCAGAAGGTAATATAGATAACGTTATGCGTTATAAGGTAATACTGCATAACGTTTTACTTTATAACGTAATAGTATATAACGTCATATATTAGTACGTAATGGTATATAACGCTATATGTTCGTACGTAATAGCATATAACGATATACATTAGTACGTAATAGTACATAACGTTATACGTTCGTAAGTAATATTATATAACGTTATAAGTTAGTACGTAAGATTATATATCGTTATACGTTTTTGCTTAACAGTATATAACGTTATACGACAGTACGTAATAGTATATAACGTTATACGTTATTACGTAATAGTATACAGCGTTATACGTTAGTACCTATTAGTATCTAATTTTATACGTTATAAGGTAATAGTATATAACGGTGTACGTTATAAGGTAATACTACATAACGTTATACGTTAATACGTAATAGTATATAACGTTATACGTCGAAAGGTAATACTACTTTACATTATACGTCATGAGGTAACACTATATAACGTTATATGATATACGGTAATACTACACAACGTTTTACGTTATAACGTAATAGTATATAACGTAATACGTTAGTACGTAATAGTATATAACGTTGTACGTTATACGGTAATACTACACAACGTTTTACGTTATAACGTAATAGTATATAACATTATATATTAGTACGTAATAGTATATAACGTTATATGTTCGTACGTAATAGTATATAACGATATACGTTAGTACGTAATAAGATATAACGTTATACTTTATAACGTAATAGTATATAACGTTATAAGTCAGAAGGTAATATACATAACGTTATACGTCATAACGTGATACTACATAACGTTTTACGTTATAACGTAATAGTATATAACATTATATATTAGTACGTAATAGTATATAACGTTATATGTTCGTACGTAATAGTATATAACGTTATACATTAGTACGTAATAGTATATAACGTTATATGTTCGTACGTAATAGTATGTAACGTTATACGTTATTACGTAACAGTGTATAACGTTATACGTTAGTACGTAATAGTACATAACATTATACATTAGAACGTATTAGCATATAACGTTACACGACAGTACATAATAGTATACAACGTTATACGTCAGAAGGTAATACTACATAACGTTATACGTTATAACGTAATAGTATATCTGTATACGTTATACGGTAATACTACATAACGTTATACGATCTAACGTAATAGTATATAACGTTATACGTCAGAAGGTAATACTACATAACGTTATGCGTTATAAGGTAATTCTACATATCGTTTTACGTTATAACGTAATAGTATATAACGTTATACGTTATAACGTAATAGTATATAACGTTATACGTTATACGGTAATACTACATAACGTTTTACGTTATAACGTAATAGTATATAACGTTATATATTAGTACGTAATATTATATAACGTTATATGCTCGTACGTAATTGTATATAATGTTATACATTAGTACGTAATGGTATATAACGTTATACGTTATTAGGTAACAGTGTATAACGTTATACGTTAGTACGTAATAGTACATAACGTTATACATTCGAACGTTTTAGTATAAAACGTTACACGACAGTACGTAATAGTATATAACGTTATACGTTAGTACGTAATGGTATTTAACGTTATACGACAGTACGTAATAGTATATAACGTTATACGACAGAAGGTAATACTACATAACGTTTTACATTATAACCTAATAGTATATAACGTTATATGTTAGTACGTATTATAATATAACGTTATACGATAGTACGTATTATAATATAACGTTATACGTTAGTACGTAATAGTATATAACATTATACGTTAGTATCTATTAGTATATAACTTTATACGTTATAACGTAATAGTATATAACTGTATACGTTGTAAGGTAATACTACATAACGTTATTCGATATAACGTAATAGTATATAACGTTATACGTCAGAAGGTAATACTACATAACGTTATGCGTTGTAAGGTAATACAACATAACCTTTTACGACATAACGTAATAGTATATAACGTTATACGTCGAAAGGTAATACTACTTAACATTATACGTCATGAGGTAATACTATATAACGTTATACGCTATAACGTAATAGTATATAACGTTATACGTAAGAAGGTAATACTACATAACGTTATGCGTTATAAGGTAATACTACATAACGTTTTACGTTATAATGTAATAGTATATAACGTTATACGTTATACGGTAATACTACATAACGTTTTACGTTATAACGTAATAGTATATAACGTTATATATTAGTACGTAATATTATATAACGTTATATGCTCGTACGTAATTGTATATAATGTTATACATTAGTACGTAATGGTATATAACGTTATACGTTATTAGGTAACAGTGTATAACGTTATACGTTAGTACGTAATAGTACATAACGTTATACATTCGAACGTTTTAGTATAAAACGTTACACGACAGTACGTAATAGTATATAACGTTATACGTTAGTACGTAATGGTATTTAACGTTATACGACAGTACGTAATAGTATATAACGTTATACGACAGAAGGTAATACTACATAACGTTTTACATTATAACCTAATAGTATATAACGTTATATGTTAGTACGTATTATAATATAACGTTATACGATAGTACGTATTATAATATAACGTTATACGTTAGTACGTAATAGTATATAACATTATACGTTAGTATCTATTAGTATATAACTTTATACGTTATAACGTAATAGTATATAACTGTATACGTTGTAAGGTAATACTACATAACGTTATTCGATATAACGTAACAGTGTATAACGTTATACGTTAGTACGTAATAGTACATAACATTATACATTAGAACGTATTAGCATATAACGTTACACGACAGTACATAATAGTATACAACGTTATACGTCAGAAGGTAATACTACATAACGTTATACGTTATAACGTAATAGTATATCTGTATACGTTATACGGTAATACTACATAACGTTATACGATCTAACGTAATAGTATATAACGTTATACGTCAGAAGGTAATACTACATAACGTTATGCGTTATAAGGTAATTCTACATATCGTTTTACGTTATAACGTAATAGTATATAACGTTATACGTTATAACGTAATAGTATATAACGTTATACGTTATAACGTAATAGTATATAACGTTATACGTTATACGGTAATACTACATAACGTTTTGCGTTATAACGTAATAGTATATAACGTTATACTTTATAACGTAATAGTATATAACGTTATACGTTCGTACGTAATAGTATATAACGTTATACATTAGTACGCAATAGCATATAGCGCTATACGTTCGTGAGTAATAGTACATAACGTTATATGTTAGTACGTAATAGTATATAAAGTTATACGTTAGTACGTAATAGTATATAGAGTTATACGTTATTACGTAGTAGTATACAGCGTTATACGTTAGTACCTATTCGTATATAACTTATACGTTGTAACGTAATAGTATATAACTGTATCCGTTATAAGGTAATACTATATAACGTTATACGCTATAACGTAATAGTATATAACGTTATACGTAAGAAGGTAATACTACATAACGTTATGCGTTATAAGGTAATACTACATAACGTTTTACGTTATAATGTAATAGTATATAACGTTATACGTTATACGGTAATACTACATAACGTTTTACGTTATAACGTAATAGTATATAACGTTATATATTAGTACGTAATATTATATAACGTTATATGCTCGTACGTAATTGTATATAATGTTATACATTAGTACGTAATGGTATATAACGTTATACGTTATTAGGTAACAGTGTATAACGTTATACGTTAGTACGTAATAGTACATAACGTTATACATTCGAACGTTTTAGTATATAACGTTACACGACAGTACGTAATAGTATATAACGTTATACGTTAGTACGTAATGGTATTTAACGTTATACGACAGTACGTAATAGTATATAACGTTATACGACAGAAGGTAATACTACATAACGTTTTACATTATAACCTAATAGTATATAACGTTATATGTTAGTAGGTATTATAATATAACGTTATACGATAGTACGTATTATAATATAACGTTATACGTTAGTACGTAATAGTATATAACATTATACGTTAGTATCTATTAGTATATAACTTTATACGTTATAACGTAATAGTATATAATGTTATACGTAAGAAGGTAATACTACATAACGTTATGCGTTATAAGGTAATACTACATAACGTTTTACGTTATAATGTAATAGTATATAACGTTATACGTTATAACGTAATAGTATCTAACGTTATACGTTATTACGTGATAGTATGTAACGTTATAAGTTAATACGTAGTAGTATATAACGTTATACGTTATAACATAATAGTATATAACGTTATACGTTATAAAGTACTACGACATAACGTTATAGGTTAGTAGCTCGTAGTATATAACTTTATACGTTATAACGTAGTAGTATATAACGGTATAGGTTATAAGGTAATACTCCATGACGTTATACGTTATAACGTAATAGTATATAACGTTATACGTTATAACGTAATAGTATATAACGTTATACGTCATACGGTAATACTACATAACGTTTTACGTTATAACGTAATAGTATATAACGTTATATATTAGGACGTATTAGTATATAACGTTGTATGTTCGTATGTAATAGTATATAACGTTATACATTAGTACGTAATAGTATATAACGTTATACGACAGTACGCAATAGTATATAACGTTATACTTTATAACGTAATAGTATATAACGTTATACTTTATAACGTAATAGTATATAACGTTATACGTTCGTACGTAATAGTATATAACGTTATACATTAGTACGCAATAGCATATAGCGCTATACGTTCGTAAGTAATAGTATATAACGTTATATGTTAGTACGTAATAGTATATAACGTTATACGTTAGTACGTAATAGTATATAGAGTTATACGTTATTACGTAGTAGTATACAGCGTTATACGTTAGTACCAATTCGTATATAACTTATACGTTGTAACGTAATAGTATATAACTGTATCCGTTATAAGGTAATACTATATAACGTTATCCGATATAACGTAATAGTATATAACGTTATACGTTATTACGTAATAGTATACAGCGTTATACGTTAGTACCTATTAGTATCTAACTTTATACGTTATAAGGTAATAGTATATAACGGTGTACGTTATAAGGTAATACTACATAACGTTATACGTTAGTACGTAATAGTATATAGAGTTATACGTTATTACGTAATAGTATACAGCGTTATACGTTAGTACCTATTAGTATATAACTTTCTACGTTATAAGGTAATACTTCATAACGTTATACGTTATAACGTAATAGTATATAACGTTATACGTTATACGGTAATACTACATAACGTTTTACGTTATAACGTAATAGTATATAACGTTATATATTAGGACGTATTAGTATATAACGTTGTATGTTCGTATGTAATAGTATATAACGTTATACGTTATTACGTAATAGTATACAGCGTTATACGTTAGTACCTATTAGTATCTAACTTTATACGTTATAAGGTAATAGTATATAACGGTGTACGTTATAAGGTAATACTACATAACGTTATACGTTAGTACGTAATAGTATATAGAGTTATACGTTATTACGTAATAGTATACAGCGTTATACGTTAGTACCTATTAGTATATAACTTTCTACGTTATAAGGTAATACTTCATAACGTTATACGTTATAACGTAATAGTATATAACGTTATACGTTATACGGTAATACTACATAACGTTTTACGTTATAACGTAATAGTATATAACGTTATATATTAGGACGTATTAGTATATAACGTTGTATGTTCGTATGTAATAGTATATAACGTTATACGTTATAACGTAATAGTATATAACGTTATACGTTATACGGTAATACTACACAACGTTTTATGTTATAACGTAATAGTATATAACGTTATACATTAGTACGTAATAGTATATAACGTTATACGTTATAACGTAATAGTATATAACTGTATACGTTGTAAGGTAATACTACATAACGTTATTCGATATAACGTAATAGTATATAACGTTATACGTCAGAAGGTAATACTACATAACGTTATGCGTTATAAGGTAATACAACATCACCTTTTACGACATAACGTAATAGTATATAACGTTATACGTCGAAAGGTAATACTACTTAACATTATACGTCATGAGGTAATACTATATAACGTTATGCGTTATAAGGTAATTCTACATATCGTTTTACGTTATAACGTAATAGTATATAACGTTATACGTTATAACGTAATAGTATATAACGTTATACGTTATAACGTAATAGTATATAACGTTATACGTTATACGGTAATACTATATAACGTTTTGCGTTATAACGTAATAGTATATAACGTTATACTTTATAACGTAATAGTATATAACGTTATACGTTCGTACGTAATAGTATATAACGTTATACATTAGTACGCAATAGCATATAGCGCTATACGTTCGTGAGTAATAGTACATAACGTTATATGTTAGTACGTAATAGTATATAATGTTATACGTTAGTACGTAATAGTATATAGAGTTATACGTTATTACGTAGTAGTATACAGCGTTATACGTTAGTACCTATTCGTATATAACTTATACGTTGTAACGTAATAGTATATAACTGTATCCGTTATAAGGTAATACTATATAACGTTATACGCTATAACGTAATAGTATATAACGTTATACGTAAGAAGGTAATACTACATAACGTTATGCGTTATAAGGTAATACTACATAACGTTTTACGTTATAATGTAATAGTATATAACGTTATACGTTATACGGTAATACTACATAACGTTTTACGTTATAACGTAATAGTATATAACGTTATATATTAGTACGTAATATTATATAACGTTATATGCTCGTACGTAATTGTATATAATGTTATACATTAGTACGTAATGGTATATAACGTTATACGTTATTAGGTAACAGTGTATAACGTTATACGTTAGTACGTAATAGTACATAACGTTATACATTCGAACGTTTTAGTATATAACGTTACACGACAGTACGTAATAGTATATAAAGTTATACGTTAGTACGTAATGGTATTTAACGTTATACGACAGTACGTAATAGTATATAACGTTATACGACAGAAGGTAATACTACATAACGTTTTACATTATAACCTAATAGTATATAACGTTATATGTTAGTACGTATTATAATATAACGTTATACGATAGTACGTATTATAATATAACGTTATACGTTAGTACGTAATAGTATATAACATTATACGTTAGTATCTATTAGTATATAACTTTATACGTTATAACGTAATAGTATATAACTGTATACGTTGTAAGGTAATACTACATAACGTTATTCGATATAACGTAATAGTATATAACGTTATACGTCAGAAGGTAATACTACATAATGTTATGCGTTGTAAGGTAATACAACATAACCTTTTACGACATAACGTAATAGTATATAACGTTATACGTCGAAAGGTAATACTACTTAACATTATACGTCATGAGGTAATACTATATAACGTTATACGTTATACGGTAATACTACACAACGTTTTACGTTATAACGTAATAGTATATAACGTTATACGTTAGTACGTAATAGTATATAACGTTATACGTTATTACGTAATAGTATACAGCGTTATACGTTAGTACCTATTAGTATCTAACTTTATACGTTATAAGGTAATAGTATATAACGGTGTACGTTATAAGGTAATACTACATAACGTTATACGTTAGTACGTAATAGTATATAGAGTTATACGTTATTACGTAATAGTATACAGCGTTATACGTTAGTACCTATTAGTATCTAACTTTATACGTTATAAGGTAATAGTATATAACGGTGTACGTTATAAGGTAATACTACATAACGTTATACGTTAGTACGTAATAGTATATAGAGTTATACGTTATTACGTAATAGTATACAGCGTTATACGTTAGTACCTATTAGTATATAACTTTCTACGTTATAAGGTAATACTTCATAACGTTATACGTTATAACGTAAAAGTATATAACGTTATACGTTATACGGTAATACTACATAACGTTTTACGTTATAACGTAATAGTATATAACGTTATATATTAGGACGTATTAGTATATAACGTTGTATGTTCGTATGTAATAGTATATAACGTTATACGTTATAACGTAATAGTATATAACGTTATACGTTATAACGTAATAGTATATAACGTTATACGTTATACGGTAATGCTACACAACGTTATACGTTATAACGTAATAGTATATAACGTTATACATTAGTACGTAATAGTATATAACGTTATACGTTATAACGTAATAGTATATAACGTTATACGTTATACGGTAATACTACATAACGTTTTACGTTATAACGTAATTGTATATAACGTTATACGTCAGAAGGTAATACTACATAACATTATGCGTTATAAGGTAATACTACAGAACGTTTTACGTTATAACGTAATAGTATATAACGTTATACGTTAGTACGTAATAGTATATAGAGTTATACGTTATTAAGTAATAGTATACAGCGTTATACGCTAGTACCTATTAGTATATAACTTATACGTTATAACGTAATAGTATATAACTGTATCCGTTATAAGGTAATACTATATAACGTTATACGATATAACGTAATAGTATATAATGTTATACGTAAGAAGGTAATACTACATAACGTTATGCGTTATAAGGTAATACTACATAACGTTTTACGTTATAATGTAATAGTATATAACGTTATACGTTATAACGTAATAGTATCTAACGTTATACGTTATTACGTGATAGTATGTAACGTTATAAGTTAATACGTAGTAGTATATAACGTTATACGTTATAACATAATAGTATATAACGTTATACGTTATAAAGTACTACGACATAACGTTATAGGTTAGTAGCTCGTAGTATATAACTTTATACGTTATAACGTAGTAGTATATAACGGTATACGTTATAAGGTAATACTACATAACGTTATACGTCAGAAGGTAATACTACATAACGTTATGCGTTATAAGGTAATACTACATAACGTTTTACGTTATAACGTAATAGTATATAACGTTATATATTAGGACGTAATAGTATATAACGTTATATGTTCGTACGTAATAGTATATAACGTTATACATTAGTACGTAATAGTACATAACGTTATACATTAGAACGTATTAGTATATAACGTTATACGTTATTACGTAACAGTGTATAAAGTTATAGGTTAGTACGTAATAAGTACATAACGTTATACATTATAACGTATTAGTATATAACGTTACACGACAGTACGTAATAGTATATAACGTTATACTTTATAACGTAATAGTATATAACGTTATAAGTCAGAAGGTAAAATACATAACGTTATACGTCATAACGTGATACTACATAACGTTTTACGTTATAACGTAATAGTTAATAACATTATATATTAGTACGTAATAGTATATAAAGTTATATGTTCGTACGTAATAGTATATAACGTTATACATTAGTACGTAATAGTATATAATATTATATGTTCGTCCGTAATAGTATATAACGTTATATGTTACTACGTAATAGTATTACTTTATACATTAGTACGTAATAGTCTATAACGTTATACATTAGAACGTATTAGTATATAACGTTACACGACAGTACGTAATAGTATATAACGTTATACGTCAGAAGGTAATACTACATGACGTTATACGTCATAAGGTAATTCTACATATCGTTTTACGTTATAACGTAATAGTATATAACGTTATACGTTAGTACGTAATAGTACTTAACGTTATACATTAGAACGTATTAGCATATAACGTTACACGGCAGCACGTAATAGTATGTAACTTTATACGTCAGAAGGTAATACTACATAACGTTATACGTTATAACGTAATAGTATATAACTGTATACGTTATACGGTAATACTACATAACGTTATACGCTCTAACATAATAGTATATAACGTTATACGTCAGAAGGTAATACTACATAACGTTTTACGTTATAACGTAATAGTATATAACATTATGTATTAGTACGTAATAGTATATAACGTTATATGTTCGTACGTAACAGTATATAACGATATACATTAGTACGTAATAGTATACAACGTTATACGTTAGTACGTAATAGTACATAACGTTATACATTAGAACGTATTAGTATATAACGTTATACGTTATTACGTAACAGTGTATAACGTTATACGTTAGTAGGTAATAGTACATAACGTTATACATTAGAACGTATTAGTATATAACGTTACACGACAGTACGTAATAGTATATAACGTTATACTTTATAACGTAATAGTATATAACGTTATAAGTCAGAAGGTAATATAGATAACGTTATGCGTTATAAGGTAATACTACATAACGTTTTACTTTATAACGTAATAGTATATAACGTCATATATTAGTACGTAATGGTATATAACGCTATATGTTCGTACGTAATAGTATATAACGATATACATTAGTACGTAATAGTACATAACGTTATACGTTCGTAAGTAATATTATATAACGTTATAAGTTAGTACGTAAGATTATATATCGTTATACGTTTTTGCTTAACAGTATATAACGTTATACGACAGTACGTAATAGTATATAACGTTATACGTTATTACGTAATAGTATACAGCGTTATACGTTAGTAGGTAATAGTACATAACGTTATACATTAGAACGTATTAGTATATAACGTTACACGACAGTACGTAATAGTATATAACGTTATACATTAGAACCTATTAGCATATAACGTTACACGGCAGCACGTAATAGTATATAACGTTATACGTCAGAAGGTAATACTACATAACGTTATACGTTATAACGTAATAGTATATAACTGTATACGTTATACGGTAATACTACATAACGTTATACGCTCTAACATAATAGTATATAACGTTATACGTCAGAAGGTAATACTACATAACGTTATACGTTATAACGTAATAGTATATAACTGTATACGTTATACGGTAATACTACATAACGTTATACGCTCTAACGTAATAGTATATAACGTTATACGTCAGAAGGTAATACTACATAACGTTATGCGTCATAACGTGATACTACATAACGTTTTACGTTATAACGTAATAGTATATAACATTATATATTAGTACGTAATAGTACATAACGTTATACATTAGAACGTATTAGCATATAACGTTACACGGCAGTACGTAATAGTATATAACGTTATACGTCAGAAGGTAATACTACATAACGTTATACGTTATAACGTAATAGTATATAACTGTATACGTTATACGGTAATACTACATAACGTTATATGCTCTAACGTAATAGTATATAACGTTATACGTCAGAAGGTAATACTACATAACGTTTTACGCTATAACGTAATAGTATATAACATTATATATTAGTACGTAATAGTATATAACGTTATATGTTCGTACGTAAGAGTATATAACGTTATACATTAGTACGTAATAGTATATAACGTTATATGTTCGTACGTAATAGTATATAACGTTATACGTTATTACGTAATAGTATACAGCGTTATATGTTAGTACCTATTAGTATCTAACTTTATAGGTTATAAGGTAGTAGTATATAACTTTATACGTTATAAGGTAATACTTCATAACGTTATACGTTATAACGTAATAGTATATAACGTTATACTTTATACGGTAATACTACACAACGTTTTACGTTATAACGTAATAGTATATAACGATAAACGTTAGTACGTAATAGTATATAACGTTATACTTTATAACGTAATAGTATATAACGTTATAAGTCAGAAGGTAATATACATAACGTTATACGTCATAACGTGATACTACATCACTTTTTACGTTATAACGTAATAGTATATAACATTATATATTAGTACGTAATAGTATATAACGTTATATGTTCGTACGTAATAGTATATAACGTTATACATTAGTACGTAATAGTATATAACGTTATATGTTCGTACGTAATAGTATGTAACGTTATACATTAGTACGTAACAGTATATAACGTTATATGTTCGTCCGTAATAGTATATAACGTTATATGTTACTACGTAATAGTATATAACTTTATACATTAGTACGTAATAGTATATAACGTTATACGTTAGTACGTAATAGTACATAACGTTATACATTATAACGTATTAGTATATAACGTTACACGACAGTACGTAATAGTATATAACGTTATAATTTATAACGTAATAGTATATAACGTTATAAGTCAGAAGGTAAAATACATAACGTTATACGTCATAACGTGATACTACATAACGTTTTACGTTATAACGTAATAGTTAATAACATTATATATTAGTACGTAATAGTATATAAAGTTATATGTTCGTACGTAATAGTATATAACGTTATACATTAGTACGTAATAGTATATAATATTATATGTTCGTCCGTAATAGTATATAACGTTATATGTTACTACGTAATAGTATTACTTTATACATTAGTACGTAATAGTATATAACGTTATACATTAGAACGTATTAGTATATAACGTTACACGACAGTACGTAATAGTATATAACGTTATACGTTATACGGTAATACTACACAACGTTTTACGTTATAACGTAATAGTATATAACGTTATACATTAGTACCTAATAGTATATAACGTTATACGTTATAACGTAATAGTATATAACGTTATACGTTATAACGTAATAGTATCTAACGTTATACGTTATTACGTGATAGTATGTAACGTTATAAGTTAATACGTAGTAGTATATAACGTTATACGTTATAACATAATAGTATATAACGTTATACGTTATAAAGTACTACTACATAACGTTATAGGTTAGTAGCTCGTAGTATATAACTTTATACGTTATAACGTAGTAGTATATAACGGTATACGTTATAAGGTAATACTCCATAACGTTATACGTTATAACGTAATAGTATATAACGTTATACGTTATAACGTAATAGTATATAACGTTATACGTTATACGGTAATACTACATAACGTTTTACGTTATAACGTAATGGTATATAACGTTATATATTAGGACGTATTAGTATATAACGTTGTATGTTCGTATGTAATAGTATATAACGTTATACGTTATAACGTAATACTATATAACGTTATACGTTATACGGTAATACTACACAACGTTTTACGTTATAACGTAATAGTATATAACGTTATACATTAGTACCTAATAGTATATAACGTTATACGTTATAACGTAATAGTATATAACGTTATACGTTATACGGTAATACTACATAACGTTTTACGTTATAACGTAATTGTATATAACGTTATACGTCAGAAGGTAATACTACATAACGTTATGCGTTATAAGGTAATACTGCATAACGTTTTACGTTATAACGTAATAGTATATAACGTTATACGTTAGTACGTAATAGTATATAGAGTTATACGTTATTACGTAATAGTATACAGCGTCATACGTTAGTACCTATTAGTATATAACTTATACGTTATAACGTAATAGTATATAACTGTATCCGTTATAAGGTAATACTATATAACGTTATACGATATAACGTAATAGTATATAATGTTATACGTAAGAAGGTAATACTACATAACGTTATGCGTTATAAGGTAATACTACATAACGTTTTACGTTATAATGTAATAGTATATAACGTTATACGTTATAACGTAATAGTATCTAACGTTATACGTTATTACGTGATAGTATGTAACGTTATAAGTTAATACGTAGTAGTATATAACGTTATACGTTATAACATAATAGTATATAACGTTATACGTTATAAAGTACTACTACATAACGTTATAGGTTAGTAGCTCGTAGTATATAACTTTATACGTTATAACGTAGTAGTATATAACGGTATACGTTATAAGGTAATACTCCATAACGTTATACGTTATAACGTAATATTATATAACGTTATACGTTATAACGTAATAGTATATAACGTTATACGTTATACGGTAATACTACATAACGTTTTACGTTATAACGTAATAGTATATAACGTTATATATTAGGACGTATTAGTATATAACGTTGTATGTTCGTATGTAATAGTATATAACGTTATACGTTATAACGTAATACTATATAACGTTATACGTTATACGGTAATACTACACAACGTTTTACGTTATAACGTAATTATATATAACGTTATACGTCAGAAGGTAATACTACATAACGTTATGCGTTATAAGGTATTACTGCATAACGTTTTACGTTATAACGTAATAGTATATAACGTTATACGTTAGTACGTAATAGTATATAGAGTTATACGTTATTACGTAATAGTATACAGCGTTATACGTTAGTACCTATTAGTATATAACTTATACGTTATAACGTAATAGTATATAACTGTATCCGTTATAAGGTAATACTATATAACGTTATACGATATAAAGTACTACGACATAACGTTATAGGTTAGTAGCTCGTAGTATATAACTTTATACGTTATAACGTAGTAGTATATAACGGTATACGTTATAAGGTAATACTCCATAACGTTATACGTTATAACGTAATAGTATATAACGTTATACGTTATAACGTAATAGTATATAACGTTATACGTCATACGGTAATACTACATAACGTTTTACGTTATAACGTAATAGTATATAACGTTGTATGTTCGTATGTAATAGTATATAACGTTATACATTAGTACGTAATAGTATATAACGTTATACGACAGTACGCAATAGTATATAACGTTATACTTTATAACGTAATAGTATATAACGTTATACTTTATAACGTAATAGTATATAACGTTATACTTTATAACGTAATAGTATATAACGTTATACGTTCGTACGTAATAGTATATAACGTTATACATTAGTACGCAATAGCATATAGCGCTATACGTTCTTAAGTAATAGTATATAACGTTATATGTTAGTACGTAATAGTATATAACGTTATACGTTAGTACGTAATAGTATATAGAGTTATACGTTATTACGTAGTAGTATACAGCGTTATACGTTAGTACCAATTCGTATATAACTTATACGTTGTAACGTAATAGTATATAACTGTATCCGTTATAAGGTAATACTATATAACGTTATCCGATATAACGTAATAGTATATAACGTTATACGTAAGAAGGTAATACTACATAACGTTATGCGTTATAAGGTAATACTACATAACGTTTTACGTTATAATGTAATAGAATATAACGTTATACGTTACAACGTAATAGCATATAACTGTATACGTTATAAGGTAATACTACATAACGTTATACGTCAGAAGGTAATACTACATAACGTTATGCGTTATAAGGTAATACTACATAACGTTTTACGTTATAACGTAATAGTATATAACGTTATATATTAGGACGTAATAGTATATAACGTTATATGTTCGTACGTAATAGTATATAACGTTATACATTAGTACGTAATAGTATATAACGTTATACGTTCGTCCGTAATAGTATATAACGTTATATGTTACTACGTACTAGTATATAACGTGATACATTAGAACGTAATAGTATATAACGTTATACATCAGTACGTAATAGTATATAACGTTATACGTTATTACGTAACAGTGTATAACGTTATACGTTAGTACGTAATAGTACATAACGTTATACATTAGAACGTATTAGTATATAACGTTATACGTTATTACGTAACAGTGTATAAAGTTATAGGTTAGTACGTAATAAGTACATAACGTTATACATTATAACGTATTAGTATATAACGTTACACGACAGTACGTAATAGTATATAACGTTATACTTTATAACGTAATAGTATATAACGTTATAAGTCAGAAGGTAAAATACATAACGTTATACGTCATAACGTGATACTACATAACGTTTTACGTTATAACGTAACAGTTAATAACATTATATATTAGTACGTAATAGTATATAAAGTTATATGTTCGTACGTAATAGTATATAACGTTATACATTAGTACGTAATAGTATATAATATTATATGTTCGTCCGTAATAGTATATAACGTTATATGTTACTACGTAATAGTATTACTTTATACATTAGTACGTAATAGTCTATAACGTTATACATTAGAACGTATTAGTATATAACGTTACACGACAGTACGTAATAGTATATAACGTTATACGTCAGAAGGTAATACTACATGACGTTATACGTCATAAGGTAATTCTACATATCGTTTTACGTTATAACGTAATAGTATATAACGTTATACGTTAGTACGTAATAGTACTTAACGTTATACATTAGAACGTATTAGCATATAACGTTACACGGCAGCACGTAATAGTATATAACTTTATACGTCAGAAGGTAATACTACATAACGTTATACGTTATAACGTAATAGTATATAACTGTATACGTTATACGGTAATACTACATAACGTTATACGCTCTAACATAATAGTATATAACGTTATACGTCAGAAGGTAATACTACATAACGTTTTACGTTATAACGTAATAGTATATAACATTATGTATTAGTACGTAATAGTATATAACGTTATATGTTCGTACGTAACAGTATATAACGATATACATTAGTACGTAATAGTATACAACGTTATACGTTAGTACGTAATAGTACATAACGTTATACATTAGAACGTATTAGCATATAACGTTATACGTTATTACGTAACAGTGTATAACGTTATACGTTAGTAGGTAATAGTACATAACGTTATACATTAGAACGTATTAGTATATAACGTTACACGACAGTACGTAATAGTATATAACGTTATACTTTATAACGTAATAGTATATAACGTTATAAGTCAGAAGGTAATATAGATAACGTTATGCGTTATAAGGTAATACTACATAACGTTTTACTTTATAGCGTAATAGTACATAACGTCATATATTAGTACGTAATGGTATATAACGCTATATGTTCGTACGTAATAGTATATAACGATATACATTAGTACGTAATAGTACATAACGTTATACGTTCGTAAGTAATATTATATAACGTTATAAGTTAGTACGTAAGATTATATATCGTTATACGTTTTTGCTTAACAGTATATAACGTTATACGACAGTACGTAATAGTATATAACGTTATACGTTATTACGTAATAGTATACAGCGTTATACGTTAGTACCTATTAGTATCTAATTTTATACGTTATAAGGTAATAGTATATAACGGTGTACGTTATAAGGTAATACTACATAACGTTATACGTTAATACGTAATAGTATATAACGTTATACGTCGAAAGGTAATACTACTTTACATTATACGTCATGAGGTAACACTATATAACGTTATATGATATACGGTAATACTACACAACGTTTTACGTTATAACGTAATAGTATATAACGTTATACGTTAGTACGTAATAGTACTTAACGTTATACATTAGAACCTATTAGCATATAACGTTACACGGCAGCACGTAATAGTATATAACGTTATACGTCAGAAGGTAATACTACATAACGTTATACGTTATAACGTAATAGTATATAACTGTATACGTTATACGGTAATACTACATAACGTTATACGCTCTAACGTAATAGTATATAACGTTATACGTCAGAAGGTAATACTACATAACGTTATGCGTCATAACGTGATACTACATAACGTTTTACGTTATAACGTAATAGTATATAACATTACATATTAGTACGTAATAGTACATAACGTTATACATTAGAACGTATTAGCATATAACGTTACACGGCAGTACGTAATAGTATATAACGTTATACGTCAGAAGGTAATACTACATAACGTTATACGTTATAACGTAATAGTATATAACTGTATACGTTATACGGTAATACTACATAACGTTATATGCTCTAACGTAATAGTATATAACGTTATACGTCAGAAGGTAATACTACATAACGTTTTACGCTATAACGTAATAGTATATAACATTATATATTAGTACGTAATAGTATATAACGTTATATGTTCGTACGTAAGAGTATATAACGTTATACATTAGTACGTAATAGTATATAACGTTATATGTTCGTACGTAATAGTATATAACGTTATACGTTATTACGTAATAGTATACAGCGTTATATGTTAGTACCTATTAGTATCTAACTTTATAGGTTATAAGGTAGTAGTATATAACGGTGTACGTTATAAGGTAATACTACATAACGTTATACGTTAGTACGTAATAGTATATAGAGTTATACGTTATTACGTACTAGTATACAGCGTTATACGTTAGTACCTATTAGTATATAACTTTATACGTTATAAGGTAATACTTCATAACGTTATACGTTATAACGTAATAGTATATAACGTTATACTTTATACGGTAATACTACACAACGTTTTACGTTATAACGTAATAGTATATAACGATAAACGTTAGTACGTAATAGTATATAACGTTATACTTTATAACGTAATAGTATATAACGTTATAAGTCAGAAGGTAATATACATAACGTTATACGTCATAACGTGATACTACATCACTTTTTACGTTATAACGTAATAGTATATAACATTATATATTAGTACGTAATAGTATATAACGTTATATGTTCGTACGTAATAGTATATAACGTTATACATTAGTACGTAATAGTATATAACGTTATATGTTCGTACGTAATAGTATGTAACGTTATACATTAGTACGTAACAGTATATAACGTTATATGTTCGTCCGTAATAGTATATAACGTTATATGTTACTACGTAATAGTATATAACTTTATACATTAGTACGTAATAGTATATAACGTTATACGTTAGTACGTAATAGTACATAACGTTATACATTATAACGTATTAGCATATAACGTTACACGACAGTACGTAATAGTATATAACGTTATACGTCAGAAGGTAATACTACATAACGTTATACGTTATAACGTAATAGTATATAACTGTATACGTTATACGGTAATACTACATAACGTTATACGCTCTAACGTAATAGTATATAACGTTATACGTCAGAAGGTAATACTACATAACGTTATACGTCATATCGTGATACTACATAACGTTTTACGTTATAACGTAATAGTATATAACATTATATATTAGTACGTAATAGTATATAACGTTATATGTTCGTACGTAAGAGTATATAACGTTATACATTAGTACGTAATAGTATATAACGTTATATGTTCGTACGTAATAGTATATAACGTTATACATTAGTACGTAATAGTATATAACGTTATATGTTCGTACGTAGGAGTATATAACGTTATATGTTACTACGTAATAGTATATAACTTTATACATTAGTACGTAATAGTATATAACGTTATACATTAGTACGTAATGGTATATAACGTTATACGTTATTACGTAACAGTGCATAACGTTATACGTTAGTACGTAATAGTACATAACGTTATACATTAGAACGTATTAGTATATAACGTTATACGTTATTACGTAACAGTGTATAAAGTTATAGGTTAGTACGTAATAAGTACATAACGTTATACATTATAACGTATTAGTATATAACGTTACACGACAGTACGTAATAGTATATAACGTTATAATTTATAACGTAATAGTATATAACGTTATAAGTCAGAAGGTAAAATACATAACGTTATACGTCATAACGTGATACTACATAACGTTTTACGTTATAACGTAATAGTTAATAACATTATATATTAGTACGTAATAGTATATAAAGTTATATGTTCGTACGTAATAGTATATAACGTTATACATTAGTACGTAATAGTATATAATATTATATGTTCGTCCGTAATAGTATATAACGTTATATGTTACTACGTAATAGTATTACTTTATACATTAGTACGTAATAGTATATAACGTTATACATTAGAACGTATTAGTATATAACGTTACACGACAGTACGTAATAGTATATAACGTTATACGTTATACGGTAATACTACACAACGTTTTACGTTATAACGTAATAGTATATAACGTTATACATTAGTACCTAATAGTATATAACGTTATACGTTATAACATAATAGTATATAACGTTATACGTTATAACGTAATAGTATCTAACGTTATACGTTATTACGTGATAGTATGTAACGTTATAAGTTAATACGTAGTAGTATATAACGTTATACGTTATAACATAATAGTATATAACGTTATACGTTATAAAGTACTACTACATAACGTTATAGGTTAGTAGCTCGTAGTATATAACTTTATACGTTATAACGTAGTAGTATATAACGGTATACGTTATAAGGTAATACTCCATAACGTTATACGTTATAACGTAATAGTATATAACGTTATACGTTATAACGTAATAGTATATAACGTTATACGTTATACGGTAATACTACATAACGTTTTACGTTATAACGTAATAGTATATAACGTTATATATTAGGACGTATTAGTATATAACGTTGTATGTTCGTATGTAATAGTATATAACGTTATACGTTATAACGTAATACTATATAACGTTATACGTTATACGGTAATACTACACAACGTTTTACGTTATAACGTAATTATATATAACGTTATACGTCAGAAGGTAATACTACATAACGTTATGCGTTATAAGGTATTACTGCATAACGTTTTACGTTATAACGTAATAGTATATAACGTTATACGTTAGTACGTAATAGTATATAGAGTTATACGTTATTACGTAATAGTATACAGCGTTATACGTTAGTACCTATTAGTATATAACTTATACGTTATAACGTAATAGTATATAACTGTATCCGTTATAAGGTAATACTATATAACGTTATACGATATAACGTAATAGTATATAATATTATACGTAAGAAGGTAATACTACATAACGTTATGCGTTATAAGGTAATACTACATAACGTTTTACGTTATAATGTAATAGTATATAACGTTATACGTTATAACGTAATAGTATCTAACGTTATACGTTATTACGTGATAGTATGTAACGTTATAAGTTAATACGTAGTAGTATATAACGTTATACGTTATAACATAATAGTATATAACGTTATACGTTATAAAGTACTACGACATAACGTTATAGGTTAGTAGCTCGTAGTATATAACTTTATACGTTATAACGTAGTAGTATATAACGGTATACGTTATAAGGTAATACTCCATAACGTTATACGTTATAACGTAATAGTATATAACGTTATACGTTATAACGTAATAGTATATAACGTTATACGTCATACGGTAATACTACATAACGTTTTACGTTATAACGTAATAGTATATAACGTTATATATTAGGACGTATTAGTATGTAACGTTGTATGTTCGTATGTAATAGTATATAACGTTATACATTAGTACGTAATAGTATATAACGTTATACGACAGTACGCAATAGTATATAACGTTATACTTTATAACGTAATAGTATATAACGTTATACTTTATAACGTAATAGTATATAACGTTATACTTTATAACGTAATAGTATATAACGTTATACGTTCGTACGTAATAGTATATAACGTTATACATTAGTACGCAATAGCATATAGCGCTATACGTTCTTAAGTAATAGTATATAACGTTATATGTTAGTACGTAATAGTATATAACGTTATACGTTAGTACGTAATAGTATATAGAGTTATACGTTATTACGTAGTAGTATACAGCGTTATACGTTAGTACCAATTCGTATATAACTTATACGTTGTAACGTAATAGTATATAACTGTATCCGTTATAAGGTAATACTATATAACGTTATCCGATATAACGTAATAGTATATAACGTTATACGTAAGAAGGTAATACTACATAACGTTATGCGTTATAAGGTAATACTACATAACGTTTTACGTTATAACGTAATAGTATATAACGTTATATATTAGGACGTAATAGTATATAACGTTATATGTTCGTACGTAATAGTATATAACGTTATACATTAGTACGTAATAGTATATAACGTTATACGTTCGTCCGTAATAGTATATAACGTTATATGTTACTACGTACTAGTATATAACGTGATACATTAGAACGTAATAGTATATAACGTTATACATCAGTACGTAATAGTATATAACGTTATACGTTATTACGTAACAGTGTATAACGTTATACGTTAGTACGTAATAGTACATAACGTTATACATTAGAACGTATTAGTATATAACGTTATACGTTATTACGTAACAGTGTATAAAGTTAAAGGTTAGTACGTAATAAGTACATAACGTTATACATTATAACGTATTAGTATATAACGTTACACGACAGTACGTAATAGTATATAACGTTATACTTTAAACGTAATAGTATATAACGTTATAAGTCAGAAGGTAAAATACATAACGTTATACGTCATAACGTGATACTACATAACGTTTTACGTTATAACGTAATAGTTAATAACATTATATATTAGTACGTAATAGTATATAACGTTATATGTTCGTACGTAATAGTATATAACGTTATACATTAGTACGTAATAGTATATAATATTATATGTTCGTCCGTAATAGTATATAACGTTATATGTTACTACGTAATAGTATTACTTTATACATTAGTACGTAATAGTCTATAACGTTATACATTAGAACGTATTAGTATATAACGTTACACGACAGTACGTAATAGTATATAACGTTATACGTCAGAAGGTAATATAGATAACGTTATGCGTTATAAGGTAATACTACATAACGTTTTACGTTATAACGTAATAGTATATAACATTATGTATTAGTACGTAATGGTATATAACGCTATATGTTCGTACGTAATAGTATATAACGATATACATTAGTACGTAATAGTACAGAACGTTATACGTTCGTAAGAAATATTATATAACGTTATAAGTTAGTACGTAAGATTATATATCGTTATACGTTTTTGCTTAACAGTATATAACGTTATACGACAGTACGTAATAGTATATAACGTCATACGTTATTACGTAATAGTATACAGCGTTATACGTTAGTACCTATTAGTATCTAATTTTATACGTTATAAGGTAATAGTATATAACGGTGTACGTTATAAGGTAATACTACATAACGTTATACGTTAATACGTAATAGTATATAACGTTATACGTCGAAAGGTAATACTACTTTACATTATACGTCATGAGGTAACACTATATAACGTTATACGATATACGGTAATACTACACAACGTTTTACGTTATAACGTAATAGTATATAACGTTATAAGTCAGAAGGTAATATACATAACGTTATACGTCATAACGTGATACTACATAACGTTTTACGTTATAACGTAATAGTATATAACATTATATATTAGTACGTAATAGTATATAACGTTATATGTTCGTACGTAATAGTATATAACGTTATACATTAGTACGTAATAGTATATAACGTTATATGTTCGTACGTAATAGTATGTAACGTTATACATTAGTACGTAATAGTATATAACGTTATATGTTCGTCCGTAATAGTATATAACGTTATATGTTCGTACGTAATAGTATATAACGTTATACATTAGTACGTAATAGTATATAACGTTATATGTTCGTACGTAAGAGTATATAACGTTATACATTAGTACGTAATAGTATATAACGTTATATGTTCGTACGTAATAGTATATAACGTTATACGTTATTACGTAATAGTATACAGCGTTATATGTTAGTACCTATTAGTATCTAACTTTATAGGTTATAAGGTAGTAGTATATAACGGTGTACGTTATAAGGTAATACTACATAACGTTATACGTTAGTACGTAATAGTATATAGAGTTATACGTTATTACGTAATAGTATACAGCGTTATACGTTAGTACCTATTAGTATATAACTTTATACGTTATAAGGTAATACTTCATAACGTTATTCGATATAACGTAATAGTATATAACGTTATACTTTATACGGTAATACTACACAACGTTTTACGTTATAACGTAATAGTATATAACGATAAACGTTAGTACGTAATAGTATATAACGTTATACTTTATAACGTAATAGTATATAACGTTATACTTTATAACGTAATAGTATATAACGTTATAAGTCAGAAGGAAATATACATAACGTTATACGTCATAACGTGATACTACATAACTTTTTACGTTATAACGTAATAGTATATAACATTATATATTAGTACGTAATAGTATATAACGTTATATGTTCGTACGTAATAGTATATAACGTTATACATTAGTACGTAATAGTATATAACGTTATATGTTCGTACGTAATAGTATGTAACGTTATACATTAGTACGTAACAGTATATAACGTTATATGTTCGTCCGTAATAGTATATAACGTTATATGTTACTACGTAATAGTATATAACTTTATACATTAGTACGTAATAGTATATAACGTTATACGTTATTACGTAATAGTATGTAACGTTATAAGTTAGTACGTAATAGTATATAACGTTATACGTTATAACGTAATAGTACATAACGTTATACGTTATTACGTGATAGTATGTAACGTTATAAGTTATTACGTAATAGTATATAACGTTATACGTTATAACGTAATAGTATATAACGTTTTACGTTATCACGTAATAGTATATAACGTTATACATTAGTACGTAATAGTATATAACGTTATTACGTGATAGTATGTAACGTTATAAGTTATTACGTAATAGTATATAACGTTATACGTTATAACGTAATAGTATATAACGTTTTACGTTATCACGTAATAGTATATAACGTTATACATTAGTACGTAATAGTATATAACTTTATACGTTATTACGTAATAGTATGTAACGTTATAAGTTAGTACGTAATAGTATATAACGTTATACGTTATAACGTAATAGTACATAACGTTTTACGTTATAACGTAATAGTATATAACGTTATATATTAGGACGTAATAGTCTATAACGTTATATGTTCGTACGTAACAGTGTATAACGTTATACATTACTACGTAATAGTATATAACGTTATACGTTCGTGCGTAATAGTATATAACGTTATATGTTACTACGTACTAGTATATAACGATATACATTAGTACGTAATAGTATATAACGTTATACATCAGTACGTAATAGTATATAACGTTATAAGGTATTACGTAACAGTGTATAGCGTTATACGTTAGTACGTAATAGTACATAACGTTATACATTGGAACGTATTTGTATATAACGTTACAGGACAGTACGTAATAGTATATAACGTTACACGACAGTACGTAATAGTATATAACGTTATACGTTAGAAGGTAATACTACATAACGTTATACGTTATAACGTGATAGTATATAACGTTATACGTTAGTACCTATTAGTATCTAACTTTATACGTTATAACGTAATAGTATATAACTTGTACGTTAGAAGGTAATACTACATAACGTTATACATTACAACGTAATAGTATATAACGTTATACGTCAGGAGGTAATACTGCATAACGTTATGCGTTATAAGGTAATACTACATAACATTTTACGTTATAACGTAATAGTATATAACGTCATATATTAGTACGTAATGGTATATAACGTTATATGTTCGTACGTAATAGTATATAACGATATTCATTAGTACGTAATAGTATATAACGTTATACGTTATAACATAATAGTATATAACGTTATACGATATAAAGTACTACTACATAACTTTATACGTTAGTAGCTCGTAGTATATAACTTAATACGTTATAACGTAGTAGTATATAACGGTATACGTTATAAGGTAATACTACATAACGTTATGCGTTATAACGTAATAGTGTATAACGTTAATCGTTAGTACGTAATGGTATATAACGTTATACGACAGTACGTAATAGTATATAACATTATACGTTATTACGTAACAGTATATAACGTCATACGTTAGTACGTAATAGTACATAACGTTATACATTAGAACGTATTAGTATATAACGTTACACGACAGTACGCAATAGTATATAACTGTAGACGTTATAACGTAATAGCATATAACGTTATACGTTGGTACGTATTATAATATAACCTTATACGTTAGTACGTAATAGTATATAACTTTATACGTTAGTACCTATTAGTATATAACTTTATACGATATAACGTAATAGTATATAACTGTATACGTTGTAAGGTAATACTTCATAACGTTATTCGATATAACGTAATAGTATATAACGATATACGTCATGAGGTAATGCTATATAACGTTATGCGTTATAAAGTACTTCTACATAACGTTTTACGTTATCACGTAATAGTATATAACGTTATACATTAGTACGTAATAGTATATAACGTTATACGTTATTACGTAATAGTATGTAACGTTATAAGTTAGTACGTAATAGTATATAACGTTATACGTTATAACGTAATAGTACATAACGTTATACGTTATTACGTGATAGTATGTAACGTTATAAGTTATTACGTAATAGTATATAACGTTATACGTTATAACGTAATAGTATATAACGTTTTACGTTATCACGTAATAGTATATAACGTTATACATTAGTACGTAATAGTATATAACGTTATTACGTGATAGTATGTAACGTTATAAGTTATTACGTAATAGTATATAACGTTATACGTTATAACGTAATAGTATATAACGTTTTACGTTATCACGTAATAGTATATAACGTTATACATTAGTACGTAATAGTATATAACGTTATACGTTATTACGTAATAGTATGTAACGTTATAAGTTAGTACGTAATAGTATATAACGTTATACGTTATAACGTAATAGTACATAACGTTTTACGTTATAACGTAATAGTATATAACGTTATATATTAGGACGTAATAGTCTATAACGTTATATGTTCGTACGTAACAGTGTATAACGTTATACATTACTACGTAATAGTATATAACGTTATACGTTCGTGCGTAATAGTATATAACGTTATATGTTACTACGTACTAGTATATAACGATATACATTAGTACGTAATAGTATATAACGTTATACATCAGTACGTAATAGTATATAACGTTATAAGGTATTACGTAACAGTGTATAGCGTTATACGTTAGTACGTAATAGTACATAACGTTATACATTGGAACCTATTTGTATATAACGTTACAGGACAGTACGTAATAGTATATAACGTTACACGACAGTACGTAATAGTATATAACGTTATACGTTAGAAGGTAATACTACATAACGTTATACGTTATAACGTGATAGTATATAACGTTATACGTTAGTACCTATTAGTATCTAACTTTATACGTTATAACGTAATAGTATATAACTTGTACGTTAGAAGGTAATACTACATAACGTTATACATTACAACGTAATAGTATATAACGTTATACGTCAGAAGGTAATACTATATAACGTTATGCGATATAAGTTAATACTACATAACATTTTACGTTATAACGTAATAGTATATAACGTCATATATTAGTACGTAATAGTATTTAACGTTATACGTTATAACATAATAGTATATAACGTTATACGATATAAAGTACTACTACATAACTTTATACGTTAGTAGCTCGTAGTATATAACTTAATACGTTATAACGTAGTAGTATATAACGGTATACGTTATAAGGTAATACTACATAACGTTATATGTTATCACGTAATAGTAAATAACGTTATACATTAGTACGTAATAGTATATAACGTTATACGTTATTACGTAATAGTATGTAACGTTATAAGTTAGTACGTAATAGTATATAACGTTATACGTTATAACGTAATAGTACATAACGTTTTACGTTATAACGTAATAGTATATAACGTTATATATTAGGACGTAATAGTCTATAACGTTATATGATCGTACGTAAAAGTGTATAACGTTATACATTACTACGTAATAGTATATAACGTTATACGTTCGTGCGTAATAGTATATAACGTTATATGTTACTACGTACTAGTATATAACGTTATACATTAGTACGTAATAGTATATAACGTTATACATCAGTACGTAATAGTATATAACGTTATAAGGTATTACGTAACAGTGTATAGCGTTATACGTTAGTACGTAATAGTACATAACGTTATACATTGGAACGTATTTGTATATAACGTTACAGGACAGTACGTAATAGTATATAACGTTACACGACAGTACGTAATAGTATATAACGTTATACGTTAGAAGGTAATACTACATAACGTTATACGTTATAACGTGATAGTATATAACGTTATACGTTAGTACCTATTAGTATCTAACTTTATACGTTATAACGTAATAGTATATAACGGTGTACGTTAGAAGGTAATACTACATAACGTTATACATTACAACGTAATAGTATATAACGATATACGTCAGGAGGTAATACTACATAACATGCGTTATAAGTTAATACTACATAACATTTTACGTTATAACGTAATAGTATATAACTTGAACGTTAGAAGGTAATACTACATAACGTTATACATTACAACGTAATAGTATATAACGTTATACGTCAGGAGGTAATACTGCATAACGTTATGCGTTATAAGGTAATACTACATAACATTTTACGTTATAACGTAATAGTATATAACGTCATATATTAGTACGTAATGGTATATAACGTTATATGTTCGTACGTAATAGTATATAACGATATTCATTAGTACGTAATAGTATATAACGTTATACGTCAGGAGGTAATACTGCATAACGTTATGCGTTATAAGGTAATACTACATAACATTTTACGTTATAACGTAATAGTATATAACGTCATATATTAGTACGTAATAGTATATAACGTTATACGTTATTACGTAATAGTATGTAACGTTATAAGTTAGTACGTAATAGTATATAACGTTATACGTTATAACGTAATAGTACATAACGTTTTACGTTATAACGTAATAGTATATAACGTTATATATTAGGACGTAATAGTCTATAACGTTATATGTTCGTACGTAACAGTGTATAACGTTATACATTACTACGTAATAGTATATAACGTTATACGTTCGTGCGTAATAGTATATAACGTTATATGTTACTACGTACTAGTATATAACGATATACATTAGTACGTAATAGAATATAACGTTATACATCAGTACGTAATAGTATATAACGTTATAAGGTATTACGTAACAGTGTATAGCGTTATACGTTAGTACGTAATAGTACATAACGTTATACGGTATTACGTAACAGTGTATAGCGTTATACGTTAGTACGTAATAGTACATAACGTTATACATTGGAACGTATTTGTATATAACGTTACAGGACAGTACGTAATAGTATATAACGTTACACGACAGTACGTAATAGTATATAACGTTATACGTTAGATGGTAATACTACATAACGTTATACGTCATAAGGTGATACTACATAACGTTATACGTTTTAAGGTAATACTACATAACGTTTTACGTTATAACGTTATAGTATATAACGTTATACGTCAGAAGTGGATACTACATAACGTTATACGTTAGTACGTAATAGTACATAACGTTATACGTTCGTACGTAATGGTATATAACGTTATACATTAGTACGTAATAGTATATAACGTTACACGACAGTTCGTAATAGTATATAACGTTATACGTCAGAAGGTAATACTACATAACGTTTTACGTTATAACGTAATAGTATATAACGTTATACGTTAGTACGTAATAGTACATAACGTTATACGTTCGTACGTAATGGTATATAACGTTATACGTTAGTACGTAATGGTAGATAACGTTATACGACAGTACGTAATAGTATATAACGTTATACGTTATTACGTAACAGTACATAACGTCATACGTTAGTACGCAGTAGTACATAACGTTATACATTAGAACGTATTAGTATATAACGTTACACGACAGTACGTAATAGTATATAACTTTAGACGTTATAACGTAATAGCATATAACGTTATACGTTAGTACGTATTATAATATAACGTTATACGTTAGTACGTAATAGTATATAACTTTATACGTTAGTACCTATTAGTATATAACTTTATACGTTATAACGTAATAGTATATAACTGTATACGTTGTAAGGTAATACTTCATAACGTTACTCGATATAACGTAATAGTATATAACGTTATACGTCATGAGGTAATACTATATAACGTTATGCGTTATAAAGTACTTCTACATAACGTTTTACGTTATCACGTAATAGTATATGTATAACGTTATACATTAGTACGTATTAGTATATAACGTTATACATTATTACGTAATAGTATGTAACGTTATAAGTTAGTACGTAATAGTATATAACGTTATACGTTATAACGTAATAGTACATAACGTTATACGTTATTACGTGATAGTATGTAACGTTATAAGCTATTACGTAATAGTATATAACGTTATACGTTATAACGTAATAGTATATAACGTTATACGTTATACGGTAATACTACATAACGTTATACGTTATTACGTAATAGTATGTAACGTTATAAGTTAGTACGTAATAGTATATAACGTTGTACGTTATAACGTAATAGTATATAACGTTATATGTTACTACGTACTAGTATATAACGTTATACATTAGTACGTAATAGTATATAACGTTATATGTTACTACGTACTAGCATATAACGTTATACATTAGTACGTAATAGTATATAACGTTATACATCAGTACGTAATAGTATATAACGTTATACGGTATTGCGTAACAGTGTATAGCGTTATACGTTAGTACGTAATAGTACATAACGTTATACATTGGAACGTATTAGTATATAACGTTACAGGACAGTACGTAATAGTATATAACGTTACACGACAGTACGTAATAGTATAAAACGTTATACGTTAGAAGGTAATACTACATAACGTTATACGTCATAATGTGATACTACATAACGTTATACGTTTTAAGGTAATACTACATAACGTTTTACGTTATAACGTTATAGTATATAACGTTATACGTCAGAAGGGGATACTACATAACGTTAAACGTTTTGAGGTAATACTACATAACGTTATACGTTAGTACGTAATAGTACATAACGTTATACGTTCGTACGTAATGGTATATAACGTTATACATTAGTACGTAATAGTATATAACATTACACGACAGTACGTAATATTATATAACGTTATACGTCAGAAGGTAATACTACATAACGTTTTACGTTATAACGTAATAGTATATAACGTTATACGTTAGTACGTAATAGTATATAACGTTATACGTTATACGGTAATACTACATAACGTTATACGTTATTACGTAATAGTATGTAAAGTTATAAGTTAGTACGTAATAGTATATAACGTTATACGTTATAACGTAATATTATATAACGGTGTACGTTCTAAGGTAATACTACATAACGTTTTACGTTATAACGTAATAGTATATAACGTTATACGTTGAATGTTAATACTACTTAACATAATACGTCATAAGGTAAAATTATATAACGTTATACGTTCTAAAGTACTACTACATAACGTTTTACGTTATAACGTAATAGTATATAACGTTATACATTAGTAGGTAATAGTATATAACGTTATATGTTCGTACGTAATAGTATATAACGTTATACATTAGTACGTAATAGTATATAACGTTATACGTTCGTAAGTAATAGTATATAACGTTATATGTTAGTACGTAATAGCATATAACGTTATACGTTAGTACGTATTAGTATATAACGTTATACGTTAGTACCTATTAGTATATTACTTTATACGTTATAACGTAATAGTATATAACGTTATACATTAGTAGGTAATAGTATATAACGTTATACGTTCGTACGTAATAGTATATAACGTTATACATTCGTACGTAATAGTATATAACGTTATACGTTCGTACGTAATAGTATATAACGTTATACATTAGTACGTAATAGTATATAATGTTATACGCTCGTAAGTAATAGTATATAACGTTATATGTTAGTACGTAATAGTATATAACGTTATACGTTATTACATAATAGTATGTAACGTTTTAAGTTAGTACGTAATAGTATATAACGTTATACGTTATAACATGACAGTACATAACGTTATACGTTATAAACTACTACTACATAACGTTATAAGTTAGTACCTAGTATTATATAACTTTATACGTTATAACGTAATAGTAAATAACTGTATACGTTATAAGGTAATACTACATAACGTTATTCGATATAACGTTGTAGTATATAACGTTATACTTCATAAGGTAATACTATATAACGTTATAGGTCATAAGGTGATACTACATAATGTTATACGCTTTAAGGTAATACTACATAACGGTTTACGTTATAACGGAATAGTATGTAACGTTATACGTCAGAAGGTAATACTACATAACGTTATGCGTTATAAGGTAATACTACATAGCGTTTTACGGTATAACGTAATAGTATATAACGTTATACGTTAGTACGTAATAGTATATAAATTTATACGTTATTACGTAATAGTATACAGCGTTATACGTTAGTACCTATTAGTATATAACTTATACGTTATAACGTAATAGTATATAACTGTATACGTTATAAGGTAATACTACATAACGTTATACGATATAACGTAATAGTATCTAACTTTACACGTTATTACGTAATATTATATAACGGTGTACGTTATAAGGTAATACTACATAACGTTTTACGTTATAACGTAATAGTATATAACGTTATACATTAGTACGTAATAGTATATAACGTTATACGTTAGAAGGTAATATACATAACGTTATACGTCATAAGGTAATATACATAACGTTATACGTCATAAGGTGATTCTACATAACGTTATACGTTTTGAAGTAATACTACATAACGTTATACTTTATAACGTAATGTTATATAACGTTATACTTTATAACTTAATACTATATAACGTTATACGTTAGTACGAAATACTACACAATGTTATACGTTATAACGTAATAGTACATAACGTTATACGCTATTACGTGATAGTATGTAATGTTATACGTTATTACGTAATAGTATATAACGATATACGTTATAACATAATAGTATATAACGTTATACGTTATTACGTAACAGTGCATAACGTTATACGTTAGTACGTAATAGTACATAACGTTATACATTAGAACGTATTAGCATATAACGTTACACGACTGTAGGTAATAGTATATAACGTTATACGTCAGAAGGTAATACTACATAACGTTATACGTCATAAGGTAATGCTATCTAACGTTATACGTTATTACTTAACAGTATATAACCTTACACGACAGTACGTGATAGTATATAACGTTATACGTCAGAAGGTAATACTACATAACGTTATACGTCATAAGGTGATACTACATAACGTGTTACGTTTTAAGGTAATACTACATAACGTTTTACGTTATAACGTAATAGTATATAACGTTATACGTCAGAAGGGTATACTACATAACGTTATACGTTTTAAGGTAATACTACATAACGTTATACGTTTTAAGGTAATACTACATAACGTTATACGTTAGTACGTAATAGTACATAACGTTATACGTTAGTACGTAATAGCATACAACGTTATACGTTAGTACGTAATAGTATATAACTTTATACGTTAGTACTTATTAGTATCTAACTTTATACGTTATAACGTAATAGTATATAACGGTGTACGTTAGAAGGTAATACTACATAACGTTATACATTATAATGTAATAGTATATAACGTTATACGTTAGTACGTAATAGTATATAACGTTATACGTTATTACGTAATAGTATACAGCGTTATACGTTAGTACCTATTAGTATCTAACTTTATACGTTATAAGGTAATAGTATATAACGGTGTACGTTATAAGGTAATACTACATAACGTTATACGTTAGTACGTAATAGTATATAACGTTATACGTCGAAAGGTAATACTACTTAATATTATACGTCATGAGGTATTACTATATAGCGTTATACGTTATACGGTAATACTGCACAACGTTTTACGTTATAACGTAATAGTATATAACGTTATAGGTTAGTACGTAATAGTATATAACGTTATACGTTATTACGTAATAGTATACAGCGTTATACGTTAGTACCTATTAATATCTAACTTTATACGTTATAAGGTAATAGTATATAACGGTGTACGTTATAAGGTAATACTACATATCGTTATACGTTAGTACGTAATAGTATATAGAGTTATACGTTATTACGTAATAGTATACAGCGTTATACGTTAGTACCTATTAGTATATAACTTTATACGTTATAAGGTAATACTTCATAACGTTATACGTTATAACGTAATAGTATATAACGTTATACGTTATACGGTAATACTACATAACGTTTTACGTTATAACGTAATAGTATATAACGTTATAAATTAGGACGTATTAGTATATAACGTTGTATGTTCGTATGTAATAGTATATAACGTTATACGTTATAACGTAATAGTATATAACGTTATACGTTATACGGTAATACTACACAACGTTTTACGTTATAACGTAATAGTATATAACGTTATACGTCGCAAGGTAATACTACTTAACATTATGCGTCATGAGGTAATACTATATAACGTTATACGTTATACGGTAATACTACATAACGTTATGCGTTATAAGGTAATACTACATAACGTTTTACGTTATAATGTAATAGTATATAACGTTATACGTTATAACGTAATAGCATATAACTGTATACGTTATAAGGTAATACTACATAACGTTGTACGATATAACGTAATAGTATATAACGTTATACGTCAGAAGGTAATACTACATAACGTTATGCGTTATAAGGTAATACTACATAACGTTTTACGTTATAACGTAATAGTATAAAACGTTATACGTCGGAAGGTAATACTACATAACGTTATGCGTTATAAGGTAATACTACATAACGTTTTATGTTATAACGTGATAGTATATAACGTTATACGTTAGTATCTATTAGTATCTAACTTTATACGTTATAACGTAATAGTTTATAACTGTGTACGTTAGAAGGTAATACTACATAACGTTATACATTATAACGAAATAGTATATAACGTTATACGTCAGAAGGTATTACTACATAACGTTATGCGTTATAAGGTAATACTACATAACGTTTTACGTTATAACGTAATAGTATACAACTTCATAATTTAGTACGTAACAGTATATAACGTTATATGTTCGTACGTAATAGTATATAACGATATACATTAGTACGTAATAGTATATAACGTTATATGTTACTACGTACTAGTATATAACGTGATACATTAGAACGTAATAGTATATAACGTTATACATCAGTACGTAGTAGTATATAACGTTATACATTAGTACGTAATAGTATATAACATTATATGTTCGTCCGTAATAGTATATAACGTTATATGTTACTACGTAATAGTATTACTTTATACATTAGTACGTAATAGTATATAACGATATACATTAGAACGTATTAGTATATAACGTTACACGACAGTACGTAATAGTATATAACGTTATACGTCAGAAGGTAATACTACATAACGTTATACGTCATAAGGTAATGCTATCTAACGTTATACGTTATTACTTAACAGTATATAACCTTACAACGACAGTACGTGATAGTATATAACGTTATACGTCAGATGGTAATACTACATAACGTTATACGTGATAAGGTGATACTACATAACGTGTTACGTTTTAAGGTAATACTACATGACCCTTTACGTTATAACGTAATAGTATATAACGTTATACGTCAGAAGGGTATACTACATAACGTTATACGTTATACGGTAATAATACATAACGTTTTACGTTATAACGTAATAGTATATAACGTTATATATTAGGACGTATCAGTATATAACGTTGTATGTTCGTATGTAATAGTATATAACGTTATACGTTATAACGTAATAGTACATAACGTTATACGTTATACGGTAATACTACACAACGTTTTACGTTATAACGTAATAGTATATAACGTTATACGTCGAAAGGTAATACTACTTAACATTATGCGTCATGAGGTAATACTATATAACGTTATACGTTATACGGTAATACTACACAACGTTTTACGTTATAACGTAATAGTATATAACGTTATACGTTAGTACGTAATAGTATATAACGTTATACGTTATTACGTAATAGTATACAGCGTTATACGTTATTACCTATTAGTATATAACTTTATACGTTATAAGGTAATACTACATAACGTTATACGTTAGTACGTAATAGTATATAGAGTTATACGTTATTACGTAATAGTATACAGCGTTATACGTTAGTACCTATTAGTATATATCTTTATACGTTATAAGGTAATACTTCATAACGTTATACGTTATAACGTAATAGTATATAACGTTATACGTCAGAAGGTAATACTACATAACGTTATGCGTTATAAGGTAATACTACATAACATTTTACGTTATAACGTAATAGTATATAACGTCATATAATTAGTACGTAATGGTATATAACGTTATATGTTCGTACGTAATAGTATATAACGATATACATTAGTACGTAATAGTATACAGCGTTATACGTTAGTACCTATTAGTATATAACTTTATACGTTATAAGGTAATACTTCATAACGTTATACGTTATAACGTAATAGTATATAACGTTGTACGTTATACGGTAATACTACATAACGTTTTACGTTATAACGTAATAGTATATAACGTTATATATTAGGACGTATTAGTATATAACGTTGTATGTTCGTATGTAATAGTATGTAACGTTATACATTAGTACGTAATAGTATATAACGTTATATGTTCGTCCGTAATGGTATATAACGTTATATGTTACTACGTAGTAGTATATAACGTTATAAGTCAGAAGGTAATATAGATAACGTTATGCGTTATAAGGTAATACTACATAACGTTTTACTTTATAACGTAATAGTATATAACGTCATATATTAGTACGTAATGGTATATAACGTTATATGTTCGTACGTAATAGTATATAACGATATACATTAGTACGTAATAGTATACAGCGTTATACGTTAGTACCTATTAGTATATAACTTTATACGTTATAAGGTAATACTACATAACGTTATACGTACAGTAGCGGACAAAAGTTTAAGACGAAATGGAAGAAATAAATAATTGATTTACTTTCCATAAAAAATATAAATACGGTGTTCTACTTTTGGTATTAACTAATTGTACATTTGTTTGTACACTTAGAAAAAAAATTTCATTTTGATATTTTGCTCAATAGCTAAGTTATAAAAAAGGAACGAAATCTGTATAATATTTCGTCGGTCAAAAGTTTAAGACTATACAAAAAATATTAATTTTTGGTTAAAAAATATACACAATTTTTGTTTAAATTCAATATTTTGTTCAATATCCGTTATTTCTTATCCCTTCGGTACATCTTCTTGGCATAGAATCTATTAATTTTTTATATTAATCTACCGTAATATTATTCCAGGCTGTTTCAATCGTAGAGTAAAGTTCATTTAAATTTTTCGGTTTATAACCTTGTACTGTCTTTTTTATGATGCTTCACAAATTCTCGATTGGGTTAATGTCTGGTGATTGCGACGGCCACGGCAGCACGGTGATATTTTCTTCTTGAAAAAACTGTTTCACAACCCGAGCCGTGTGCTTCGGATCATTATCATTTTGAAAAATAAAATCATCACTCATATTGTTGCGTGCAAAAGGTAACATTGTGTTCTTGAGTATGTCCTTGTATTGAAAACGGTCCATAATTCCATTGATACGACATATCGGACCAGGGCCGCTTCGAGAAAAACACGCCCACACCATAACGTTGCCACCACCATGTTTAAGAGTTTTTAAAACGCACTGTGTTTTCAAACTTTCGCCAATTCGACGTCTAACGTACCGTATCCCGTCAGAACAGACGCGATTGAATTTCGATTCGTCAGAAAACAATACCTTTTGCCAATCTTCACTTGTCCAATGCTTATGAGCTTTAGCAAATGCAAGTCGTCTTTTTCGATTCCTAGAACTCAGCAGTGGTTTCTTTTGGGGTTTTCGTCCTCTTAAGTTAAAGTCTTCTAATCTTCTCCTAACAGTTCTAGCACTAATTTGTGTATCGTTTTCATAGTTTATCTCCGCAGCAATATTATTTGCACTACGAAAACGATCCTTTTCGCTCAATCGATGAATCCGGCGATCCATTTTCGGTGTTGTTTTCCGTGGTCTTCCGTTTTTCGGTTGATCGCAATACATGCCTGTCTTTAAACATTTATACCAAGCTTGTTTACAAGCTGTTTCTGACCTGTTCACTATATTTGCTATTTCGGTGAAGGTTTTACTTTGCTTTCGCAGCCTTACGATTTGTTCCCTTTCGTTTTCAAGTAAATTCTTTGATTTACCCATAGTCTGTTCCTACCTAAATGAATTTTAAGCAATAAAAGGTACACTAAACAATGATTTTGACATTCCAGAATCAAAATGTTCAAAAACTGTACTCGTACTCACGTTTTACACAGATCGTCTTAAACTAATGTCCACTGTTTCCAAGTGCTAGGCGGTAACTAACTGTTGTAACTCCTACATTGTTTGTATTTAACAACTGACTGTCTGAGGTTACGAAGGTCAAACATACAGCTACGTTATTCCAAAGAGACAAACCGAATAGAAGAACAATATGCGTATAAGATGTTTGTAATCCGGTTTACAAATCATCGTCTTAAACTTTTGTCCGCTACTGAAAGTACGTAATAGTATATAGAGTTATACGTTATTACGTAATAGTATACAGCGTTATACGTTAGTACCTATTAGTATATAACTTTATACGTTATAAGGTAATACTTCATAACGTTATACGTTATAACGTAATAGTATATAACGTTATACGTTATACGGTAATACTACACAACGTTTTACGTTATAACGTAATAGTATATAACGATATACGTTAGTACGTAATAGTATATAACGTTATACTTTATAACGTAATAGTATATAACGTTATAAGTCAGAAGGTAATATACATAACGTTATACGTCATAACGGGATACTACATAACGTTTTACGTTATAACGTAATAGTATATAACATTATATATTAGTACGTAATAGTATATAACGTTATATGTTCGTACGTAATAGTATATAACGTTATACATTAGTACGTAATAGTATATAACGTTATATGTTCGTACGTAATAGTATGTAACGTTATACATTAGTACGTAATAGTATATAACGTTATATGTTCGTCCGTAATAGTATATAACGTTATATGTTACTACGTAATGGTATATAACTTTATACATTAGTACGTAATAGTATATAACGTTATACGTTAGTACGTAATAGTACATAACGTTATACATTAGAACGTATTAGCATATAACGTTACACGACAGTACGTAATAGTATATAACGTTATACGTCAGAAGGTAATACTACATAACGTTATACGTTATAACGTAATAGTATATAACTGTATACGTTATACGGTAATACTACATAACGTTATACGCTCTAACGTAATAGTATATAACGTTGTACGTCGGAAGGTAATACTCCATAACGTTATGCGTTATAAGGTAATTCTACATATCGTTTTACGTTATAACGTAATAGTATATAACGTTATACGTTAGTACGTAATAGTACATAACATTATACATTAGAACGTATTAGCATATAACGTTACACGACAGTACGTAATAGTATATAACGTTATACGTCAGAAGGTAATACTACATAAAGTTATACGTTATAACGTAATAGTATATAACTGTATACGTTATACGGTAATACTACATAACGTTACACGCTCTAACGTAATAGTATATAACGTTATACGTCAGAAGGTAATACTACATAACGTTATACGTCATAACGTGATACTACATAACGTTTTACGTTATAACGTAATAGTATATAACATTATATATTAGTACGTAATAGTATATAACGTTATATGTTCATACGTAAGAGTATATAACGTTATACATTAGTACGTAATAGTATATAACGTTATATGTTCGTACGTAATAGTATATAACGTTATACATTAGTACGTAATAGTATATAACGTTATACATTAGTACGTAATGGTATATAACGTTATACGTTATTACGTAACAGTGTATAACGTTATACGTTAGTACGTAATAGTACATAACGTTATACATTAGAACGTATTAGTATATAATGTTACACGACAGTACGTAATAGTATATAACGTTATACTTTATAACGTAATAGTATATAACGTTATATATTAGTACGTAATAGTATATAACGTTATATGTTCGTACGTAATAGTATATAACGTTATACATTAGTACGTAATAGTATATAACGTTATACATTAGTACGTAATGGTATATAACGTTATACGTTATTACGTAATGGTATATAACGTTATACGTTATTACGTAACAGTGTATAACGTTATACGTTAGTACGTAATAAGTACATAACGTTATACATTATAACGTATTAGTATATAACGTTACACGACAGTACGTAATAGTATATAACGTTATACTTTATAACGTAATAGTATATAACGTTATAAGTCAGAAGATAAAATACATAACGTTATACCTCATAACGTGATACTACATAACGTTTTACGTTATAACGTAATAGTTAATAACATTATATATTAGTACGTAATAGTATATAAAGTTATATGTTCGTACGTAATAGTATATAACGTTATACATTAGTACGTAATAGTATATAACATTATATGTTCGTCCGTAATAGTATATAACGTTATATGTTACTATGTAATAGTATATAACTTTATACATTAGTACGTAATAGTATATAACGTTATACATTAGAACGTACTAGTATATAACGTTACACGACAGTACGTAATAGTATATAACGTTATACGTCAGAAGGTAATACTACATAACGTTATACGTCATAAGGTAATGCTATCTAACGTTATACGTTATTACTTAACAGTATATAACCTTACACTACAGTACGTGATAGTATATAAAGTTATACGTCAGAAGGTAATACTACATAACGTTATACGTCATAAGGTGATACTACATAACGTTATACGTTTTAAGGTAATACTACATAACGTTTTACGTTATAACGTAATAGTATATAACGGTGTACGTTAGAAGGTAATACTACATAACGTTATTCATTATAATGTAATAGTATATAACGTTATACGTTAGTACGTAATAGTATATAACGTTATACGTTATTACGTAATAGTATACAGAGTTATACGCTAGTACCTATTAGTATCTAACTTTATACGTTATAAGGTAATAGTATATAACGGTGTACGTTATACGGTAATACTACATAACGTTTTACGTTATAACGTAATAGTATATAATGTTATATATTAGGACGTATTAGTATATAACGTTGTATGTTCGTATGTAATAGTATATAACGTTATACGTTATAACGTAATAGTATATAACGTTATACGTTATACGGTAATACTACACAACGTTTTACGTTATAACGTAATAGTATATAACGTTATACGTCGAAAGGTAATACTACTTAACATTATGCGTCATGAGGTAATACTATATAACGTTATACGTTATACGGTAATACTACACAACGTTTTACGTTATAACGTAATAGTATATAACGTTATACGTTAGTACGTAATAGTATATAACGTTATACGTTATTACGTAATAGTATACAGCGTTATACGTTAGTACCTATTAGTATATAACTTTATACGTTACAAGGTAATACTACATAACGTTATACGTTAGTACGTAATAGTATATAACGTTATACGTCGGAAGGTAATATACATAACGTTATACGTCAGAAGGTAATATACATAACGTTATACGTCATAAGGTAATATACATAACGTTATACGTCATAAGGTGATACTACATAACGTTATACGTTTTGAAGTAATACTACATAACGTTATACGTCATAATGTAATGCTATATAACGTTATACGTTATACGGTAATACTACATAACGTTATATATTAGTACGTAACAGTATATAACATTATATATTAGTACGTAATAGTATATAACGTTATATGTTCGTACGTAATAGTATATAACGTTATACATTAGTACGTATTAGTATATAACGTTGTACGTTATTACGTAACAGTGTATAACGTTATACGTTAGTACGTAATAGTACATAACGTTATACATTAGAACGTATTAGTATATAACGTTACACGACAGTACGTAATAGTATATAACGTTATACGTCAGAAGGTAATACTACATAACGTTATACGTCATAAGGTAATGCTATCTAACGTTGTACGTTATTACTTAACAGTATATAACCTTACACGACAGTACGTAACAGTATATAACATTATATATTAGTACGTAATAGTATATAACGTTATACATTAGTACGTATTAGTATATAACGTTGTACGTTATTACGTAACAGTGTATAACGTTATACGTTAGTACGTAATAGTACATAACGTTATCCATTAGAACGTATTAGTATATAATGTTACACGACAGTACGTAATAGTATATAACGTTATACTTTATAACGTAATAGTATATAATATTATATATTAGTACGTAATAGTATATAACGTTATATGTTACTACGTAATAGTATATAACTTTATACATTAGTACGTAATAGTATATAACGTTATACATTAGTACGTAATGGTATATAACGTTATACGTTATTACGTAAGAGTGTATAACGTTATACGTTAGTACGTACTAGTATATAACGGTATACATTAGTACGTAATAGTATATAACGTTATACATCAGTACGTAATAGTATATAACGTTATACTTTATAACGTAATAGTATATAACGTTATACGTTATTACTTAACAGTATATAACGTTATACGACAGTACGTAATAGTATGTAACGTTATACTTTATAACGTAATATTATATACCGTTATAATTTATAACGTAATGTTATATAACGTTATACTTTTTAAATTAATACTATATAACGTTATGCGTTAGTACGAAATACTACACAACGTTATACGTTATAACGTAATAGTATATAACGTCATACATCGAAAGGTAATACTACTTAACATTATACGTCATAAGGTATTACTACATAACGTTATACTCTATAACGTAATAGCATATAACGTTATACGTTATTACGTAATAGTATACAGCGTTATACGTTAGTACCTATTAGTATAAAACTTATTCGTTATAACGTAATAGTATATAACTGTATACGATATAAGGTAATACTACATAACGTTATATATTAGTACGTAATAGTATATAACGTTATACATTAGTACGTAATAGTATATAACGTTATAATTTATAACGTAATATTATATAACGTTATACTTTATAACGTAATGTTATATAACGTTATACTTTATAACTTAATACTATATAACGTTATACGTTAGTACGAAATACTACACAACGTTATACGTTATAACGTAATAGTACATAACGCTATACGTTATTACGTGATGGTATGTAACGTTATAAGTTATTACGTAATAGTATATAAAGTTATACGGTATAACATAATAGTATATAACGTTATACGTTATAAAGTAATACTACATAACGTTATACGTTAGTAGCTCGTAGTATATAACTTTATACGTTATAACGTAATAGTATATAACTGTATACGTTGTAAGGTAATACTTCATAACGTTATTCGATATAACGTAATAGTATATAACGTTATACGTCAGAAGGTAATACTACATAACGTTATGCGTTATAAGGTAGTACTACATAACGTTATACTTTAAGACGTAATAGCATATAACGTTATACGTTAGTACGTATTAGTATTTAACGTTATACGTTAGTACCTATTAGTATATAACTTTATACGTTATAACGTAATAGTATATAACTGTATACTTTATAAGGTAATACTACACAACGTTATTCGATATAACGTCATAGTATATAACGTTATACGTCAGACGGTAATACTACATAACGTTATGCTTTATAAGGTAATACTGCATAACGTTTTACGTTATAACATAATAGTATATAACGTTATACGTTAGTACGTAATAGCATACAACGTTATACGTTAGTACGTAATAGTATATAACTTTATACGTTAGTACCTATTAGTATATAACTTTATACGTTATAACGTAATAGTATATAACTGTATACGTTGTAAGGTAATACTGAATAACGTTATTCGATATAACGTAATAGTATATAACGTTATACGTCAGAAGGTAATACTACATAACGTTATGCGTTATAAGGTAGTACTACATAACGTTATACTTTATAACGTAATAGCATATAACGTTATACGTTAGTACGTATTAGTATTTAACGTTATACGTTAGTACCTATTAGTATATAACTTTATACGTTATAACGTAATAGTATATAACTGTATACTTTATAAGGTAATACTACACAACGTTATTCGATATAACGTAATAGTATATAACGTTATACCTCAGAAGGCAATACTACATAACGTTATGCGTTATAAGGTAATACTGCATAACGTTTTACGGTGTAACATAATAGTATATAACGTTATACGTTAGTACGTAATAGCATACAACGTTATACGTTAGTACGTAATAGTATATAACTTTATACGTTAGTACCTATTAGTATATAGCTTTATACGTTATAACGTAATAGTATATAACTGTATACGTTGTAAGGTAATACTGAATAACGTTATTCGATACAACGTAATGGTATATAACGTTATACGTCAGAAGGTAATACTACATAACGTTATACGATATGCGGTAACACTACATAACGTTATATATTAGTACGTAATAGTATATAACGTTATACGTTCGTAAATAATAGTATATAACGTTATAAGTTAGTACGTAAGTGTATATAACGTTATACGTTGTTACTTAACAGTATATAACGTTATACGACAGTACGTAATAGTATATAACGTTATACGACAGTACGTAATAGTATATAACGTTATAATTTATAACGTAATATTATATAACGTTATACTTTATAACGTAATGTTATATAACGTTATACTTTATAACTTAATACTATATAACGTTATACGTTAGTACGAAATGCTACACAACGTTATACGTTATAACGTAATAGTACATAACGTTATACGTTATTACGTGATAGTATGTAACGTTATAAGTTATTACGTAATAGTATATAAAGTTATACGGTATAACATAATAGTATATAACGTTATACGTTATAAAGTAATACTACATAACGTTATACGTTAGTAGCTCGTAGTATATAACTTTATACGTTATAACGTAATAGTATATAACTGTATACGTTGTAAGGTAATACTTCATAACGTTATTCGATATAACGTAATAGTATATAACGTTATACGTCATGATGTAATACTATATAACGTTATACGTTATAAAGTACTACTACATAACGTTTTACGTTATAACGTAATAGTATATAACGTCATACATCGAAAGGTAATACTACTTAACATTATACGTCATAAGGTAATGCTATATAACGTTATACGTTATAAAGTACTACTACACAACGTTTTACGTTATAACGTAATAGTATATAACGTTGCATATTAGTACGTAATAGTGTATAACGTTATACGTTCGTACGTAGTAGTATTAGCACGTAATAGCATATAACGTTATACGTTAGTACGTATTCGTATATAACGTTATACGTTAGTACGTAATAGTATATAACGTTATATGTTAGTACGTAATAGCATAAAACGTTAGACCTTAGTACGTAATAGTATATAACTTTATACGTTAGTACCTGTTAGTATATAACTTTATACGTTATAACGTAATAGTATTTAACTGTATACGTTGCAAGGTAATACTGAATAACGTTATTCCATATAACGTAATAGTATATAACGTTATACGTCAGAAGGTAATACTACATAACGTTATGCGTTATAAGGTAGTACTACATAACGTTATACTTTATAACGTAATAGCATATAACGTTATACGTTAGTACGTATTAGTATTTAACGTTATACGTTAGTACCTATTAGTATATAACTTTATACGTTATAGGGTAATAGTATATAACTGTATACTTTATAAGGTAATACTACACAACGTTATTCGATATAACGTCATAGTATATAACGTTATACGTCTGACGGTAATACTACATAACGTTATGCTTTATAAGGTAATACTGCATAACGTTTTACGTTATAACATAATAGTATATAACGTTATACGTTAGTACGTAATAGCATACAACGTTATACGTTATTACGTAATAGTATACAGCGTTATACGTTAGTACCTATTAGTATAAAACTTATTCGTTATAACGTAATAGTATATAACTGTATACGATATAAGGTAATACTACATAACGTTATACGATATAACGTAATAATATATAAAGTTATACGTCAGAAGGTAATATACATAACGTTATACGTCAGAAGGTAATATACATAACTTTATACGTCATAAGGTAATATACATATACGTTATACGACATAAGGTGGTACTACATAACGTTATACGTTTTGAAGTAATACTACATAACGTTATACGTTATAACGTAATAGTATATAACGTTTTACGTTATAACGTAATAGTATATAACGTTATATATTAGGACGTAATAGTCTATAACGTTATATGTTCGTACGTAATAGTATATAACTTTAGACGTTATAACGTAATAGCATATAACGTTATACGTCAGTACGTATTATAATATAACGTTATACGTTAGTACGTAATAGTATATAACTTTATACGCTAGTACCTATTAGTATATAACTTTATACGTTATAACGTAATAGTATATAACTGTATACATTGTAAGGTAATACTACACAACGTTATTCGATATAACGTCATAGTATATAACGTTATACGTCAGACGGTAATACTACATAACGTTATGCTTTATAAGGTAATACTGCATAACGTTTTACGTTATAACATAATAGTATATAACGTTATACGTTAGTACCTATTAGTATATAGCTTTATACGTTATAACGTAATAGTATATAACTGTATACGTTGTAAGGTAATACTGAATAACGTTATTCGATACAACGTAATGGTATATAACGTTATACGTCAGAAGGTAATACTACATAACGTTATACGATATGCGGTAACACTACATAACGTTATATATTAGTACGTAATAGTATATAACGTTATACGTTCGTAAATAATAGTATATAACGTTATAAGTTAGTACGTAAGTGTATATAACGTTATACGTTGTTACTTAACAGTATATAACGTTATACGACAGTACGTAATAGTATATAACGTTATACGACAGTACGTAATAGTATATAACGTTATAATTTATAACGTAATATTATATAACGTTATACTTTATAACGTAATGTTATATAACGTTATACTTTATAACTTAATACTATATAACGTTATACGTTAGTACGAAATGCTACACAACGTTATACGTTATAACGTAATAGTACATAACGTTATACGTTATTACGTGATAGTATGTAACGTTATAAGTTATTACGTAATAGTATATAAAGTTATACGGTATAACATAATAGTATATAACGTTATACGTTATAAACTACTACTACATAACGTTATACGTTAGTGCCTAGTAGTATATAACTTTATACGTTATAACGTAATAGTATATAACTGTATACGTTGTAAGGTAATACTTCATAACGTTATTCGATATAACGTAATAGTATATAACGTTATACGTCATGATGTAATACTATATAACGTTATACGTTATAAAGTACTACTACATAACGTTTTACGTTATAACGTAATAGTATATAACGTCATACATCGAAAGGTAATACTACTTAACATTATACGTCATAAGGTAATGCTATATAACGTTATACGTTATAAAGTACTACTACACAACGTTTTACGTTATAACGTAATAGTATATAACGTTGCATATTAGTACGTAATAGTGTATAACGTTATACGTTCGTACGTAGTAGTATTAGCACGTAATAGCATATAACGTTATACGTTAGTACGTATTCGTATATAACGTTATACGTTAGTACGTAATAGTATATAACGTTATATGTTAGTACGTAATAGCATAAAACGTTAGACCTTAGTACGTAATAGTATATAACTTTATACGTTAGTACCTGTTAGTATATAACTTTATACGTTATAACGTAATAGTATTTAACTGTATACGTTGCAAGGTAATACTGAATAACGTTATTCCATATAACGTAATAGTATATAACGTTATACGTCAGAAGGTAATACTACATAACGTTATGCGTTATAAGGTAGTACTACATAACGTTATACTTTATAACGTAATAGCATATAACGTTATACGTTAGTACGTATTAGTATTTAACGTTATACGTTAGTACCTATTAGTATATAACTTTATACGTTATAGGGTAATAGTATATAACTGTATACTTTATAAGGTAATACTACACAACGTTATTCGATATAACGTCATAGTATATAACGTTATACGTCTGACGGTAATACTACATAACGTTATGCTTTATAAGGTAATACTGCATAACGTTTTACGTTATAACATAATAGTATATAACGTTATACGTTAGTACGTAATAGCATACAACGTTATACGTTATTACGTAATAGTATACAGCGTTATACGTTAGTACCTATTAGTATAAAACTTATTCGTTATAACGTAATAGTATATAACTGTATACGATATAAGGTAATACTACATAACGTTATACGATATAACGTAATAATATATAAAGTTATACGTCAGAAGGTAATATACATAACGTTATACGTCAGAAGGTAATATACATAACTTTATACGTCATAAGGTAATATACATATACGTTATACGACATAAGGTGGTACTACATAACGTTATACGTTTTGAAGTAATACTACATAACGTTATACGTTATAACGTAATAGTATATAACGTTTTACGTTATAACGTAATAGTATATAACGTTATATATTAGGACGTAATAGTCTATAACGTTATATGTTCGTACGTAATAGTATATAACTTTAGACGTTATAACGTAATAGCATATAACGTTATACGTCAGTACGTATTATAATATAACGTTATACGTTAGTACGTAATAGTATATAACTTTATACGCTAGTACCTATTAGTATATAACTTTATACGTTATAACGTAATAGTATATAACTGTATACATTGTAAGGTAATACTTCATAACGTTATTCGATATAACGTAATAGTATATAATGTTATACGTCATGAGGTAATACTATATAATGTTATACGTTATAAAGTACTAGTACATAACGTTTTACGTTATCACGTAATAGTATATAACGTTATACATTAGTACGTAATAGTATATAACGTTATACGTCAGAAGGTAATAATAAATAACGTTATGCGTTATATGGTAATACTACATAACGTTTTACGTTATAACGTAATAGTATATAACGTTATATATTAGTACGTAATAGTATATAACGTTATACGTTCGTACGTAGTAGTATTAGCACGTAATAGCATATAACGTTATACGTTAGTACGTATTCGTATATAACGTTATACGTTAGTACGTAATAGCATACAACGTTATACGTTAGTACGTAATAGTATATAACTTTATACGTTAGTACCTATTAGTATATAACTTTATACGTTATAACGTAATAGTATATAACTGTATACGTTGTACGGTAATACTTCATAACGTTATTCGATATAACGTAATAGTATATAACGTTATACGTCATGAGGTAATACTATATAACGTTATACGTTATAAAGTACTACTACATAACGTTTTACGTTATAACGTAATAGTATATAACGTCATACATCGAAAGGTAATACTGCTTAACATTATACGTCATAAGGTAGTACTACATAACGTTATACTTTATAACGTAATAGCATATAACGTTATACGTTATTACGTAATAGTATACATCGTTATACGTTAGTACCTATTAGTATATTACTTATACGTTATAACGTAATAGTATATAACTGTATACGTTGTAAACTACTACTACATAACGTTATATGTTCGTACGTAATAGTATATAACTTTAGACGTTATAACGTAATAGCATATAACGTTATACGTCATGAGGTAATACTATATAACGTTATACGTTATAAAGTACTACTACATAACGTTTTACGTTATCACGTAATAGTATATAACGTTATATATTAGTACGTAATAGTATATAACGTTATACGTTCGTACGTAGTAGTATTAGCACGTAATAGCATATAACGTTATACGTTAGAACGCATTCGTATATAACATTATACGTTAGTACGTAATAGTATATAACGTTATACGTTATTACGTAATAGCATACAACGTTATACGTTAGTACGTAATAGTATATAACATTATACGCTAGTACCTATTAGTATATAACTTTATACGTTATAACGTATTAGTATATAACTGTATACGTTGTAAGGTAATACTGAATAACGTTATTCGATATAACGTAATAGTATATAACGTTATACGTCAGAAGGTAATACTACATAACGTTATGCGTTATAAGGTAATACTACATAACGTTTTACGTTATAACATAATAGTATATAACGTTATACGTTAGTACGTAATAGTATGTAACGTTATACGTTATTACGTAATAGTATACAGCGTTATACGTTAGTACCTATTAGTATATAACTTATACGTTATAACGTAATAGTATATAACTGTATACGTTATAAGGTAATACTACCTAGCGTTATGCGATATAACGTAAAAGTTTATAACGTTATACGTCATAAGGTGATACTACATAACGTTCTACGTTTTGAAGTAATACTAGATAACGTTTTACTTTATAACGTAATGTTATATAACGTTATACTTTATAACTTAATACTATATAACGCTATACGTTAGTACGTAATAGTATATAACGTTATACGTTATTACGTAACAGCATATAACGTTATACGTTATTACTAAATAGTATGTAACGTTATAAGTTCGTACGTAATAGTACATAACGTTATACGTTAGTACGTAATAGTATATAGAGTTATACGTTATTACGTAATAGTATACAGCGTTATACGTTAGTACCTACTAGTATATAACTTATACTTTATAACGTAATTGTATATAACTGTATACGGTATAAGGTAATACTACATAACTTTATACGATATAACGTAGTAGTATATAACGTTATTCGTCAGAAGGTAATATTACATAACGTTATGCGTTATATGGTAATACTACATAACGTTTTACGTTATAACGTAATAGTATAAAACGTTATACGTCGGAAGGTAATACTACATAACGTTATGCGTTATAAGGTAATACTACATAACGTTTTACGTTATAACGTGATAGTATATAACGTTATACGTTAGTACCTATTAGTATCTAACTTTATACGTTATAACGTATTAGTATATAACGGTGTACGTTAGAAGGTAATACTACATAACGTTATACATTACAACGTAATAGTATATAACGTTATACGTCAGATGGTAATACTACATAACGTTATGCGTTATAAGGTAATACTATATAACATTTTACGTTATAACGTAATAGTATATAACGTCATATATTAGTACGTAATGGTATATAACGTTATATGTTCGTACGTATTAGTATATAACGATATACATTAGTACGTAATAGTATATAACGTTATACGTTATAACATAATAGTATATAACGTTATACGATATAAAGTACTACTACATAACGTTATACGTTAGTAGCTCGTAGTATATAACTTAATACGTTATGACGTAGTAGTATATAACGCTATACGTTATAAGGTAATACTACATAACGTTATACGTTAGTACGTAATAGTACATAACGTTATACGTTCGTACGTAATGGTATATAACGTTATACATTAGTACGTAATAGTATATAACGTTACACGACAGTTCGTAATAGTATATAACGTTATACGTCAGAAGGTAATACTACATAACGTTTTACGTTATAACGTAATAGTATATAACGTTATACGTTAGTACGCAATGGTATATAACGTTATACGACAGTACGTAATAGTATATAACGTTATACGTTATTACGTAACAGTATATAACGTCATACGTTTGTACGTAATAGTACATAACGTTATACATTAGAACGTATTAGTATATAATGTTACACGACAGTACGTAATAGTATATAACTTTAGACGTTATAACGTAATAGCATATAACGTTATACGTTAGTACGTATTATAATATAACGTTATACGTTAGTACGTAATAGTATATAACTTTATACGTTAGTACCTATTAGTATATAACTTTATACGTTATAACGTAATAGTATATAACTGTATACGTTGTAAGGTAATACTTCATAACGTTATTCGATATAAGGTAATAGTATATAACGTTATACGTCATGAGGTAATACTATATAACGTTATGCGTTATAAAGTACTTCTACATAACGTTTTACGTTATCACGTAATAGTATATAACGTTATACATTAGTACGTAATAGTATATAACGTTATACGTTATTACGTAATAGTATGTAACGTTATAAGTTAGTACGTAATAGTATATAACGTTATACGTTATAACGTAATAGTACATAACGTTATACGTTATTACGTGATAGTATGTAACGTTATAAGCTATTACGTAATAGTATATAACGTTATACGTTATAACGTAATAGTATATAACGTTATACGTTATACGGTAATACTACATAACGTTATACGTTATTACGTAATAGTATGTAAAGTTATAAGTTAGTACGTAATAGTATATAACGTTATACGTTATAACGTAATAGTATATAACGTTATATGTTACTACGTACTAGCATATAACGTTATACAATAGTACGTAATAGTATATAACGTTATATGTTACTACGTACTAGCATATTACGTTATACATTACTACGTAATAGTATATAACGTTATACATCAGTACGTAATAGTATATAACGTTATACGGTATTGCGTAACAGTGTATAGCGTTATACGTTAGTACGTAATAGTGCATAACGTTATACATTGGAACGTATTAGTATATAACGTTACAGGACAGTACGTAATAGTATATAACGTTACACGACAGTACGTAATAGTATATAACGTTATACGTTAGAAGGTAATACTACATAACGTAATACGTCATAATGTGATACTACATAACGTTATACGTTTTAAGGTAATACTACATAACGTTTTACGTTATAACGTTATAGTATATAACGTTATACGTCAGAAGGGGATACTACATAACGTTAAACGTTTTGAGGTAATACTACATAACGTTATACGTTACTACGTAATAGTACATAACGTTATACGTTCGTACGTAATGGTATATAACGTTATACATTAGTACGTAATAGTATATAACGTTACACGACAGTACGTAATATTATATAACGTTATACGTCAGAAGGTAATACTACATAACGTTTTACGTTATAACGTAATAGTATATAACGTTATACGTTAGTACGTAATAGTATATAACGTTATACGTTATACGGTAATACTACATAACGTTATACGTTATTACGTAATAGTATGTAAAGTTATAAGTTAGTACGTAATAGTATATAACGTTATACGTTATAACGTAATAGTATATAACGTTATACGTTATACGGTAATACTACATAACGTTATACGTTATTACGTAATAGTATGTAAAGTTATAAGTTAGTACGTAATAGTATATAACGTTATACGTTATAACGTAATAGTATATAACGTTATATGTTACTACGTACTAGTATATAACGTTATACAATAGTACGTAATAGTATATAACGTTATATGTTACTACGTACTAGCATATAACGTTATACATTAGTACGTAATAGTATATAACGTTATACATCAGTACGTAATAGTATATAACGTTATACGGTATTGCGTAACAGTGTATAGCGTTATACGTTAGTACGTAATAGTACATAACGTTATACATTGGAACGTATTAGTATATAACGTTACACGACAGTACGTAATATTATATAACGTTATACGTCAGAAGGTAATACTACATAACGTTTTACGTTATAACGTAATAGTATATAACGTTATACGTCAGACGGTAATACTACATAACGTTATACGTCATAAGGTAATGCTATCTAACGTTGTACGTTATTACTTAACAGTATATAACCTTACACGACAGTACGTAACAGTATATAACATTATATATTAGTACGTAATAGTATATAACGTTATACATTAGTACGTATTAGTATATAACGTTGTACGTTATTACGTAACAGTGTATAACGTTATACGTTAGTACGTAATAGTACATAACGTTATCCATTAGAACGTATTAGTATATAATGTTACACGACAGTACGTAATAGTATATAACGTTATACTTTATAACGTAATAGTATATAATATTATATATTAGTACGTAATAGTATATAACGTTATATGTTACTACGTAATAGTATATAACTTTATACATTAGTACGTAATAGTATATAACGTTATACATTAGTACGTAATGGTATATAACGTTATACGTTATTACGTAAGAGTGTATAACGTTATACGTTAGTACGTACTAGTATATAACGGTATACATTAGTACGTAATAGTATATAACGTTATACATCAGTACGTAATAGTATATAACGTTATACTTTATAACGTAATAGTATATAACGTTATACGTTATTACTTAACAGTATATAACGTTATACGACAGTACGTAATAGTATGTAACGTTATACTTTATAACGTAATATTATATACCGTTATAATTTATAACGTAATGTTATATAACGTTATACTTTTTAAATTAATACTATATAACGTTATGCGTTAGTACGAAATACTACACAACGTTATACGTTATAACGTAACAGTATATAACGTCATACATCGAAAGGTAATACTACTTAACATTATACGTCATAAGGTATTACTACATAACGTTATACTCTATAACGTAATAGCATATAACGTTATACGTTATTACGTAATAGTATACAGCGTTATACGTTAGTACCTATTAGTATAAAACTTATTCGTTATAACGTAATAGTATATAACTGTATACGATATAAGGTAATACTACATAACGTTATATATTAGTACGTAATAGTATATAACGTTATACATTAGTACGTAATAGTATATAACGTTATAATTTATAACGTAATATTATATAACGTTATACTTTATAACGTAATGTTATATAACGTTATACTTTATAACTTAATACTATATAACGTTATACGTTAGTACGAAATACTACACAACGTTATACGTTATAACGTAATAGTACATAACGCTATACGTTATTACGTGATGGTATGTAACGTTATAAGTTATTACGTAATAGTATATAAAGTTATACGGTATAACATAATAGTATATAACGTTATACGTTATAAAGTAATACTACATAACGTTATACGTTAGTAGCTCGTAGTATATAACTTTATACGTTATAACGTAATAGTATATAACTGTATACGTTGTAAGGTAATACTTCATAACGTTATTCGATATAACGTAATAGTATATAACGTTATACGTCAGAAGGTAATACTACATAACGTTATGCGTTATAAGGTAGTACTACATAACGTTATACTTTAAGACGTAATAGCATATAACGTTATACGTTAGTACGTATTAGTATTTAACGTTATACGTTAGTACCTATTAGTATATAACTTTATACGTTATAACGTAATAGTATATAACTGTATACTTTATAAGGTAATACTACACAACGTTATTCGATATAACGTAATAGTATATAACGTTATACCTCAGAAGGCAATACTACATAACGTTATGCGTTATAAGGTAATACTGCATAACGTTTTACGGTGTAACATAATAGTATATAACGTTATACGTTAGTACGTAATAGCATACAACGTTATACGTTAGTACGTAATAGTATATAACTTTATACGTTAGTACCTATTAGTATATAGCTTTATACGTTATAACGTAATAGTATATAACTGTATACGTTGTAAGGTAATACTGAATAACGTTATTCGATACAACGTAATGGTATATAACGTTATACGTCAGAAGGTAATACTACATAACGTTATACGATATGCGGTAACACTACATAACGTTATATATTAGTACGTAATAGTATATAACGTTATACGTTCGTAAATAATAGTATATAACGTTATAAGTTAGTACGTAAGTGTATATAACGTTATACGTTGTTACTTAACAGTATATAACGTTATACGACAGTACGTAATAGTATATAACGTTATACGACAGTACGTAATAGTATATAACGTTATAATTTATAACGTAATATTATATAACGTTATACTTTATAACGTAATGTTATATAACGTTATACTTTATAACTTAATACTATATAACGTTATACGTTAGTACGAAATGCTACACAACGTTATACGTTATAACGTAATAGTACATAACGTTATACGTTATTACGTGATAGTATGTAACGTTATAAGTTATTACGTAATAGTATATAAAGTTATACGGTATAACATAATAGTATATAACGTTATACGTTATAAAGTAATACTACATAACGTTATACGTTAGTAGCTCGTAGTATATAACTTTATACGTTATAACGTAATAGTATATAACTGTATACGTTGTAAGGTAATACTTCATAACGTTATTCGATATAACGTAATAGTATATAACGTTATACGTCATGATGTAATACTATATAACGTTATACGTTATAAAGTACTACTACATAACGTTTTACGTTATAACGTAATAGTATATAACGTCATACATCGAAAGGTAATACTACTTAACATTATACGTCATAAGGTAATGCTATATAACGTTATACGTTATAAAGTACTACTACACAACGTTTTACGTTATAACGTAATAGTATATAACGTTGCATATTAGTACGTAATAGTGTATAACGTTATACGTTCGTACGTAGTAGTATTAGCACGTAATAGCATATAACGTTATACGTTAGTACGTATTCGTATATAACGTTATACGTTAGTACGTAATAGTATATAACGTTATATGTTAGTACGTAATAGCATAAAACGTTAGACCTTAGTACGTAATAGTATATAACTTTATACGTTAGTACCTGTTAGTATATAACTTTATACGTTATAACGTAATAGTATTTAACTGTATACGTTGCAAGGTAATACTGAATAACGTTATTCCATATAACGTAATAGTATATAACGTTATACGTCAGAAGGTAATACTACATAACGTTATGCGTTATAAGGTAGTACTACATAACGTTATACTTTATAACGTAATAGCATATAACGTTATACGTTAGTACGTATTAGTATTTAACGTTATACGTTAGTACCTATTAGTATATAACTTTATACGTTATAGGGTAATAGTATATAACTGTATACTTTATAAGGTAATACTACACAACGTTATTCGATATAACGTCATAGTATATAACGTTATACGTCTGACGGTAATACTACATAACGTTATGCTTTATAAGGTAATACTGCATAACGTTTTACGTTATAACATAATAGTATATAACGTTATACGTTAGTACGTAATAGCATATAACGTTATACGTTATTACGTAATAGTATACAGCGTTATACGTTAGTACCTATTAGTATAAAACTTATTCGTTATAACGTAATAGTATATAACTGTATACGATATAAGGTAATACTACATAACGTTATACGATATAACGTAATAATATATAAAGTTATACGTCAGAAGGTAATATACATAACGTTATACGTCAGAAGGTAATATACATAACTTTATACGTCATAAGGTAATATACATATACGTTATACGACATAAGGTGGTACTACATAACGTTATACGTTTTGAAGTAATACTACATAACGTTATACGTTATAACGTAATAGTATATAACGTTTTACGTTATAACGTAATAGTATATAACGTTATATATTAGGACGTAATAGTCTATAACGTTATATGTTCGTACGTAATAGTATATAACTTTAGACGTTATAACGTAATAGCATATAACGTTATACGTCAGTACGTATTATAATATAACGTTATACGTTAGTACGTAATAGTATATAACTTTATACGCTAGTACCTATTAGTATATAACTTTATACGTTATAACGTAATAGTATATAACTGTATACATTGTAAGGTAATACTTCATAACGTTATTCGATATAACGTAATAGTATATAATGTTATACGTCATGAGGTAATACTATATAATGTTATACGTTATAAAGTACTACTACATAACGTTTTACGTTATCACGTAATAGTATATAACGTTATACATTAGTACGTAATAGTATATAACGTTATACGTCAGAAGGTAATACTACATAACGTTATGCGTTATATGGTAATACTACATAACGTTTTACGTTATAACGTAATAGTATATAACGTTATATATTAGTACGTAATAGTATATAACGTTATACGTTCGTACGTAGTAGTATTAGCACGTAATAGCATATAACGTTATACGTTAGTACGTATTCGTATATAACGTTATACGTTAGTACGTAATAGCATACAACGTTATACGTTAGTACGTAATAGTATATAACTTTATACGTTAGTACCTATTAGTATATAACTTTATACGTTATAACGTAATAGTATATAACTGTATACGTTGTACGGTAATACTTCATAACGTTATTCGATATAACGTAATAGTATATAACGTTATACGTCATGAGGTAATACTATATAACGTTATACGTTATAAAGTACTACTACATAACGTTTTACGTTATAACGTAATAGTATATAACGTCATACATCGAAAGGTAATACTGCTTAACATTATACGTCATAAGGTAGTACTACGTAACGTTATACTTTATAACGTAATAGCATATAACGTTATACGTTATTACGTAATAGTATACATCGTTATACGTTAGTACCTATTAGTATATTACTTATACGTTATAACGTAATAGTATATAACTGTATACGTTGTAAACTACTACTACATAACGTTATATGTTCGTACGTAATAGTATATAACTTTAGACGTTATAACGTAATAGCATATAACGTTATACGTCATGAGGTAATACTATATAACGTTATACGTTATAAAGTACTACTACATAACGTTTTACGTTATCACGTAATAGTATATAACGTTATATATTAGTACGTAATAGTATATAACGTTATACGTTCGTACGTAGTAGTATTAGCACGTAATAGCATATAACGTTATACGTTAGAACGCATTCGTATATAACATTATACGTTAGTACGTAATAGTATATAACGTTATACGTTATTACGTAATAGCATACAACGTTATACGTTAGTACGTAATAGTATATAACATTATACGCTAGTACCTATTAGTATATAACTTTATACGTTATAACGTATTAGTATATAACTGTATACGTTGTAAGGTAATACTGAATAACGTTATTCGATATAACGTAATAGTATATAACGTTATACGTCAGAAGGTAATACTACATAACGTTATGCGTTATAAGGTAATACTACATAACGTTTTACGTTATAACATAATAGTATATAACGTTATACGTTAGTACGTAATAGTATGTAACGTTATACGTTATTACGTAATATTATACAGCGTTATACGTTAGTACCTATTAGTATATAACTTATACGTTATAACGTAATAGTATATAACTGTATACGTTATAAGGTAATACTACCTAGCGTTATGCGATATAACGTAAAAGTTTATAACGTTATACGTCATAAGGTGATACTACATAACGTTCTACGTTTTGAAGTAATACTAGATAACGTTTTACTTTATAACGTAATGTTATATAACGTTATACTTTATAACTTAATACTATATAACGCTATACGTTAGTACGTAATAGTATATAACGTTATACGTTATTACGTAACAGCATATAACGTTATACGTTATTACTAAATAGTATGTAACGTTATAAGTTCGTACGTAATAGTACATAACGTTATACGTTAGTACGTAATAGTATATAGAGTTATACGTTATTACGTAATAGTATACAGCGTTATACGTTAGTACCTACTAGTATATAACTTATACTTTATAACGTAATTGTATATAACTGTATACGGTATAAGGTAATACTACATAACTTTATACGATATAACGTAATAGTATATAACGTTATTCGTCAGAAGGTAATATTACATAACGTTATGCGTTATATGGTAATACTACATAACGTTTTACGTTATAACGTAATAGTATAAAACGTTATACGTCGGAAGGTAATACTACATAACGTTATGCGTTATAAGGTAATACTACATAACGTTTTACGTTATAACGTGATAGTATATAACGTTATACGTTAGTACCTATTAGTATCTAACTTTATACGTTATAACGTATTAGTATATAACGGTGTACGTTAGAAGGTAATACTACATAACGTTATACATTACAACGTAATAGTATATAACGTTATACGTCAGATGGTAATACTACATAACGTTATGCGTTATAAGGTAATACTATATAACATTTTACGTTATAACGTAATAGTATATAACGTCATATATTAGTACGTAATGGTATATAACGTTATATGTTCGTACGTATTAGTATATAACGATATACATTAGTACGTAATAGTATATAACGTTATACGTTATAACATAATAGTATATAACGTTATACGATATAAAGTACTACTACATAACGTTATACATTAGTACGTAATAGTATATAACGTTATACATCAGTACGTAATAGTATATAACGTTATACGGTATTGCGTAACAGTGTATAGCGTTATACGTTAGTACGTAATAGTACATAACGTTATACATTGGAACGTATTAGTATATAACGTTACAGGACAGTACGTAATAGTATATAACGTTACACGACAGTTCGTAATAGTATATAACGTTATACGTCAGAAGGTAATACTACATAACGTTTTACGTTATAACGTAATAGTATATAACGTTATACGTTAGTACGCAATGGTATATAACGTTATACGACAGTACGTAATAGTATATAACGTTATACGTTATTACGTAACAGTATATAACGTCATACGTTTGTACGTAATAGTACATAACGTTATACATTAGAACGTATTAGTATATAATGTTACACGACAGTACGTAATAGTATATAACTTTAGACGTTATAACGTAATAGCATATAACGTTATAAGTTAGTACGTAATAGTATATAACGTTATACGTTATAACGTAATAGTACATAACGTTATACGTTATTACGTGATAGTATGTAACGTTATAAGCTATTACGTAATAGTGCATAACGTTATACATTGGAACGTATTAGTATATAACGTTACAGGACAGTACGTAATAGTATATAACGTTACACGACAGTACGTAATAGTATATAACGTTATACGTTAGAAGGTAATACTACATAACGTAATACGTCATAATGTGATACTACATAACGTTATACGTTTTAAGGTAATACTACATAACGTTTTACGTTATAACGTTATAGTATATAACGTTATACGTCAGAAGGGGATACTACATAACGTTAAACGTTTTGAGGTAATACTACATAACGTTATACGTTACTACGTAATAGTACATAACGTTATACGTTCGTACGTAATGGTATATAACGTTATACATTAGTACGTAATAGTATATAACGTTACACGACAGTACGTAATATTATATAACGTTATACGTCAGAAGGTAATACTACATAACGTTTTACGTTATAACGTAATAGTATATAACGTTATACGTTAGTACGTAATAGTATATAACGTTATACGTTATACGGTAATACTACATAACGTTATACGTTATTACGTAATAGTATGTAAAGTTATAAGTTAGTACGTAATAGTATATAACGTTATACGTTATAACGTAATAGTATATAACGTTATACGTTATACGGTAATACTACATAACGTTATACGTTATTACGTAATAGTATGTAAAGTTATAAGTTAGTACGTAATAGTATATAACGTTATACGTTATAACGTAATAGTATATAACGTTATATGTTACTACGTACTAGTATATAACGTTATACAATAGTACGTAATAGTATATAACGTTATATGTTACTACGTACTAGCATATAACGTTATACATTAGTACGTAATAGTATATAACGTTATACATCAGTACGTAATAGTATATAACGTTATACGGTATTGCGTAACAGTGTATAGCGTTATACGTTAGTACGTAATAGTACATAACGTTATACATTGGAACGTATTAGTATATAACGTTACAGGACAGTACGTAATAGTATATAACGTTACACGACAATACGTAATAGTATATAACGTTATACGTTAGAAGGTTTTTTTTTTTTTTTTTTTTTTTTTTTTTTTTTTTTTTTTTTTTTTTTTTTTTTTTTTTTTTACGACTTTTTTATTTTATTTTGGTTATTTTACAATTTGTCCTTGCGGACATTTGGTAAAGTGTTATATCTTGTTGGTGAAGAAAAAAAAATATAAATAAAAAATAATATAGCATGTGGGCGGCTACCCCCAGCGGGGTGCCAGCTTCGTTTTTTCTAAGTTATATCTTTTATGAGGTCTATTGGGTGTTTCCTTTTTAGTCTTCTTACGATGTTTGTTGTGTTGCACGTTTCAGCTGCCAGATGGTTCGGGTGTGTTTCTATTCTTGTTCTGTATCTTGTTGCGAATCTGGTAATCTCCTCCTTGACCGTTGGTATTCCGAGGTCTTTCCTTATGTCCTCGTTTCTAACGTACCACGGGGCGTTTACCATTGTTCTAAGGATTTTGGCTTGGATTGTTTCTATTTTGTTTATATGGCTCATTGCTGCTGTTCCCCATAGTGGAATTCCGTATGTCCAGATTGGCTTTATGATTATTTTGTATATTTTCAGTTTGTTTTCTGTGCTTAGTTTGGATTTTCGGCTTGTTAGCCAGTACATTTGTCTCCTTGCTATCTGTATCTTGTCTATTATTGATTTGATGTGCTGTTTCCATGTGAAGTGTGTATCTATGTGAAGTCCAAGGTATTTGACTTGCCTTGTTTGTGTTATTTGCGTGCCGTTCAGGAAGATGTTTGGTGTTATCTGTTTTCTCAATGTGAATGTAATGTGGTTGCATTTGTCAGGGTTAGCTTTGATTTGTTTGTCCTGTAGCCACTTTTCTATTTTTGTGATGTGCTCTTGTAGTATTGTGGCTGCTATTACAGGGTTAGTGTGCCTGACTAGCACGGCTGTGTCGTCCGCGAATGTCAGTATTTTGCTATTGGTAGTTGTTGGAATGTTGGCCGTGTATAATGTGTATAGTATGGGTCCTAGGACGCTTCCTTGTGGAACTCCTGCTTTGATGTCTTTTGCTTCGGAGTGTGCGTCCTTGATTTTTACTGTGAAGGTTCTGTTGCTTATGTATGATTTTATTATTTGGTATATTTTTTCCGGGAATTGTTTCTTGATTGTTTGTATTAGGCTTTCGTGGTTTATTTTGTCGAAAGCTTTCTCTATGTCCATGAATAGGGCTGTACAATATTGTTTGTTTTCTATTGTGTGTATTATTTCGTTGACAAGCCTGTGCATTTGTTCTATGGTGGAGTGTTTATTTCTGAATCCAAATTGATGGTCTGGTATTAGTTTTTCCTTCTCTATTATTGGTTTTAGTCGGGCGTATATTACTTTTTCTAGTATTTTGGAGAGCACGGGGAGTAGTGATATTGGTCTGTAGGATGTTGCTTCATGTGGGTCTTTGCCTGGTTTGGGTAACATTATGATTTGTGCCTGTTTCCATAATGCAGGATAATATTGTATTCTTAGTATTGCATTGAATATTATTGTAATTAACCGTATCGCTTTTGGAGGGAGGTTTTTCAATATTTTGCCATTGATTAGATCGATTCCTGGTGCTTTGTTGTTTTTTGTTTTTTCTATTATGTTTCTTATTTCTTGTGCTGTTGTTTTGGGTATGGTGTATTGCTTGTCGATTGCAGTGCTAGTGGCTATCGCGTCGTCGTCCGTATGGCTATTGTGGTTGCTGTTATTGATGTTGTGTGGTGTAAATGTGTTGCATAGGTGGATGGAAAATTCTTCGGCTTGCTCTTCGTTGCTTCTTGCCCATGTGTTGTCTGCTTTTCTGATTGCTGGGGCTGGTTTTATCGCCTTCTTTATTTTTTTTGTGGCTTTCCATAGTGAGTAGTTGTAGTTCTCGTGTGCAGATAGTGACTCTATGAACTTTGTGAATTCGTTGTTGTTGTGCTCTTTTATTTTGTTTTTTATTTCCTTTGCAAGTTTGTTTAGGTGTTTTTTGTTTTCTTTTGTTCTATGTTTTTGCCATTTTGCTTTCGCTTTTCTTTTATCTCTAATTTTTTCGAGGATGTCAGATGGGATTTGTTTTGTTTGTCTAGTGGTAGTTTCTGGTTTTGTGGTTGCCCGTGCTGCCTCTTGTATAGTTTCTGTAAGTGTTGTTACAGCTTGTTCGATGTGTTGGGGCGTTTTCAGTGGGATGTTGCAGTTGATTTTGCTCTCGATTATTTCTTTGAAGGTTTGCCAATTAGTGGATTTGTTGCATAGCGTCTCTGAGTTGTTGTAGAGTATTGGCTTGTTTCTGTATGTTATTATTATGGGTGTATGGTCGGAGCTAAGCTCGAGGCTGGATGCTATATTTATTTTATTTCCGTTTAATCCCTTTGTGACTGCAAAGTCGAGTAGGTCAGGGATTTTGCTCAGGTCTGTCGGCCAGTATGTCGGTCTTCCTGTGGATAATATATTGAGATTGTTTTTCCTGATGTGTTTTTCCAGGGTTCTGCCTCGAGGTGTAGTGATTCTTGATCCCCATGTTGTGTGCTTTGAGTTGTAGTCTCCTGCTGCGATAAACTTGTCGCCTAGTTGTTGGAAGTATTCTTCCCACATTTGTGTTGTAATTTTGTGTCGCGGTGGTGCATATACTGCTGACAGCTGTAGACGGTTGCTGCTAGTTTGTACGGTAACGGTAGTTGCTTGTATGTGTTCTTTACTAACTTGACTGTGTAGGTGGTGTTTAATATCGTTTCTTATTATCACTGCGGTTCCTCCGTGTGCTTTTCCTGAGGGGTGCTTGGTATCGTATATGGTATAGTGCGGTATTTTTGTGTAGCTTTTTGTTGTGAAATGCGTCTCCGATACAAGTAGTATGTCTATGTTGTTGTGGTATAGGAATGCTTTGGTTTCAATGGCCCTTTGTTGTAGACCGTTAGAGTTCCAGGCAGCTATTTTTAGTATGTCCGTTTTTACTTTTTGCTTAGCATGGTTGTTATCAGTTGTATCATAGCTGTGATTTGTAATGATTGCTGCTTGAATGCTTCGTTTAGTTCGCTTATCGTTCTTGTTAACATGTCGGTGCTTTTGATGGATTGTTTTAATAGTTCTTTTATTTCTGTAGCGTCGTTGGTGTTGTTGTTGTGGTTTTGGTTGGCTACGGGTGTTACTTCCTTGGTTGCTTGCGCGTAGCTTCGACTGCCAGTGGTGTTGATATTGTTGTGGTTGTTGTTCATTACGTACTGTACTTTAATTGGTGTCTCAGCTTCTGCCCTGTCTTGTTGTGTGTGGTGGTAGTTATATGTCCTGCTTCTAAGCGGCGGAAACAATTTACGTTGGAGTATTTTTCTGGCTGGGCAGCCTTTGTAGCTGGCTGGGTGGTTTCCGTTGCAGTTGTAGCACTTTACCTCTTTTATTTTTCCCGTATATGGGCAGTAAGTTGTCAGGTGCTTTCCTGCGCATTTGACGCACACCGGGTTTCTGTTGCAGTAATTTTTTGTGTGCCCATATTGTTGGCACCGCATGCACTGAGGTATGTCTTTTTTTTGTCTGGGTGGTTCGACTGTGATTATTGTGTTTAAGATTTGTTTAATGTCATAGATTTCCTTGTTGTTTTTGTTCGGTTCTAGTTCTATTAGGAACAGCGGTAGTGGTTGTTTGGTGTCAAATCTCGTTATGTTGTTTATTGCTCTTACCTGGTGTCCGATTTTGGCTAGTTCGTCGCATATGTTGCTTGTGTTTGTTCTTGGGTGTAGCCCTCTGATAACTGCTTTATAGCTTTTGTCAGTTTTGAGCTGGTAGGTGTGGTACCCGGCGTTTTTTTCTTTTAGCACTTTTACCACTTTTCTGTAGGTTTCTGGGGCGTTGGTTTGCACTTTTACCTGGTCCAGTTTTAATTGTTTTATTGAGTAGTTTTCTTTGCCTGCCGTATTGTTTAGCAGTTCGAGGAGGGGGTCTATTATTTGCGCATCGATGTATATTGGCGGTGGTTTGGGGTTGTGTGTTATTGGTTTTTCAGTTGTTTCAGTTGTTTCTGGTTCCTTCTCTTGTGGTAGTATGCTGAAGGGGTTTTGTAGTGGGATTTCTTGGAGCCACTGCTTACTTACTGTTTCTGCAGCCCTCCTAGTATTTGCGTTTGTTGTAATTTTTCTTCTTTTGCTGGGAGTTACGAGCTTCCAGCTTTCGTCTTGTTGTGTTAGATCGTTGTTGGTGGCGTTTCTCTCGTCACTCATCTGAGTCGTATCCATTTCGGTTTCTGTGCATTCATGGATTTCCATGGTTTTGTATATGGCGTATGTTTCACCGTTGTTTGATATCCTGAGCGGTGGCACTCGTTGCATTGCTTTGTTTTCCCCGCTTTTCGCACTTTCGGGGGCACTTTTTTCCACGTCCGATTTCGACTGAGAGACCTCTCCGGGCACCAGGCACGTCTGCACTCTTCGGCAGTCGAAAGGGAACTTGTAATAGTATATAACGTTATACCTCGAAAGGTAATACTACATAACGTTATGCGTTATAAAGTAATACTACATAACGTTTTACGTTATAACGTAATAGTATATTACGGTATATATTAGGACGTAATAGTCTATAACGTTATATGTTCGCACGTAATGGTATATAACGTTATACATTAGTACGTAATAGTAAATAACGTTATACGTTCGTGCGTAATAGTATATAACGTTATATGTTACTACGTACTAGTATATAACGTTATACAATAGTACGTAATAGTATATAACGTTACACGACAGTACGTAATAGTATATAACGTTACACGACAGTACGTAATAGTATATAACGTTATACGTCAGAAGGTAATACTACATAATGTTATACGTCATAAGGTAATGCTATCTAATGTTATACGTTATTACTTAACAGTATATAACCTTACACGACAGTATGTAATAGTATATAACGTTATACGTTAGAAGGAAATACTACATAACGTTATACGATTTAAGGTAATACTACATAATGTTATACGTCATAAGGTAATGCTATCTAATGTTATACGTTATTACTTAACAGTATATAACCTTACACGACAGTATGTAATAGTATATAACGTTATACGTTAGAAGGAAATACTACATAACGTTATACGATTTAAGGTAATACTACGTAACGTTTTACGTTATAACGTAATAGTATATAACGTTATACGTCAGAAGGGGATACTACATAACGTTATACGTTTTGAGGTAATACTACATAACGTTATACGTTAGTACGTAATAGTACATAACGTTATACGTTCGTACGTAATGGTATATAACGTTATACATTAGTACGTAATAGTGTATAACTTTATACGTTAGTACCTATTAGTATATAACTTTATACGTTATAACGTAATAGTATATAACTGTGTACGTTGTAAGGTAATACTTCATAACGTTATTCGATATAACGTAATAGTATATAACGTTATACGTCATGAGGTAATACTATATAACGTTATGCGTTATAAAGTACTTCTACATAACGTTTTACGTTATCACGTAATAGTATATAACGTTATACATTAGTACGTAATAGTATATAACGTTATACGTTACTACGTAATAGTATGTAACGTCATACGTTAGTACGTAATAGTACATAACGTTATACATTAGAACGTATTAGTATATAACGTTACACGGCAGTACGTAATAGTATATAACTTTAGACGTTATAACGTAATAGCATATAACGTTATACGTTAGTACGTATTATAATATAACGTTATACGTTAGTACGTAATAGTATATAACTTTATACGTTAGTACCTATTAGTATATAACTTTATACGTTATAACGTAATAGTATATAACTGTATACGTTGTAAGGTAATACTTCATAACGTTATTCGATATAACGCAATAGTATATAACGTTATACGTCATGAGGTAATACTATATAGCGTTATGCGTTATAAAGTACTTCTACATAACGTTTTACGTTATCACGTAATAGTATATAACGTTATACATCAGTACGTAATAGTATATAACGTTATACGTTATTACGTAATAGTATGTAACGTTATAAGTTAGTACGTAATAGTATATAACGTTATACGTTATAAACTACTACTACATAACGTTATACGTTAGGACCTAGTAGTATATAACTTTATACGTTATAACGTAGTAGTATATAACGGTATACGTTATAAGGTAATACTACACAACGTTTTACGTTATAACGTAATAGTATATAACGTTATACGTTAGTACGTAATAGTATATATCGTTATACGTTATTACGTAATAGTATACAGCGTTATACGTTAGTACCTATTAGTATATAACTTTATACGTTATAAGGTAATAGTATATAACGGTGTACGTTATAAGGTAATACTACATAACGTTATACGTTATAAGGTAATAGTATATAACGTTATACGTCAGAAGGTAATACTACATAACGTTATGCGTTATAAAGTAATACTACATAACGTTTTACGTTATAACGTAATAGTGTATAACGTTATACGTCATAACGTGAGACTACATAACGTTATGCGTTATAAAGTAATACTACATAACGTTTTACGTTATAACGTAATAGTATATTACGGTATATATTAGGACGTAATAGTCTATAACGTTATATGTTCGTACGTAATAGTATATAACGTTATATGTTAATACGTACTAGTATATAACGTTATACATTGGTACGTAATAGTATATAACGTTACACGACAGTACGTAATAGTATATAACGTTACACGACAGTACGTAAAAGTATATAACGTTATACGTCAGAAGGTAATACTACATAATGTTATACGTCATAAGGTAATGCTATCTAATGTTATACGTTATTACTTAACAGTATATAACCTTACACGACAGTATGTAATAGTATATAACGTTATACGTTAGAAGGAAATACTACATAACGTTATACGATTTAAGGTAATACTACGTAACGTTTTACGTTATAACGTAATAGTATATAACGTTATACGACAGAAGGGGATACTACATAACGTTATACGTTTTGAGGTAGTACTACATAACGTTATACGTTAGTACGTATTATAATATAACGTTATACGTTAGTACGTAATAGTATATAACTTTATACGTTAGTACCTATTAGTATATAACTTTATACGTTATAACGTAATAGTATATAACTGTATACGTTGTAAGGTAATACTTCATAACGTTATTCGATATAACGGAATAGTATATAACGTTATACGTCATGAGGTAATATTATATAACGTTATGCGTTATAAAGTACTTCTACATAACGTTTTACGTTATCACGTAATAGTATATAACGTTATACATTAGTACGTAATAGTATATAACGTTATACGTTATTACGTAATAGTATGTAACGTTATAAGTTAGTACGTAATAGTATATATCGTTATACGTTATTACGTAATAGTATACAGCGTTGTACGTTAGTACCTATTAGTATCTAACTTTATACGTTATAAGGTAATAGTATATAACGGTGTACGCTATACGGTAATACTACATAACGTTATACGTTATAACGTAATAGTATATAACGTTATACGTCAGAAGGTAATACTACATAACGTTATGCGTTATAAGGTAATACTACATAACATTTTACGTTATAACGTAATAGTATATAATGTCATATAATTAGTACGTAATGGTATATAACGTTATATGTTCGTACGTAATAGTGTATAACTTTATACGTTAGTACCTATTAGTATACAACTTTATACGTTATAACGTAATAGTATATAACTGTATACGTAGTAAGGTAATACTTCATAACGTTATTCGATATAACGTAATAGTATATAACGTTATACGTCATGAGGTAATTCTATATAACGTTATGCGTTATAAAGTACTTCTACATAACGTTTTACGTTATCACGTAATAGTATATAACGTTATACATTAGTACGTAATAGTATATAACGTTATACGTTACTACGTAATAGTATGTAACGTCATACGTTAGTACGTAATAGTACATAACGTTATACATTAGAACGTATTAGTATATAACGTTACACGGCAGTACGTAATAGTATATAACTTTAGACGTTATAACGTAATAGCATATAACGTTATACGTTAGTACGTATTATAATATAACGTTATACGTTAGTACGTAATAGTATATAACTTTATACGTTAGTACCTATTAGTATATAACTTTATACGTTATAACGTAATAGTATATAACTGTATACGTTGTAAGGTAATACTTCATAACGTTATTCGATATAACGGAATAGTATATAACGTTATACGTCATGAGGTAATACTATATAACGTTATGCGTTATAAAGTACTTCTACATAACGTTTTACGTTATCACGTAATAGTATATAACGTTATACATTAGTACGTAATAGTATATAACGTTATACGTTATTACGTAATAGTATGTAACGTTATAAGTTAGTACGTAATAGTATATATCGTTATACGTTATTACGTAATAGTATACAGCGTTGTACGTTAGTACCTATTAGTATCTAACTTTATACGTTATACGGTAATAGTATATAACGGTGTACGCTATACGGTAATACTACATAACGTTATACGTTATAACGTAATAGTATATAACGTTATACTTCATAACGTGATACTACATAACGTTATGCGTTATAAAGTAACACTACATAACGTTTTACGTTATAACGTATAGTATATTACGGTATACATTAGGACGTATTAGTCTATAACGTTATATGTTCGTACGTAATGGTATATAACGTTATACATTAGTACGTAATAGTAAATAACGTTATACGTTCGTGCGTAATAGTATATAACGTTATATGTTACTACGTACTAGTATATAACGTTATACATTAGTACGTAATAGTATATAACGTTACACGACAGTACGTAATAGTATATAACGTTACACGACAGTACGTAATAGTATATAACGTTATACGTCAGAAGGTAATACTACATAATGTTATACGTCATAAGGTAATGCTATCTTATGTTATACGTTATTACTTAACAGTATATAACCTTACACGACAGTATGTAATAGTATATAACGTTATACGTTAGAAGGTAATACTACATAACGTTATACGTCATAAGGTGATACTACATAACGTTATACGATTTAAGGTAATACTACGTAACGTTTTACGTTATAACGTAATAGTATATAACGTTATACGTCAGAAGGGGATACTACATAACGTTATACGTTTTGAGGTAATACTACATAACGTTATACGTTAGTACGTAATAGTACATAACGTTATACGTTCGTACGTAATGGTATATAACGTTATACATTAGTACGTAATAGTATATAACTTTATACGTTAGTACCTATTAGTATATAACTTTATACGTTATAACGTAATAGTATATAACTGTATACGTTGTAAGGTAATACTTCATAACGTTATTCGATATAACGTAATAGTATATAACGTTATACGTCATGAGGTAATACTATATATCGTTATGCGTTATAAAGTACTTCTACATAACGTTTTACGTTATCACGTAATAGTATATAACGTTATACATTAGTACGTAATAGTATATAACGTTATACGTTATTACGTAGTAGTATGTAACGTTATACGTTAGTACGTAATAGTATTTATCGTTATACGTTATTACGTAATATTATACAGCGTTATACGTTAGTACCTATTAGTATCTAACTTTATACGTTATAAGGTAATAGTATATAACGGTGTATGTTATACGGTAATACTACATAACGTTATACGTTATAACGTAATAGTATATAACGTTATACGTCAGATTGTAATACTACATAACGTTTTGGGTTATAACGTAATAGTATATAACGTTATACGTTAGTACGTAATAGTACATAACGTTATACGTTCGTACGTAATGGTATATAACGTTATACGTTAGTACGCAATTGTATATAACGTTATACGACAGTACGTAATAGTATATAACGTTATACGTTATTACGTAACAGTATATAACGTTATACGTTATGACGTAATAGTATATAACGTTATACGTCATAACGTGATACTACATAACGTTATGCGTTATAAAGTAATACTACATAACGTTTTACGTTATAACGTATAGTATATTACGGTATATATTAGGACGTAATAGTCTATAACGTTATATGTTCGTACGTAATGGTATATAACGTTATACATTAGTACGTAATAGTAACTAACGTTATACGTTCGTGCGTAATAGTATATAACGTTATATGTTACTACGTACTAGTATATAACGTTATACATTAGTACGTAATAGTATATAACGTTACACGACAGTACGTAATAGTATATAACGTTATACGTCAGAAGGGGATACTACTTAACGTTATACGTTTTGAGGTAATACTACATAACGTTATACGTTAGTACGTAATAGTACATAACGTTATACGTTCGTACGTAATGGTATATAACGTTATACATTAGTACGTAATAGTATATAACTTTATACGTTAGTACCTATTAGTATATAACTTTATACGTTATAACGTTATAGTATATAACTGTATACGTTGTAAGGTAATACTTCATAACGTTATTCGATATAACGTAATAGTATATAACGTTATACGTCATGAGGTAATACTATATAACGTTATGCGTTATAAAGTACTTCTACATAACGTTTTACGTTATCACGTAATAGTATATAACGTTATACATTAGTACGTAATAGTATATAACGTTATACGTTATTACGTAATAGTATGTAACGTTATACGTTAGTACGTAATAGTATTTATCGTTATACGTTATTACGTAATAGTATACAGCGTTATACGTTAGTACCTATTAGTATCTAACTTTATACGTTATAAGGTAATATTATATAACGGTGTACGTTATACGGTAATACTACATAACGTTATACGTTATAACGTAATAGTATATAACGTTATACGTCAGATTGTAATACTACATAACGTTTTACGTTATAACGTAATAGTATATAACGTTATACGTTAGTACGTAATAGTACATAACGTTATACGTTCGTACGTAATGGTATATAACGTTATACGTTAGTACGTAATGTTATATAACGTTATACGAAAGTACGTAATAGTATATAACGTTATACGTTATTACGCAACAGTATATAACGTCATACGTTAGTACGTAATAGTGCATAACGTTATACATTAGAACGTATTAGTATTTAACGTTACACGACAGTACGTAATAGTATATAACTTTAGACGTTATAACGTAATAGCATATAACGTTATACGTTAGTACGTATTATAATATAACGTTATACGTTAGTACGTAATAGTATATAACTTTATACGTTAGTACCTGTTAGTATATAACTTTATACGTTATAACGTAATAGTATATAACTGTATACGTTGTAAGGTAATACTTCATAACGTTATTCGATATAACGTAATAGTATATAACGTTATACGTCATGAGGTAATACTATATAACGTTATACGTTATAAAGTACTACTACATAACGTTTTACGTTATCACGTAAGAGTATATAACGTTATACATTAGTACGTAATAGTATATAACGTTATACGTTATTACGTAATAGTATGTAACGTTATAAGTTAGTACGTAATAGTATATAACGTTATACGTTATAAACTACTACTACATAACGTTATACGTTAGGACCTAGTAGTATATAACTTTATACGTTATAACGTAGTAGTATATAACGGTATACGTTATAAGGTAATACTACACAACGTTTTACGTTATAACGTAATAGTATATAACGTTATACGTTTGTACGTAATAGTATATATCGTTATACGTTATTACGTAATAGTATACAGCGTTATACGTTAGTACCTATTAGTATCTAATTTTATACGTTATAAGGTAATAGTATATAACGGTGTACGTTATAAGGTAATACTACATAACGTTATACGTTATAACGTAATAGTATATAACGTTATACGTCAGAAGGTATTACTACATAACGGTATGCATTATAAGGTAATACTACATAACGTTTTACGTTATAACGTAATAGTATATAACGTTATACGTCGGAAGGTAATACTACATAACGTTATGCGTTATAAGGTAATACTATATAACCTTTTACGTTTTAACGTGATAGTATATAACGTTATACGGTATATGGTAATAGTATATAACGTTATACATTAGTACGTAATAGTATATAATGTTATAAGTTAGTACGTAATAGTATATAACGTTATATGTTATAACGTAATAGTATATGACGTTATACGTTATACGGTAATACTACATAACGTTTTACGTTATAACGTAATAGTATATAACGTCATACATCGAATGGTAATACTACATAACGTTATGCGTTATAAGTTAATACTACATAACGTTTTACGTTTTAACGTGATAGTATATAACGTCATACATCGAATGGTAATACTACATAACGTTATGCGTTATAAGTTAATACTACATAACGTTTTACGTTTTAAGGTGATAGTATATAACGTTATACGTTAGTACCTATTGGTATCTAACTTTTTACGTTATAACGTAATAGTATATAACGGTGTACGTTATAAGGTAATTCTACATAACGTTATACGTTATAACGTAATAGTATATAACGTTATACGTCAGAAGGTAATACTACATAACGTTATGCGTTATAAGGTAATACTACATAACGTTTTACGTTATAACGTAATAGTATATAACGTTATACGTCGGAAGGTAATACTACATAACGTTATGCGTTATAAGGTAATACTACATAACGTTTTACGTTATAACGTGATAGTATATAACGTTATACGTTAGTACCTATTATTATCTAACTTTATACGTTATTCCTTAGCAGTATATAACGTTATACGACACTACGTAATAGTATATAACGTTATACGTTATAACGTAATAGTATATAACGTTATACGTCATAACGTGATACTACATAACGTTATGCGTTATAAAGTAATACTACATAACGTTTTACGTTATAACGTAATAGTATATTACGGTATATATTAGGACGTAATAGTCTATAACGTTATATGTTCGTACGTAATGGTATATAACGTTATACATTAGTACGTAATAGTAAATAACGTTATACGTTCGTGCGTAATAGTATATAACGATATATGTTACTACGTACTAGTATATAACGTTATACATTAGTACGTAATAGTATATAACGTTACACGACAGTACGTAATAGTATATAACGTTACACGACAGTACGTAATAGTATATAACGTTATACGTCAGAAGGTAATACTACATAATGTTATACGTCATAAGGTAATGCTATCTAATGTTATACGTTATTACTTAACAGTATATAACCTTACACGACAGTATGTAATAGTACATAACGTTATACGTTAGAAGGTAATACTACATAACGTTATACGTCATAAGGTGATACTACATAACGTTATACGATTTAAGGTAATACTACATAACGTTTTACGTTATAACGTAATAGTATATAACGTTATACGTCAGAAGGGGATACTACATAACGTTATACGTTTTGAGGTAATACTACATAACGTTATACGTTAGTACGTAATAGTACATAACGTTATACGTTCGTACGTAATGGTATATAACGTTATACATTAGTACGTAATAGTATATAACGTTACACGACAGTACGTAATAGTATATAACGTTATACGTCAGAAGGTAATACTACATATCGTTATGCGTTATAGGGTAACACTACATATCGTTTTACGTTATAACGTAATAGTATATAACGTTTTACGTTAGTACGTAATAGTATATAACGTTATACGTTATTACGTAATAGTATGTAACGTTATAAGTTAGTAAGTAATGGTATATAACGTTATACGTTAGTACGTAATAGTATATAACGTTATACGTTAGTACGTAATAGTATATAACGTTATACGTTAGTACGTAATAGCATACAACGTTATACGTTAGTACGTAATAGTATATAGCGTTGTACGTTATACGGTAATACTACATAACGTTTCACGTTATAACGTAATAGTATATAACGTTATACGTTATAACGTAATAGTATATAACGTTATACGTTATAAGGTAATACTACATAACGTTTCACGTTATAGCGTAATAGTATATAACGTTATATATTAGGACGTAATAGTATATAACGTTATACGTTCGTGCGTAATAGTATATAACGTTATATGTTACTACGTACTAGCATATAACGTTATACATTAGTACGTAATAGTATATAACGTTACACGACAGTACGTAATAGTATATAACGTTATACTTTATAACGTAATAGTATATAACGTTATACGTCAGAAGGTTATACTACATAACGTTATGCGTTATAAGGTAATTCTACATATCGTTTTACGTTATAACGTAATAGTATATAACGTTATACGTTAGTACGTAATAGTACATAACGTTATACATTAGAACGTATTAGCATATAACGTTACACGACAGTACGTAATAGTATATAACGTTATACGTCAGAAGGTAATACTACATAACGTTATACGTTATAACGTAATAGCATATAACTGTATACGTTATACGGTAATACTACATAACGTTATACGCTCTAACGTAATAGTATATAACGTTATACGTCAGAAGGTAATACTACATAACGTTATGCGTTATAAGGTAATTCTACATATCGTTTTACGTTATAACGTAATAGAATATAACGTTATACGTTAGTACGTAATAGTACATAACGTTATACATTAGAACGTATTAGCATATAACGTTACACGACAGTACGTAATAGTATATGACGTTATACGTCAGAAGGTAATACTACATAACGTTATACGTCACAACGTGATACTACATAACGTTTTACGTTATAACGTAATAGTATATAACATTATATATTAGTACGTTATAGTATATAACGTTATATGTTCGTACGTAAGAGTATATAACGTTATACATTAGTACGTAATAGTATATAACGTTATATGTTCGTACGTAATATTATATAACGTTATACGTTATTACGTAATAGTATACAGCGTTATACGTTAGTACCTATTAGTATCTAACTTTATAGGTTATAAGGTAGTAATATATAACGGTGTACGTTATAAGGTAATACTACATAACGTTATACGTTAGTACGTAATAGTATATAGAGTTATACGTTATTACGTAATAGTATACAGCGTTATACGTTAGTACCTATTAGTATATAACTTTATACGTTATAAGGTAATACTTCATAACGTTATACGTTATAACGTAATAGTATATAACGTTATACGTTATACGGTAATACTACACAACGTTTTACGTTATAACGTAATAGTATATAACGATATACGTTAGTACGTAATAGTATATAACGTTATACTTTATAACGTAATAGTATATAACGTTATAAGTCAGAAGGTAATATACATAACGTTATACGTCATAACGTGATACTACATAACGTTTTACGTTATAACGTAATAGTATATAACATTATATATTAGTACGTAATAGTATATAACGTTATATGTTCGTACGTAATAGTATATAACGTTATACATTAGTACGTAATAGTATATAACGTAATATGTTCTTACGTAATAGTATGTAACGTTATACATTAGTACGTAATAGTATATAACGTTATATGTTCGTCCGTAATAGTATATAACGTTATATGTTGCTACGTAATAGTATATAACTTTATACATTAGTACGTAATAGTATATAACGTTATACGTTAGTACGTAATAGTACATAACGTTATACATTAGAACGTATTAGCATATAACGTTACACGACAGTACGTAATAGTATATAACGTTATACGTCAGAAGGTAATACTACATAACGTTATGCGTTATAAGGTAATACTACAAAACGTTTTGCGTTATAACGTAATAGTATATAACGTTATATATTAGGACGTATTAGTATATAACGTTGTATGTTCGTAAGTAATAGTATATAACGTTATATGTTAGTACGTAATAGTATATAACGTTATACGTCAGAAGGTAATATACATAACGTTATACGTCAGAAGGTATTGCTACATAACGTTATGCGTTATAAGGAAATACTAAATAACGTTATACGTTATAACGTAATAGTATATAACGTTATACGCTGTAACGTAATAGTATATAACGTTATACGTTATACGGTAATACCACATAACGTTTTACGTTATAACGTAATAGTATATAACGTTATATGTTCGTACGTAATAGTATATAACGTTATACATTAGTACGTAATAGTATATAACGTTATACGTCAGAAGGTATTGCTACATAACGTTATGCGTTATAAGGAAATACTAAATAACGTTATACGTTATAACGTAATAGTATATAACGTTATACGCTGTAACGTAATAGTATATAACGTTATACGTTATACGGTAATACCACATAACGTTTTACGTTATAACGTGATAGTATATAACGTTATACGTTAGTACCTATTAGTATCTAACTTTATACGTTATAACGTAATAGCATATAACTGTATACGTTATACGGTAATACTACATAACGTTATACGATCTAACGTAATAGTATATAACGTCATACGGCAGAAGGTAATACTACATAACGTTATGCGTTATAAGGTAATACTACATATCGTTTTACGTTATAACGTAATAGTATATAACGTTATACGTCAGAAGGTAATACTACATAACGTTATTCGATATAACGTAATAGTATATAACGTTATACTTCATAAGGTAATACTACATAACGTTATACGTCATAAGGTAGAACTATATAACGTTATACGTTATAAAGTACTACTACATAAAGTTTTACGTTATAAAGTAATAATATATAACGTTATACATTAGTACGTAATAGTATATAACGTTACACGACAGTACGTAATAGTATATAACGTTATACTTTATAACGTAATAGTATATAACGTTATAAGTCAGAAGTTAATATAGATAACGTTATACGTCATAACGTGATACTACATAACGTTTTACGTTATAACGTAATAGTATATAACGTTATACATTAGTACGTAATGGTATATAACGTTATACGTTATTACGTAACAGTGTATAACGTTATACGTTAGTACGTAATAGTACATAACGTTATACATTAGAACGTATTAGTATATAACGACATACGTCAGAAGGTAATACTACATAACGTTATGCGTTATAAAGTAATACTACATAACGTTTTACGTTATAACGTAATAGTATATTACCGTATATATTAGGACGTAATAGTCTATAACGTTATATGTTCGTACGTAATGGTATATAACGTTATACATTAGTACGTAATAGTAAATAACGTTATACGTTCGTGCGTAATAGTATATAACGTTATATGTTACTACGTACTAGTATATAACGTTATACATTAGTACGTAATAGTATATAACGTTATACGTTATTACGTAATAGTATGTAACGTTATAAGTTAGTAAGTAATGGTATATAACGTTATACGTTAGTACGTAATAGTATATAACGTTATACGTCAGTACGTAATAGTATATAACGTTATACGTTAGTAATGTAATGGTATATAACGTTATACATTAGTACGTAATAGTATATAACGTTATACGTTAGTACGTAATAGTATATAACGTTATACGTTAGTACGTAATAGCATACAACATTATACGTTAGTACGTAATAGTATATAGCGTTGTACGTTATACGGTAATACTACATAACGTTTCACGTTATAACGTAATAGTATATAACGTTATACGTTATCACGTAATAGTATATAACGTTATACATTATAAGGTAATACTACATAACGTTTCACGTTATAGCGTAATAGTATAAAACGTTATATATTAGGACGTAATAGTATATAACGTTATACGTTCGTGCGTAATAGTATATAACGTTATATGTTACTACGTACTAGCATATAACGTTATACATTAGTACGTAATAGTATATAACGTTACACGACAGTACGTAATAGTATATAACGTTATACTTTATAACGTAATAGTATATAACGTTATAAGTCAGAAGGTAATATAGATAACGTTATACGTCATAACGTGATACTACATAACGTTTTACGTTATAACGTAATAGTATATAACGTTATACATTAGTACGTAATGGTATATAACGTTATACGTTATTACGTAACAGTGTATAACGTTATACGTTAGTACGTAATAGTACATAACGTTATACATTAGAACGTATTAGTATATAACGTCATACGTCAGAAGGTAATACTACATAACGTTATGCGTTATAAAGTAATACTACATAACGTTTTACGTTATAACGTAATAGTATATTGCGGTATATATTAGGACGTAATAGTCTATAACGTTATATGTTCGTACGTAAAGGTATATAACGTTATACATTAGTACGTAATAGTATATAACGTTACATGACAGTACGTAGTAGTATATAACGTTATGCGTTATAAAGTAATACTACATAACGTTTTACGTTATAACGTAATAGTATATTACGTTATATATTAGGACGTAATAGTCTATAACGTTATATGTTCGTACGTAATGGTATATAACGTTATACATTAGTACGTAATAGTAAATAACGTTATACGTTCGTGCGTAATAGTATATAACGTTATATGTTACTACGTACTAGTATATAACGTTATACATTAGTACGTAATAGTATATAACGTTACACGACAGTACGTAATAGTATATAACGTTACACGACAGTACGTAGTAGTATATAACGTTATACGTCAGAAGGTAATACTACATAATGTTATACGTCATAAGGTAATGCTATATAATGTTATACGTTATTACTTAACAGTATATAACCTTACACGACAGTATGTAATAGTATATAACGTTATACGTTAGAAGGTAATACTACATAACGTTATACGTCATAAGGTGATACTACATAACCTTATACGATTTAAGGTAATACTACATAACGTTTTACGTTATAACGTAATAGTTTATAACGTTATACGTCAGAAGGGGATACTACATAACGTTATACGTTTTGAGGTAATACTACATAACGTTATACGTTAGTACGTAATAGTACATAACGTTATACGTTCGTACGTAATGGTATATAACGTTATACATTAGTACGTAATAGTATATAACGTTACACGACAGTACGTAATAGTATATAACGTTATACGTCAGAAGGTAATACTACATATCGTTATGCGTTATAAGGTAACACTACATAGCGTTTTACGTTATAACGTAATAGTATATAACGTTTTACGTTAGTACGTAATAGTATATAACGTTATACGCTATTACGTAATAGTATGTAACGTTATAAGTTAGTACGCAACGGTATATAACGTTATACGTTAGTACGTAATAGTATATAACGTTATACGTTAGTACGTAATAGTATATAACGTTATACGTTAGTACGTAATAGCATTCAACGTTATACGTTAGTACGTAATAGTATATAGCGTTATACGTTATACGGTAATACTACATAACGTTTTACGTTATAACGTAATAGTATATAACGTTATACGTTAGTACGTAATAGTATATAACGTTATACGTTATTACGTAATAGTATACAGCGTTATACGTTAGTACCTATTAGTATCTAACTTTACACGTTATAACGTAATAGTATATAACGGTGTACGTTATAAGGTAATACTACATAACGTTATGCGTTATAACGTAATAGTATATAACGTTATACGTCAGAAGGTAATACTACATAACGTTATGCGTTTTAAAGTAATACTACATAACGTTTTACGTTATAACGTAAAAGTATATAACTGTATACGTTATAAGGTAATACTACATAACGTTATTCGATATAACGTAATAGTATATAACTGTATACGTTATAAGGTAATACTACATAACGTTATACGATATAACGAAATAGTATCTAACTTTATACGTTATAACGTAATATTAAATAACGGTGTACGTTATAAGGTAATACTACATAACGTTTTACGTTATAACGTAATAGTATATAACGTTATACGTCGAAAGGTAATACTACTTAACATAATACGTCATAAGGTAAAACTATATAACGTTATACGTTATAAAGTACTACTACATAACGTTTTACGTTATAACGTAATAGTATATAACGTTATACGTCAGAAGGTAATACTACATAACGTTATGCGTTTTAAAGTAATACTACATAACGTTTTACGTTATAACGTAAAAGTATATAACGTTTTACGTTAGTACGTAATAGTACATAACGTTATACATTAGAACGTATTAGTATATAACGTCATACGTCAGAAGGTAATACTACATAACGTTATGCGTTATAAAGTAATACTACATAACGTTTTACGTTATAACGTAATAGTATATTGCGGTATATATTAGGACGTAATAGTCTATAACGTTATATGTTCGTACGTAAAGGTATATAACGTTATACATTAGTACGTAATAGTATATAACGTTACATGACAGTACGTAGTAGTATATAACGTTATGCGTTATAAAGTAATACTACATAACGTTTTACGTTATAACGTAATAGTATATTACGTTATATATTAGGACGTAATAGTCTATAACGTTATATGTTCGTACGTAATGGTATATAACGTTATACATTAGTACGTAATAGTAAATAACGTTATACGTTCGTGCGTAATAGTATATAACGTTATATGTTACTACGTACTAGTATATAACGTTATACATTAGTACGTAATAGTATATAACGTTACACGACAGTACGTAATAGTATATAACGTTACACGACAGTACGTAGTAGTATATAACGTTATACGTCAGAAGGTAATACTACATAATGTTATACGTCATAAGGTAATGCTATATAATGTTATACGTTATTACATAACAGTATATAACCTTACACGACAGTATGTAATAGTATATAACGTTATACGTTAGAAGGTAATACTACATAACGTTATACGTCATAAGGTGATACTACATAACGTTATACGATTTAAGGTAATACTACATAACGTTTTACGTTATAACGTAATAGTATATAACGTTATACGTCAGAAGGGGATACTACATAACGTTATACGTTTTGAGGTAATACTACATAACGTTATACGTTAGTACGTAATAGTACATAACGTTATACGTTCGTACGTAATGGTATATAACGTTATACATTAGTACGTAATAGTATATAACGTTACACGACAGTACGTAATAGTATATAACGTTATACGTCAGAAGGTAATACTACATATCGTTATGCGTTATAAGGTAACACTACATAGCGTTTTACGTTATAACGTAATAGTATATAACGTTTTACGTTAGTACGTAATAGTATATAACGTTATACGCTATTACGTAATAGTATGTAACGTTATAAGTTAGTACGCAACGGTATATAACGTTATACGTTAGTACGTAATAGTATATAACGTTATACGTTAGTACGTAATAGTATATAACGTTATACGTTAGTACGTAATAGCATTCAACGTTATACGTTAGTACGTAATAGTATATAGCGTTATACGTTATACGGTAATACTACATAACGTTTTACGTTATAACGTAATAGTATATAACGTTATACGTTAGTACGTAATAGTATATAACGTTATACGTTATTACGTAATAGTATACAGCGTTATACGTTAGTACCTATTAGTATCTAACTTTATACGTTATAACGTAATAGTATATAACGGTGTACGTTATAAGGTAATACTACATAACGTTATGCGTTATAACGTAATAGTATATAACGTTATACGTCAGAAGGTAATACTACATAACGTTATGCGTTTTAAAGTAATACTACATAACGTTTTACGTTATAACGTAAAAGTATATAACTGTATACGTTATAAGGTAATACTACATAACGTTATTCGATATAACGTAATAGTATATAACTGTATACGTTATAAGGTAATACTACATAACGTTATACGATATAACGAAATAGTATCTAACTTTATACGTTATAACGTAATATTAAATAACGGTGTACGTTATAAGGTAATACTACATAACGTTTTACGTTATAACGTAATAGTATATAACGTTATACGTCGAAAGGTAATACTACTTAACATAATACGTCATAAGGTAAAACTATATAACGTTATACGTTATAAAGTACTACTACATAACGTTTTACGTTATAACGTAATAGTATATAACGTTATACGTCAGAAGGTAATACTACATAACGTTATGCGTTTTAAAGTAATACTACATAACGTTTTACGTTATAACGTAAAAGTATATAACTGTATACGTTATAAGGTAATACTACATAACGTTATTCGATATAACGTAATAGTATATAACTGTATACGTTATAAGGTAATACTACATAACGTTATACGATATAACGAAATAGTATCTAACTTTATACGTTATAACGAAATATTAAATAACGGTGTACGTTATAAGGTAATACTACATAACGTTTTACGTTATAACGTAATAGTATATAACGTTATACGTCGAAAGGTAATACTACTTAACATAATACGTCATAAGGTAAAACTATATAACGTTATACGTTATAAAGTACTACTACATAACGTTTTACGTTATAACGTAATAGTATATAACGTTATACATTAGTACGTAATAGTATATAACGTTATACGTTCGTAAGTAATAGTATATAACGTTATAAGTTAGTACGTAAGATTATATATCGTTATACGTTATTCCCTAACAGTATATAACGTTATACGACAGTACGTAATAGTATATAACGTTATACGTTATAACGTAATAGTATATAACGTTATACGTTAGTACGTAATAGTATATAACGTTATACTTTATAACGTAATAGTATATAACGTTATAAGTCAGAAGGTAATATACATAACGTTATACGTCATAACGTGATACAACATAACGTTTTACGTTATAACGTAATAGTATATAACATTATATATTAGTACGTAATAGTATATAACGTTATATGTTCGTACGTAATAGTATATAACGTTATACATTAGTACGTAATAGTATATAACGTAATATGTTCTTACGTAATAGTATGTAACGTTATACATTAGTACGTAATAGTATATAACGTTATATGTTCGTCCGTAATAGTATATAACGTTATATGTTGCTACGTAATAGTATATAACTTTATACATTAGTACGTAATAGTATATAACGTTATACGTTAGTACGTAATAGTACATAACGTTATACATTAGAACGTATTAGCATATAACGTTACACGACAGTACGTAATAGTATATAACGTTATACGTCAGAAGGTAATACTACATAACGTTATGCGTTATAAGGTAATACTACATAACGTTTTGCGTTATAACGTAATAGTATATAACGTTATATATTAGGACGTATTAGTATATAACGTTGTATGTTCGTAAGTAATAGTATATAACGTTATATGTTAGTACGTAATAGTATATAACGTTATACGTCAGAAGGTAATATACATAACGTTATACGTCAGAAGGTATTGCTACATAACGTTATGCGTTATAAGGAAATACTAAATAACGTTATACGTTATAACGTAATAGTATATAACGTTATACGCTGTAACGTAATAGTATATAACGTTATACGTTATACGGTAATACCACATAACGTTTTACGTTATAACGTAATAGTATATAACGTTATATGTTCGTACGTAATAGTATATAACGTTATACATTAGTACGTAATAGTATATAACGTTATACGTCAGAAGGTATTGCTACATAACGTTATGCGTTATAAGGAAATACTAAATAACGTTATACGTTATAACGTAATAGTATATAACGTTATACGCTGTAACGTAATAGTATATAACGTTATACGTTATACGGTAATACCACATAACGTTTTACGTTATAACGTGATAGTATATAACGTTATACGTTAGTACCTATTAGTATCTAACTTTATACGTTATAACGTAATAGCATATAACTGTATACGTTATACGGTAATACTACATAACGTTATACGATCTAACGTAATAGTATATAACGTCATACGGCAGAAGGTAATACTACATAACGTTATGCGTTATAAGGTAATACTACATATCGTTTTACGTTATAACGTAATAGTATATAACGTTATACGTCAGAAGGTAATACTACATAACGTTATTCGATATAACGTAATAGTATATAACGTTATACTTCATAAGGTAATACTACATAACGTTATACGTCATAAGGTAGAACTATATAACGTTATACGTTATAAAGTACTACTACATAAAGTTTTACGTTATAAAGTAATAATATATAACGTTATACATTAGTACGTAATAGTATATAACGTTACACGACAGTACGTAATAGTATATAACGTTATACTTTATAACGTAATAGTATATAACGTTATAAGTCAGAAGTTAATATAGATAACGTTATACGTCATAACGTGATACTACATAACGTTTTACGTTATAACGTAATAGTATATAACGTTATACATTAGTACGTAATGGTATATAACGTTATACGTTATTACGTAACAGTGTATAACGTTATACGTTAGTACGTAATAGTACATAACGTTATACATTAGAACGTATTAGTATATAACGACATACGTCAGAAGGTAATACTACATAACGTTATGCGTTATAAAGTAATACTACATAACGTTTTACGTTATAACGTAATAGTATATTACCGTATATATTAGGACGTAATAGTCTATAACGTTATATGTTCGTACGTAATGGTATATAACGTTATACATTAGTACGTAATAGTAAATAACGTTATACGTTCGTGCGTAATAGTATATAACGTTATATGTTACTACGTACTAGTATATAACGTTATACATTAGTACGTAATAGTATATAACGTTATACGTTACTACGTAATAGTATGTAACGTTATAAGTTAGTAAGTAATGGTATATAACGTTATACGTTAGTACGTAATAGTATATAACGTTATACGTCAGTACGTAATAGTATATAACGTTATACGTTAGTAATGTAATGGTATATAACGTTATACATTAGTACGTAATAGTATATAACGTTATACGTTAGTACGTAACAGTATATAACGTTATACGTTAGTACGTAATAGCATACAACGTTATACGTTAGTACGTAATAGTATATAGCGTTGTACGTTATACGGTAATACTACATAACGTTTCACGTTATAACGTAATAGTATATAACGTTATACGTTATCACGTAATAGTATATAACGTTATACATTATAAGGTAATACTACATAACGTTTCACGTTATAGCGTAATAGTATAAAACGTTATATATTAGGACGTAATAGTATATAACGTTATACGTTCGTGCGTAATAGTATATAACGTTATATGTTACTACGTACTAGCATATAACGTTATACATTAGTACGTAATAGTATATAACGTTACACGACAGTACGTAATAGTATATAACGTTATACGTCAGAAGGTAATACTACATATCGTTATGCGTTATAAGGTAACACTACATAGCGTTTTACGTTATAACGTAATAGTATATAACGTTTTACGTTAGTACGTAATAGTATATAACGTTATACGTTATTACGTAATAGTATGTAACGTTATAAGTTAGTACGCAATGTTATATAACGTTATACGTTAGTACGTAATAGTATATAACGTTATACGTTAGTACGTAATAGTATATAACGTTATAGGTTAGTACGTAATAGCATTCAACGTTATACGTTAGTACGTAATAGTATATAGCGTTATACGTTATACGGTAATACTACATAACGTTTTACGTTATAACGTAATAGTATATAACGTTATACGTTAGTACGTAATAGTATATAACGTTATACGTTATTACGTAATAGTATACAGCGTTATACGTTAGTACCTATTAGTATCTAACTTTATACGTTATAACGTAATAGTATATAACGGTGTACGTTATAAGGTAATACTACATAACGTTATACGTTATAACGTAATAGTATATAACGTTATACGTCAGAAGGTAATACTACATAACGTTATGCGTTTTAAAGTAATACTACATAACGTTTTACGTTATAACGTAAAAGTATATAACTGTATACGTTATAAGGTAATACTACATAACGTTATTCGATATAACGTAATAGTATATAACTGTATACGTTATAAGGTAATACTACATAACGTTATACGATATAACGAAATAGTATCTAACTTTATACGTTATAACGTAATATTAAATAACGGTGTACGTTATAAGGTAATACTACATAACGTTTTACGTTATAACGTAATAGTATATAACGTTATACGTCGAAAGGTAATACTACTTAACATAATACGTCATAAGGTAAAACTATATAACGTTATACGTTATAAAGTACTACTACATAACGTTTTACGTTATAACGTAATAGTATATAACGTTATACGTCAGAAGGTAATACTACATAACGTTATGCGTTTTAAAGTAATACTACATAACGTTTTACGTTATAACGTAAAAGTATATAACTGTATACGTTATAAGGTAATACTACATAACGTTATTCGATATAACGTAATAGTATATAACTGTATACGTTATAAGGTAATACTACATAACGTTATACGATATAACGAAATAGTATCTAACTTTATACGTTATAACGTAATATTAAATAACGGTGTACGTTATAAGGTAATACTACATAACGTTTTACGTTATAACGTAATAGTATATAACGTTATACGTCGAAAGGTAATACTACTTAACATAATACGTCATAAGGTAAAACTATATAACGTTATACGTTATAAAGTACTACTACATAACGTTTTACGTTATAACGTAATAGTATATAACGTTATACATTAGTACGTAATAGTATATAACGTTATACGTTCGTAAGTAATAGTATATAACGTTATAAGTTAGTACGTAAGATTATATATCGTTATACGTTATTCCCTAACAGTATATAACGTTATACGACAGTACGTAATAGTATATAACGTTATACGTTATAACGTAATAGTATATAACGTTATACGTCAGAAGGTAATACTACATATCGTTATGCGTTATAAGGTAACACTACATAGCGTTTTACGTTATAACGTAATAGTATATAACGTTTTACGTTAGTACGTAATAGTATATAACGTTATACGTTATTACGTAATAGTATGTAACGTTATAAGTTAGTACGCAATGTTATATAACGTTATACGTTAGTACGTAATAGTATATAACGTTATACGTTAGTACGTAATAGTATATAACGTTATAGGTTAGTACGTAATAGCATTCAACGTTATACGTTAGTACGTAATAGTATATAGCGTTATACGTTATACGGTAATACTACATAACGTTTTACGTTATAACGTAATAGTATATAACGTTATACGTTAGTACGTAATAGTATATAACGTTATACGTTATTACGTAATAGTATACAGCGTTATACGTTAGTACCTATTAGTATCTAACTTTATACGTTATAACGTAATAGTATATAACGGTGTACGTTATAAGGTAATACTACATAACGTTATACGTTATAACGTAATAGTATATAACGTTATACGTCAGAAGGTAATACTACATAACGTTATGCGTTTTAAAGTAATACTACATAACGTTTTACGTTATAACGTAAAAGTATATAACTGTATACGTTATAAGGTAATACTACATAACGTTATTCGATATAACGTAATAGTATATAACTGTATACGTTATAAGGTAATACTACATAACGTTATACGATATAACGAAATAGTATCTAACTTTATACGTTATAACGTAATATTAAATAACGGTGTACGTTATAAGGTAATACTACATAACGTTTTACGTTATAACGTAATAGTATATAACGTTATACGTCGAAAGGTAATACTACTTAACATAATACGTCATAAGGTAAAACTATATAACGTTATACGTTATAAAGTACTACTACATAACGTTTTACGTTATAACGTAATAGTATATAACGTTATACATTAGTACGTAATAGTATATAACGTTATACGTTCGTAAGTAATAGTATATAACGTTATAAGTTAGTACGTAAGATTATATATCGTTATACGTTATTCCCTAACAGTATATAACGTTATACGACAGTACGTAATAGTATATAACGTTATACGTTATAACGTAATAGTATATAACGTTATACGTCATAACGTGATACTACATAACGTTATGCGTTATAAAGTAATACTACATAACGTTTTACGTTATAACGTAATAGTATATTACGGAATATATTAGTACGTAATAGTAAATAACGTTATACGTTCGTGCGTAATAGTATATAACGTTATATGTTACTACGTACTAGTATATAACGTTGTACATTAGTACGTAATAGTATATAACGTTACACGACAGTACGTAATAGTATATAACGTTACACGACAGTACGTAATAGTATATAACGTTATACGTCAGAAGGTAATACTACATAATGTTATACGTCATAAGGTAATGCTATCTAATGTTATACGTTATTACTTAACAGTATATAACCTTACACGACAGTATGTAATAGTATATAACGTTATACGTTAGAAGGTAATACTACATAACGTTATACGTCATAAGGTGATACTACATAACGTTATACGATTTAAGGTAATACTACATAACGTTTTACGTTATAACGTAATATTATATAACGTTATACGTCAGAAGGGAATACTACATAACGTTATACTTTTTGAGGTAATACTACATATCGTTTTACGTTATAACGTAATAGTATATAACGTTATACGTCAGAAGGGGATACTACATAACGTTATACGTCAGAAGGGGATACTACATAACGTTATACGTTTTGAGGTAATACTACATAACGTTATACGTTAGTACGTAATAGTACATAACGTTATACGTTCGTACGTAATGGTATATAACGTTATACATTAGTACGTAATAGTATATAACGTTACACGACAGTACGTAATAGTATATAACGTTATACGTCAGAAGGTAATACTACATATCGTTATGCGTTATAGGGTAACACTACATAGCGTTTTACGTTATAACGTAATAGTATATAACGTTTTACGTTAGTACGTAATAGTATATAACGTTATACGTTAATACGTAATAGTATGTAACGTTATAAGTTAGTAAGTAATGGTATATAACGTTATACGTTAGTACGTAATAGTATATAACGTTATACGTTAGTACGTAATAGTATATAACGTTATACGTTAGTACGTAATAGCATTCAACGTTATACGTTAGTACGTAATAGTATATAGCGTTATACGTTATACGGTAATACTACATAACGTTTTACGTTATAACGTAATAGTATATAACGTTATAAGTTAGTAAGTAATGGTATATAACGTTATACGTTATTACGTAACAGTGTATAACGTTATACGTTAGTACGTAATAGTACATAACGTTATACATTAGAACGTATTAGTATATAACGTCATACGGCAGAAGGTAATACTACATAACGTTATGCGTTATAAAATAATACTACATAACGTTTTACGTTATAACGTAATAGTATATTACGGTATATATTAGGACGTAATAGTCTATAACGTTATATGTTCGTACGTAATGGTATATAACGTTATACATTAGTACGTAATAGTAAATAACGTTATACGTTCGTGCGTAATAGTATATAACGTTATATGTTACTACGTACTAGTATATAACGTTATACATTAGTACGTAATAGTATATAACGTTACACGACAGTACGTAATAGTATATAACGTTACACGACAGTACGTAATAGTATATAACGTTATACGTCAGAAGGTAATACTACATAATGTTATACGTCATAAGGTAATGCTATCTAATGTTATACGTTATTACTTAACAGTATATAACCTTACACGACAGTATGTAATAGTATATAAAGTTATACGTCATAAGGTAATACTACATAACGTTATGCGTTATAAGGTAACACTACATAGCGTTATACGTTAGTACGTAATAGTAAATAACGTTATACGTTATAACATGATAGTATATAACGTTATACGTTATAAAATACTACTACTAAACGTTATACGTTAGTACCTAGTATTATATAACTTTGTACGTTATAACGAAATAGTATATAACTTTATACGTTATAAAGTACTACTACATAACGTTTTACGTTATAACGTAATAGTATATAACGGTATATATTAGTACGTAATAGTATATAAAGTTAAACGTTCGTACGTAGTAGTATATAACGTTATACGTTAGTACGTAATAGTATATATCGTTATACGTTAGTACGTCATAGCATACAACGTTATACGTTAGTACGAAATAGTATATAGCGTTATACGTTATACGGTAATACTACATAACGGTTTACGTTATAACGTAATAGTATATAACGTTATACGTCAAAAGGTAATACTACTTTACATAATACGTCATAAGGTAAAACTATATAACGTTATACGTTATAAAGTACTACTACATAACGTTTTACGTTATAACGTAATAGTATATAACGTTATACATTAGTACGTAATAGTATATAACGTTATACGTTCGTACGTAATAGTATATAAAGTTATACATTAGTCCGTAATAGTATATAACGTTATACGTTCGTAAGTAATAGTATATAACGTTATATGTTAGTACGTAATAGTATATAACGTTATATGTTAGTACGTAATAGTATATAACGTTATACGTCAGAAGGTAATACTACATAACGTTATGCGTTATAAGGTAATACTACATAGCCTTTTACGTTACAACGTAATAGTATATAACGTTATACGTTATTACGTAATAGTATACAGCGTTATACGTTAGTACCTATTAGTATATAACTTATACGTTATAACGTAATAGTATATAACTGTATACGTTATAATGTAATACTACATAACGTTATACGATATAACGTAATAGTATCTAACTTTATACGTTATAACGTAATAGTATATAACGGTGTACTATATAAGGTAATGCTACATAGCCTTTTACGTTATAACGTAATAGTATATAACGTTATACATTAGTACGTAATAGTATATAACGTTATACGTTCGTACGTAATAGTATATAAAGTTATACATTAGTACGTAATAGTATATAACGTTATACGTTCGTAAGTAATAGTATATAACGTTATACATTAGTACGTAATAGTATATAACGTTACATATTAGTACGTAATAGTATATAAAGTTATACGTTCGTACGTAGTAGTATATAACGTTATACATTATTACGTAATAGCATATAACGTTATACGTTAGTACGTATTCGTATATAACGTTATACGTTAGTACATATTAGTATATAACTTATACGTTATAACGTAATAGTATATAACTGTATACGTCATAAGGTAAAACTATATAACGTTATACGTTATAAAGTACTACTACATAACGTTTTACGTTATAGCGTAATAGTATATAACGTTATACATTAGTACGTAATAGTTTATAACGTTATACGTTCGTACGTAATAGTATATAACGTTATACATTAGTACGTAATAGTATATAACGTTATACATTCGTAAGTAATAGTATATAACGTTATATGTTAGTACGTAATAGTATATAACGTTATACGTTCGTAAGTAATAGTATATAACGTTATATGTTAGTACGTAATAGTATATAACGTTATACGTCCGAAGGTAATACTACATAACGTTATGCGTTATAAGGTAATACTACATAGCCTTTTACGTTATAACGTAATAGTATATAACGTTATAAGTTAGTACGTAATAGTATATAACGTTATACGTTCGTAAGTAATAGTATATAACGTTATACGTTAGTACGTAATAGTATATAACGTTATATATTAGTACGTAATAGTATATAAAGTTATACGTTCGTACGTAGTAGTATATAACGTTATACATTAGTACGTAATAGCATATAACGTTATACGTTAGTACGTATTCGTATATAACGTAATACGTTAGTACATATTAGTATATAACTTATACGTTATAACGTAATAGTATATAACTGTATACGTCATAAGGTAAAACTATATAACGTTATACGTTATAAAGTACTACTACATAACGTTTTGCGTTATAACGTAATAGTATATAACGTTATACATTAGTACGTAATACTTTATAACGTTATACGTTCGTACGTAATAGTATATAACGTTATACATTAGTACGTAATAGTATATAATGTTATACATTCGTAAGTAATAGTATATAACGTTATATCTTAGTACGTAATAGTATATAACGTTACACGTTCGTAAGTAATAGTATATAACGTTATATGTTAGTACGTAATAGTATATAACGTTATACGTCCGAAGGTAATACTACATAACGTTATGCGTTATAAGGTAATACTACATAGCCTTTTACGTTATAACGTAATAGTATATAACGTTATAAGTTAGTACGTAATAGTATATAACGTTATCCGTTATTTCGTAATAGTATACAGCGTTATACGTTAGTACCTATTAGTATATCTTATACGTTATAACGTGATAGTACATAACTGTATACGTTATAAGGTAATACTACATAACGTTATACGATATACCGTAATAGTATCTAACTTTATACGTTATAACGTAATAGTATATAACGGTGTACGATATAAGGTAATACTACATAACGTTTTACGTTATAACGTAATAGTATATAACGTTATACCTCGAAAGGTAATACTACATAACGTTGTGCGTTATAAGGTAATACTACATAGCGTTTTACGTTATAACGTGATAGTATATAACGTTATACGTTCGTACGTAGTAGTATATAACGATATACATTAGCACGTAATAGCATATAACGTTATACGTTAGTACGTATTCGTATATAAAGTTATACGTTAGTACGTAACAGTATATAACGTTATACGTTAGTACGTAATAGCATACAACGTTATACGTTAGTACGTAATAGTATATAGCGTTATACGTTATACGGTACTAGTACATAACGTTTTACGTTATAACGAAATAGTATATAACGTTATACGTCAGAAGGTAATACTACATAACGTTACACGTTAGTACCTATTAGTATATAACTTTATACGTTATAACGTAATAGTATATGACTGTATACGTTATAAGGTAATACTACATAACGTTATTCGATATAACGTAATAGTATATAACGTTATACGTCAGAAGGTAATACTACATAACGTTATGCGTTATAAGGTAATACTACATAGCCTTTTACGTTATAACGTAATAGTATATAACGTTATAAGTTAGTACGTAATAGTATATAACGTTATACGATATTACGTAATAGTATACAGCGTTATACGTTAGTACCTATTAGTATATAACTTATACGTTATAACGTGATAGTACATAACTGTATACGTTATAAGGTAATACTACATAACGTTATACGATATAACGTAATAGTATCTAACTTTATACGTTATAACGTAATAGTATATAACGGTGTACGATATAAGGTAATACTACATAACGTTTTACGTTATAACGTAATAGTATATAACGTTATACCTCGAAAGGTAATACTACATAACGTTATGCGTTATAAGGTAATTCTACATAGCGTTTTACGTTATAACGTGATAGTATATAACGTTATACGTTCGTACGTAGTAGTATATAACGATATGCATTAGCACGTATTAGCATGTCGGGTTGACGTTAGGGGCGTTTAATGAATCTTCACCAGTGTTGTTCATGGTTGTCGCACAGATATTTATTACACAAGTATGGCTGATACAAGATTGACAATCGGACGCGGTAGCTGGACGCTAATGACAATGGCCCTAGGTTCGATATAGCGAATCCACGGTCAACGGGATAACGAATATACTTTGCTTCAAAGTCTAAGTCGGTCTCAACTTACTACTCGTGATACTAGGAACGCTTGATTGACTCTTAGCTAATCGGATTGCCAGAAAAGAATGACTTTCCGTCGCGACGACGCTGCAGAGGAAAACTATGATGGGGTGTGCCTAAGGGCACGAGATCATCGGATTCGTCAAAGAAAGCCTCCACTCGGAGGGTGAGGGAAATAGACGCTGCTGTTAATTGGTCAATTTCTATGTTGGCGGTTAGAAAAGGATGCTAGCCGCCCTAGAGAGAGAGTTCCTAGCAGGCAACGTCGTGCGTGACCAAATCAGGCTTTCCCATAACTTCCCGCAATAGGTGACAGATTTACAGGCTGATAGAACAAAGACTGTTTGTCAATCTGAAGGACTTTAGTTAACTAGGTCCTAAGATTTGTAACGGTTCCTCAGGTTATCTGAACATAAACTGTAAACGATGCATCGGCATCTGGCGATCATCTGGCCCAAAGAATGGGGTCTGTGTGTGGCGAGCTGCGGGGCTGTTGGAATGTATTATTGTCAAGTGTCTGTACTGCCAATTCTTTAAAGGAAAGCTATGTTACTTTATATCTCTGTTTGGTGAAACGTTCATCCCGTGACCGTGGCTACGCTCGGCGACCGGTTGTCGCCTCGAGCCTAAACTCATTGTCTCAAGTTTCGAATGACTGTGTCTGGGTTATTTCGTAAATGCTACAGTATTGAGGCTTTTCCAAATAATTCCAACGGGGGGGACCCGGTGTCCTTTCATCTCCGACACGGCCATCCTGACTATCACACGTCCTCGGGTGTATCTAGAATATTGGATTTTCCCAATGTTAGACTCGATATAACTGTCGTTATTTACAATTTAGTTAAGTGTCAGAATAGGTCAAGGGTCCAGTTTGACAGCAAAATTCTGGTCGGACGTTTGATAAAGAAAGAGTTAAAAGAGAGTGGAAATCCGTGACGTTACGATTGATATTCGAAGTGCTAGTCGCATTTTGTGAATTATCAGTCTGGGCGTAATGACATGATGGACCATTCTCGATCTCGCACCTGGACGACCCTCAGTTCTCTGGATCATGATACCACACTGAGCTTTTGTTCAAACACTATGTTAGATGTTATCTCCGTAGTGTTAACGATACTTGAATTGAATTCGGTAACGGTGTGTTGATCCCACACTTACTTTGTTTGGGCCGTATGCCCCCCGTAAGCGTGTGTGTGCCACTATGTTCGATCCGACACCTGATTACCGCACTGGACATGTATGAAGACATTGTCCTTTGCCATATCGCCACACTGGCATATGCAAACTCTTTCTGCTAAGTGCTGTGGTCAGCATGATCCTCTGGGACCGAGGTACTCGCATCGTCATGGTCACTGTTCTCGTCATCACCGCAGACGTCCAACTCAATAGGAACGCGACTATCTGGCATTTTCTTTAACCTATCATGGCTGTATTTATATGACCGTTTGCCGTCTAGTGTTTTTAAAATGTACCTATCTCCTTCCAAAATTTCCGCTATCACAAATGGACCGCTAAATTTCGGATCTAGTTTCGTTTGGTTCCTTTCCTCGTTTTTCTTTAATACAAAGTCACCGAGATTGAATTTAACTACTTTGGCTTTCGTTTTATCGAATCTTTCCTTATCATACTTAGCGCTATCTTCCATATTTCGTATGGCCTGTTGTCTTACGTTGCAGATATCTATTTCCTTTTCTTCGGTATTTTCAGATAGTAGTAACCCGTAGGGTCTCGCTGTTTTACCAATTAATAATTCTAGCGGACTCGATTTAGTCACACGATGAGTGGTGCAATTTAAAGCTAACTGTATTTCGCCGATCGCGTCTTGCCATGATCGCCCGGTCGTTTCTACTGTTGTAAACATATTCTTCAATGTACCCATAGTACGCTCTACTTGTCCATTCGCTCTACTAGCACCGGTTGCTATTAGGTGGAGTTTAATTTGTCTATCCTTACAAAAATCTTGAAATTCTTTGCCGGTAAAACATCGCCCTTGATCTGCTATTATCCGAGAGGGACTGCCGAATAGAAATATGGCGGACTTAAGTGCCTTAACGGTGCTAAGTGAGTCTATTTTACGAGTGTGGTGTAAGTATACAAATTTGGTAAAGGCATCGATCAGGACAATGACGTATTCTTTCGAGTCGTTCTTGCCGCTCAGCTTTCCCGTTATGTCTACGTGAATGGTATGCCAAGGTATGCTGGTCTTAGGTATGGGATGTAATTCAACTTGCACTTTGCCTGAATTCGCCTTAGAAATCTGACAAGCATGACAGTTCTCTACGAATTTGCGAACATATTTCGCCATCCCTTCGAACCAGTAATACTCGTACAGTTTCTCGAGCGTTTTATCCCAACCTAAGTGCATAATTGACTGGTGTATGTGGTTAATGACGGACCACCTAAACCCTCTTGGTACGATGGGCAGGCAGAGGGTCTTGCCTCTCCTTTGTATTTTACGGTAAAGGGTACCGGATCGTAACTAATGTATAAAGTTATATACTCTTACGTACGAACATATAACGTTAATATACTATTACGTACTAATGTATAACGTTATATACTATTACGTACGAACATATAACGTTATATACTATTACGTACTAATGTATAACGTTATATACTCTTACGTACGAACGTATAACGTTATATACCATTACGTACTAATGTATAACGTTATATACTAATACGTAGGAACATATAACGTTATATACTATTACGTACTAATGTATAACGTTATATACTATTACGTGATAACGTAAAACGTTATGTAGTAGTACTTTATAACGTATAACATTATATAGTATTATCTCATGACGTATAACATTATATACTATTACGTTATATCGAATAACGTTATGAAGTATTGCCTTACAATGTATACAGTTATATACTATTACGTTATAACGTATAAAGTTATATACTAATAGGTACTAGCGTATAAAGTTATATACTATTACGTACTAACGTATAACGTTATATTATAATACGTACTAACGTATAACGTTATATGCTATTACGTTATAACGTCTAAAGTTATATACTATTACGTACGAACATATAACGTTATAGAGTATTACGTCCTAATATATAACGTTATATACTATTACGATATAACGTAAAACGTTATGTAGTATTACCGTATAACGTATAACGTTATATACTATTACGTTATAACGTATAACGTTATATACTATTACGTTATAACGTATAACGTTATGTAGTATTACCTTATAACGTATACCGTTATATACTACTACGTTATAGCGTATAAACTTATATACTACGAGCTACTAACGTATAACGTTATGTAGTATTTCTTTATAACGTATACCGTTATATACTATTATGTTATAACGTATATCATTATATACTATTACGTGATAACGTATAAAGTTATATACTAATAGGGACTAACGTATAACGTTAAATACTAATACGTACTAACGTATAACGTTATATGCTATTACGTACTGTCGTATAACGTTATATACTGTTAAGTAATAACGTATAACGATATATACACTTACGTACTAACTTATAACGTTATATACTATTACTTACGAACGTATAACGTTATATACTATTACGTACTAATATATAACGTTATGTAGTATTACCGTATAACGTATAACGTTATGTAGTATTACCTTCTGACGTATAACGTTATATACTATTACGTTATATCGAATAACGTTATTCCGTATTACCTTACAACGTATACAGCTATATACTATTACGTTATAACGGATAAAGTTATATACTAATAGGTACTAACGTATAAAGTTATATACTATTACGTACTTACGTATAATGTTGTATGCTACTACGTACTGTCGTATAACGTTATATACTGTTAAGTAATAACGTATAACGATATATACACTTACGTACTAACTTATAACGTTATATACTATTACTTACGAACGTATAACGTTATATACTATTACGTACTAATATATAACGTTATGTAGTATTACCGTATAACGTATAACGTTATGTAGTATTACCTTCTGACGTATAACGTTATATACTATTACGTTATATCGAATAACGTTATTCAGTATTACCTTACAACGTATACAGCTATATACTATTACGTTATAACGTATAAAGTTATATACTAATAGGTACTAACGTATAAAGTTATATACTATTACGTACTTACGTATAATGTTGTATGCTATTACGTACTAACGTATAACGTGATATACTATTATGTTATAACGTAAAACGTTATGTAGTAGTACTTTATAACGTATAACGTTATATAGTATTACCTCATGACGTATAACGTTATCTACTATTACGTTATATCGAATAACGTTGTGAAGTATTACCTTACAACGTATACAGTTATATACTATTACGTTATAACGTATAAAGTTATATACTAATAGGTACTAGCGTATAAAGTTATATACTATTACGTGCTAACGTATAACGTTATATTATAATACGTACTAACGTATAACGTTATATGCTATTACGTTATAACGTCTAAAGTTATATACTATTACGTACGAACATATAACCTTATAGACTATTACGTCCTAATATATAACGTTATATACTATTACGTTATAACGTAAAACGTTATATACTATTACGTTATAACGTATAACGTTATGTAGTATTACCTCAAAACGTATAACGTTATGTGGTACCACCTTATGTCGTATAACGTTATGTATATTACCTTATGACGTATAAAGTTATGTATATTACCTTCTGACGTATAACGTTATGTATATTACCCTCTGACGTATAACGTTATATACTATTACGTTATATCGTATAACGTTATGTAGTATTACCTTATATCGTATACAGTTATATACTATTACGTTATAACGTAAAACGTTGTGTAGTATTACCTTATAACGTATACCGTTATATACTACTACGTTATAACGTATAAAGTTATATACTACTAGGTACTAACGTATAACGTTAAATAGTAGTAGCTTATAACGTATACATTTATATACTATTACGTTATAACGTATAAGTTATATACTAATAGGTACTAACGTATAACGCTGTATACTATTACGTAATAACGTATAACGTTATATGCTATTACGTTATAAAGTGTAACGTTATGTAGTACTACCTTATGACGTATAATGTTAGGTAGTATTACCTTTCGATGTATGACGTTATATACTATTACGTTATAACGTAAAATGTTATGTAGTAGTACTTTATAACGTATAACGTTATATAGTATTACCCCATGACGTATAACGTTATATACTATTACGTTGTATCGAATAACGTTATGAAGTATTACCTTACAACGTATACAATTATATACTATTACGTTATAACGTATAAAGTTATATACTACGAGCTACTAACGTATAACGTTATGTAGTATTACTTTATAACGTATAACGTTATATACTATTATGTTATACCGTATAACTTTATATACTATTACGTAATAACTTATAACGTTACATACTATCACGTAATAACGTATAACGTTATGTACTATTACGTTATAACGTATAACGTTGTGTAGCATTTCGTACTAACGTATAACGTTATATAACATTACGTTATAAAGTATAACGTTATATAATATTACGTTATAAATTATAACGTTATATACTATTACGTACTGTCGTATAACGTTATATACTGTTAAGTAACAACGTATAACGTTACATACACTTACGTACTAACTTATAACGTTATATACTATTACTTACGAACGTATAACGTTATATACTATTACGTACTAATATATAACGTTATGTAGTGTTACCGCATATCGTATAACGTTACGTAGTATTACCTTCTGACGTATAACGTTATATACTATTACGTTATATCGAATAACGTTATTCAGTATTACCTTACAACGTATACAGTTATATACTATTACGTTATAACGTATAAAGCTATATACTAATAGGTACTAACGTATAAAGTTATATACTATTACGTACTAACGTATAACGTTGTATGCTATTACGTACTAACGTATAACGTTATATACTATTATGTTATACCGTAAAACGTTATGCAGTATTACCTTATAACGCATAACGTTATGTAGTATTGCCTTCTGATGTATAACGTTATATACTATTACGTTATATCGAATAACGTTGTGTAGTATTACCTTATAAAGTATACAGTTATATACTATTACGTTATAACGTATAAAGTTATGTACTAATAGGTACTAACGTATAACGTTAAATACTAATACGTACTAACGTATAACGTTATATGCTATTACGTTATAAAGTATAACGTTATGTAGTACTACCTTATAACGCATAACGTTATGTAGTATTACCTTCTGACGTATAACGTTATATACTATTACGTTATATCGAATAACGTTATTCAGTATATTACCTTACAACGTATACAGTTATATACTATTACGTTATAACGTATAAAGTTATATAATAATAGGTACTAACGTATAAAGTTATATACTATTACGTACTAACGTATAACGTTGTATGCTATTACGTACTAACGTATAACGTTATATACTATTATGTTATAACGTAAAACGTTATGCAGTATTACCTTATAAAGCATAACGTTATGTAGTATTACCGTCTGACGTATAACGTTATCTACTATGACGTTATATCGAATAACGTTGTGTAGTATTACCTTACAACGTATACAGTTATATACTATTACGTTATAACGTATAAAGTTATATACTAACAGGTACTAACGTATAAAGTTATATACTATTACGTACTAACGTCTAACGTTGTATGCTATTACGTACTAACATATAACGTTATATACTATTACGTACTAACGTATAACGTTATATACGAATACGTACTAACGTATAACGTTATATGCTATTACGTGCTAATACTACTACGTACGAACGTATAACGTTATACACTATTACGTACTAATATGCAACGTTATATACTATTACGTTATAACGTAAAACGTTATGTAGTAGTACTTTATAACGTATAACGTTATATAGCATTACCTTATGACGTATAATGTTAAGTAGTATTACCTTTCGATGTATGACGTTATATACTATTACGTTATAACGTAAAACGTTATGTAGTAGTACTTTATAACGTATAACGTTATATAGTATTACCTCATGACGTATAACGTTATATACTATTACGTTATATAGAATATCGTTATGAAGTATTACCTTACAACGTATACAGTTATATACTATTACGTTATAACGTATAAAGTTATATACTACGAGTTACTAACGTATAACGTTATGTAGTATTACTTTATAACGTATAACGTTATATACTATTATGTTATACCGTATAACTTTATATACTATTACGTAATAACTTATAACGTTACATACTATCACGTAATAACGTATAGCGTTATGTACTATTACGTTAGAACGTATAACGTTGTGTAGTATTTCGTACTAACGTATAACGTTATATAGTATTAAGTTATAAAGTATAACGTTATATAACATTACGTTATAAAGTATAACGTTATATAATATTACGTTATAAATTATAACGTTATATACTATTACGTACTGTCGTATAACGTTATATACTGTTAAGTAATAACGTATAACGTTATATACACTTACGTACTAACTTATAACGTTATATACTATTACTTACGAAAGTATAACGTTATATACTATTACGTACTAATATATAACGTTATGTAGTATTACCGCATATCGTATAACGTTATGTAGTATTTCCTTCTGACGTATAACGTTATATACTATTACGTTATATCGAATAACGTTATTCAGTATTACCTTACAACGTATACAGTTATATACTATTACGTTATAACGTATAAAGTTATATACTAATAGGTACTAACGTATAAAGTTATATACTATTACGTACTAACGTATAACGTTGTATGCTATTACGTTATAAAGTATAACGTTATGTAGTACTATCTTATAACGCATAACGTTATGTAGTATTACCTTCTGACGTATAACGTTATATACTATTACGTTATATCGAATAACGTTATTCAGTATTACCTTACAACGTATACAGTTATATACTATTACGTTATAACGTATAAAATTATATACTAATAGGTACTAACGTATAAAGTTATATACTATTACGTACTAACGTATAACGTTGTATGCTATTACGTACTAACGTATAACGTTATATACGAATACGTACTAACGTATAACGTTATATGCTATTACGTGCTAATACTACTACGTACGAACGTATAACGTTATATACTATTACGTACTAATATATAACGTTATATACTATTACGTTATAACGTAAAACGATATGTAGTATTACCATATAACGCATAACGTTATTTATTATTACCTTCTGACGTATAACGTTATATAGTATTACGTACTAATGTATAACGTTATATACTATTACGTGATAACGTAAAACGTTATGTAGTAGTACTATATAACGTATAACATTATATAGTATTACCTCATGACGTATAACATTATATACTATTACGTTATATCGAATAACGTTATGAAGTATTACCTTACAATGTATACAGTTATATACTATTACGTTATAACGTATAAAGTTATATACTAATAGGTACTAGCGTATAAAGTTATATACTATTACGTACTAACGTATAACGTTATATTATAATACGTACTAACGTATAACGTTATATGCTATTACGTTATAACGTCTAAAGTTATATACTATTACGTACGAACATATAACGTTATAGACTATTACGTCCTAATATATAACGTTATATACTATTACGTTATAACGTAAAACGTTATATACTATTACGTTATAACGTATAACGTTATGTAGTATTACTTCAAAACGTATAACGTTATGTAGTACCACCTTATGTCGTATAACGTATATGTATATTACCTTATGACGTATAAAGTTATGTATATTACCTTCTGACGTATAACGGTATGTATATTACCTTCTGACGTATAACGTTATATATTATTACGTTATATCGTATAACGTTATGTAGTATTACCTTATATCGTATACAGTTATATACTATTACGTTATAACGAATAAGTTTTATACTAATAGGTACTAACGTATAACGCTGTATACTATTACGTAACAACGTATAACGTTATATGCTATTACGTTATAAAGTATAACGTTATGTAGTACTACCTTATGACGTATAATGTTAAGTAGTATTACCTTTCGATGTATGACGTTATATACTATTACGTTATAACGTAAAACGTTATGTAGTAGTACTTTATATCGTATAACGTTATATAGTATTACCTCATGACGTATAACGTTATATACTATTACGTTATATCGAATAACGTTATGTAGTATTACCTTATAACGTATACCGTTATATACTACTACGTTATAGCGTATAAAGTTATATACTACGAGCTACTAACGCATAACGTTATATAGTATTAAGTTAAAAAGTATAACGTTATATAACATTACGTTATAAATTATAACGGTATATAATATTACGTTATAAAGTATAACGTTACATACTATTACGTACTGCTGTATAACGTTATATACTGTTAAGTAATAACGTATAACGTTATATACTATTACGTTATAAAGTATAACGTTATATACTATTACGTACTGATGTATAACGTTATATACTATTACGTACTAATGTATACCGTTATATACTAGTACGTACTAACGTATAACGTTATACACTGTTACGTAATAACGTATAACGTTATATACCATTACGTACTAATGTATAACGTTATATACTATTACGTACTAATGTATAAAGTTATATACTATTACGTAGTAACATATAACGTTATATACTATTACGTACTAATATATAAGGTTATATCCTATTACGTACTAACGTATAACGTTATATACTATTGCGTACTAACGTATAACGTTATATACTATTATGTGATAACGTAAAACGTTATGTAGTATTACCTTATAACGCATAACGTTATGTAGTATTACCTTATAACGTATACAGTTATATACTATTACGTTATAACGTATAAAGTTATATACTAATAGGTACTAACGTATAAAGTTATATACTATTACGTAGTAACATATAACGTTATATACTATTACGGACGAACATATAACGTTATATACTATTACGTACTAATGTATAACGTTATATACTATTACGTACGAACATATAACGTTATATACTATTACGGACGAACATATAACGTCATATACTATTACGTACTAATGTATAACGTTATATACTATTACGTACGAACATATAACGTTATTTACTATTACGTACTAATGTATAACGTTATATACTATTACGTACGAACATATAACGTTATATACTATTACGGACGAACATATAACGTTATATACTATTACGTACTGATGTATAACGTTATATACTATTACGTTCTAATGTATAACTTTATATACTAGTACGTAGTAACATATAACGTTATATACTATTACGGACGAACGTATAACGTTATATACTATTACGTACTAATGTATAACGTTATATACTATTACGTACGAACATATAACGTTATATACTATTACGTCCTAATATATAACGTTATGTAGTATTACCGTATAACGTATAACGTTATATAGCATTACACTATGACGTATAACGTTATATACTATTACGTACTGTCGTGTAACGTTATATACTAATACGTTCTAATGTATAACGTTATGTACTGTTACGTACTAACGTATAACGTTATACACTGTTACGTAATAACGTATAACGTTATATACTATTACGTACTGTTGTATAACGTTATATACTATTACGTTCTAATGTATAACGTTGTATACTAGTACGTAGTAACATATAACGTTATATACTATTACGGACGGACTTATAACGTTATATACTATTACGTACTAATGTATAACGTTATATACTATTACGTTATAACGTGAAAAGTTATTTAGTATTACCGTATAACGTATAACGTTATATAATATTACGTTATAACGTATAACGTTATATACTATTACGTTATAACGTATAACGTTATGTAGAATTACCTTATAAACGTATATCGTTATATAGTACTACGTTATAACGTATTAAGTTATATACTACGAGCTACTAACGTATAACGTTATGTAGTAGTACTTTATAACGTATAACGTTATATACTATTACGTTATAACGTGAAACGTTATGTAGTATTACCGTATAACGTATAACGTTATATAATATTACGTTATAACGTATAACGTTATATACTATTACGTTATAAAGTATAACGTTATATACTATTACGTACGTATTGTCGTGTAAGGTTATATACTAATATGTTCTAATGTATAACGTTATGTACTATTACGTACTGTCGTGTAACGTTATATACTGTTAAGGAATAACGTATAACGATATATAATCTTACGTACTAACTTAGAACGTTATATAATATTACAAACGAACGTATAACGTTATACACTACTACGTACTAATGTATATCGTTATATACTATTATGTGATAACGTAAAACGTTATGTAGTATTACCTTATAACGCATAACGTTATGTAGTATTACCTTATAACGTATACAGTTACATACTATTACGTTATAACGTATAAAGTTATATACTAATAGGTACTAACGTATAAAGTTATATACTATTACGTAGTAACATATAACGTTATATACTATTACGGACGAACATATAACGTTATATACTATTACGTACTAATGTATAACGTTATATACTATTACGTACGAACATATAACGTTATATACTATTACGGACGAACATATAACGTTATATACTATTACGTACTAATGTATAACGTTATATACTATTACGTACGAACATATAACGTTATATACTATTACGTACTAATATATAACGTTATATACTATTACGTACTAATGTACAAAGTCATATAATATTACGTAGTAAGATATAACGTTATATACTATTACGTACTGTCGTGTAACATTATATACTAATACGTTCTAATGTATAACGTTATATACTATTACGTACTAATGTATACCGTTATATACTAGTACGTAGTAACATATAACGTTATATACTATTACGGACGAACGTATAACGTTATATGCTATTACGAACTAATGTATAACGTTATATACTATTACGTACGAACATATAACGCTATATACTATTACGTCCTAATATATAACCTTATACACTATTACGTTATAACGTAAAACGTTATGTAGTATTACCGCATAACGTATAACGTTATGTAGTAGTACCTCATAACGTATAACATTATATACTATTATGTTATAACGTATAACGTTACATACTATTACGTAATAACTTATAACGTTACACACTATCAGGTAATAACGTATAACGTTATGTACTATTACGTTATAACGTCTAACGTTATGTAGTATTTCGTACTAACGTATAACGTTATATAGTATTTAGTTATAAAGTATAACGTTATATAATATTACGTTATAAATTATAACGTTATATACTATTACGTACTGTCGTATAACGTTATATACTGTTAAGAAATAACGTGTAACGATATACACTCTTACGTACTAACTTATAACGTTATAAACTATTACTTACGAACGTATAACGTTATATACTATTACGTACTAATATATAACGTTATGTAGTATTACCGTATAACGTATAACGTTATATACTAATACGTTCTAATGTATAACGTTATATACTATTACGTACTAATGTACAAAGTCATATAATATTACGTAGTAAGATATAACGTTATATACTATTACGGACGAACATATAACGTTATATACTATTACGCACTAATGTATAAAGTTATATAATATTACGTACGAACATATAACGTTATATACTATTACGTACTAATATATAACGTTATATACAATTATGTTATAACGTAAAACGTTATGTAGTATCACGTTATGACGTATAACGTTATCTATATTACCTTCTGACTTATAACGTTATATACTATTACGTTATAAAGTATAACGTTATATACTATTACGTACTAACGTATATCGTTATATACTATTACGTTTTAACGTAAAACGTTGTGTAGTATTACCGTATAACGTATAACGTTATATACTATTACGTTATCACGTATAACGTTATGAAGTATTACCTTATAATGTATAAAGTTATATACTAATAGGTACTAACGTATAACGCTGTATACTATTACGTAATAACGTATAACTCTATATACTATTACGTACTTACGTATAACGTTATGTAGTATTACCTTATAACGTACGCCGTTATATACTATTACCTTATAACGTATAAAGTTAGATACTAATAGGTACTAACGTATAACGCTGTATACTATTACGTAATAACGTATAACGTTATATACTATTACGTACTGTCGTATAACGTTATATACTGTTAAGCAAAAACGTATAACGATATATAATCTTACGTACTAACTTATAACGTTATATAATATTACTTACGACCGTATAACGTTATATACTATTACGTACTAATGTATATCGTTATATACTATTACGTACGGACATATAACGTTATATACCATTACGTACTAATATATGACGTTATATACTATTACGTTATAAAGTAAAACGTTATGTAGTATTACCTTATAACGCATAACGTTATCTATATTACCTTCTGACTTATAACGTTATATACTATTACGTTATAAAGTATAACGTTATATACTATTACGTACTGTCGTGTAACGTTATATACTAATACGTTCTAATGTATAACGTTATGTACTATTACCTACTAACGTATAACGTTATACACTGTTACGTAATAACGTATAACGTTATATACTAATACGTTCTAATGTATAACGTTATGTACTATTACGTACTAACGTATATCGTTGTATACTATTACGTACTAATGTATATCGTTATATACTATTACGTACGAACATATAACGTTATATACCATTACGTACTAATATATGACGATATATACTATTACGTTATAAAGTAAAACGTTATGTAGTATTACCTTATAACGCATAACGTTATCTATATTACCTTCTGACTTATAACGTTATATATTACTACGTAGTAACATATAACGTTATATACTATTACGGACGAACATATAACGTTATATACTATTACGTACTAATGTATAACGTTACATACTATTACATACGAACATACAACGTTATATACTAATACGTCCTCATATATAACGTTATATACTATTACGTTATAACGTAAAACGTTATGTAGTATTACCTTATAACGTACACCGTTATATACTATTACGTTATAACGTATAACGTTATGAAGTATTACCTTATAACGTATAAAGTTATATACTAATACGTACTAACGTATAACGCTGTATACTATTACGTAATAACGTATAACACTATATACTATTACGTACTAACGTATAACGTTATGTAGTATTACCTTATAACGTACACCGTTATATACTATTACCTTATAACGTATAAAGTTAGATAATAATAGGTACTAATGTATAACGCTGTATACTATTATGTACTAACGTATAACGTTATATACTATTACATTATAATGTATAACGTTATGTAGTATTACCTACTAACGTGCACCGTTATATACTATTACGTTATAACGTATAAAGTTAGATACTAATAGGTACTAACGTATAAAGTTATATACTATTACGTACTAACGTATAACGTTATGTACTATTACGTACTAACGTATAACGTTATGTAGTATTACCTTAAAACGTATAACGTTATGTAGTATGCCCTTCTGACGTATAACGTTATATACTATTACGTTATAACGTAAAACGTTATGTAGTATTACCTTAAAACGTATAACGTTATGTAGTATCACCTTATGACGTATAACGTTATGTAGTATTACCTTCTGACGTATAACTTTATATACTATCACGTACTATCGTGTAAGGTTATATACTGTTAAGTAATAACGTATAACGTTAGATAGCATTACCTTATGACGTATAACGTTATGTAGTATTACCTTCTGACGTATAACGTTATATACTATTACGTACTGTCGTGTAACGTTATATACTAGTACGTTCTAATGTATAACATTATATACCATTACGTACTAATGTATAACGTTATATACTATCACATACTAATGTATAACGTTATATACTATTACGTACGAACATATAACGTTATATACTATTACGTACTAATGTATAACGTTATATACTCTTACGTACGAACATATAACGTTATATACTATTACGTACTAATATATAATGTTATATACTATTACGTTATAACGTAAAACGTTATGTAGTATCACGTTATGACGTATAACGTTATGTAGTATTACCTTCTGACGTATAACGTTATATACTATTACGTTAGAGCGTATAACGTTATGTAGTATTACCGTATAACGTATACAGTTATATACTATTACGTTATAACGTATAACGTTATGTAGTATTACCTTCTGACGTATAACGTTATATACTATTACGTACTGTCGTGTAACGTTATATGCTAATACGTTCTAATGTATAACGTTATGTACTATTACGTACTAACGCATAACGTTATATACTATTACGTACTAATGTATAAAGTTATATACTATTACGTAGTAACATATAACGTTATATACTATTACGGACGAACATATAACGTTATATACTATTACGTTCTAATGTATAACGTTACATACTATTACGTAAGAACATATTACGTTATATACTATTACGTACTAATGTATAACGTTATATACTATTACGTACGAACATATAACGTTATATACTATTACGTACTAATATATAATGTTATATACTATTACGTTATAACGTAAAACGTTATGTTGTATCACGTTATGACGTATAACGTTATGTATATTACCTTCTGACTTATAACGTTATATACTATTACGTTATAAAGTATAACGTTATATACTATTACGTACTAACGTATATCGTTATATACTATTACGTTATAACGTAAAACGTTGTGTAGTATTACCGTATAACGTATAACGTTATATACTATTACGTTATAACGTATAACGTTATGAAGTATTACCTTATAACGTATAAAGTTATATACTAATAGGTACTAACGTATAACGCTGTATACTATTACGTAATAACGTATAACGTTATATACTATTACGTACGAACATATAACGTTATATACTATTACGTACTAATGTATAACGTTATATAATCTTACGTACGAACATATAACGTTATATACTATAACGTACTAATATATAATGTTATATACTATTACGTTATAACGTAAAACGTTATGTAGTATCACGTTATGACGTATAACGTTATGTAGTATTACCGTATAACGTATACAGTTATATACTATCACGTTATAACGTATAACGTTATGTAGTATTACCTTCTGACGTATAACGTTATATACTATTACGTACTGTCGTGTAACGTTATATGCTAATACGTTCTAATGTATAACGTTATGTACTATTACGTACTAACGTATAACGTTATATACTATTACGTTATAACGTAAAACGATATGTAGAATTACCTTATAACGCATAACGTTATGTAGTATTACCTTCTGACGTATAACGTTATATACTATTACGTTAGAGCGTATAACGTTATGTAGTATTACCGTATAACGTATACAGTTATATACTATTACGTTATAACGTATAACGTTATGTAGTATTACCTTCTGACGTATAACGTTATATACTATTACGTACTGTCGTGTAACGTTATATGCTAATACGTTCTAATGTATAACGTTATGTACTATTACGTACTAACGTATAACGTTATATACTATTACGTACTAATGTATAAAGTTATATACTATTACGTAGTAACATATAACGTTATATGCTATTACGGACGAACATATAACGTTATATACTATTACGTACTAATGTATAACGTTACATACTATTACGTACGAACATATAACGTTATATACTATTACGTACTAATGTATAACGTTATATACTATTACGTACGAACATATAACGTTATATACTATTACGTACTAATATATAATGTTATATACTATTACGTTATAACGTAAAACGCTATGTAGTATCACGTTATGACGTATAACGTTATGTAGTATTACCTTCTGACGTATAACGTTATATACTATTACGTACTGTCGTGTAACGTTATATACTAGTACGTTCTAATGTATAACATTATATACCATTACGTACTAATGTATAACGTTATATACTATTACGTACTAATGTATAACGTTATATACTCTTACGTACGAACATATAACGTTATATACTATTACATACTAATGTATAACGTTATATACTATTACGTACGAACATATATCGTTATATACTATTACGTACTAATGTATAACGTTATATACTCTTACGTACGAACATATAACGTTATATACTATTACGTACTAATATATAATGTTATATACTATTACGTTATAACGTAAAACGTTATGTAGTATCACGTTATGACGTATAACGTTATGTAGTATTACCTTCTGACGTATAACGTTATATACTATTACGTTAGAGCGTATAACGTTATGTAGTATTACCGTATAACGTATACAGTTATATACTATTACGTTATAACGTATAACGTTATGTAGTATTACCTTCTGACGTATAACGTTATATACTATTACGTACTGTCGTGTAACGTTATATGCTAATACGTTCTAATGTATAACGTTATGTACTATTACGTACTAACGTATAACGTTATATACTATTACGTACTAATGTATAAGGTTATATACTATTACGTAGCAACATATAACGTTATATACTATTACGGACGAACATATAACGTTATATACTATTACGTACTAATGTATAACGTTACATACTATTACGTAAGAACATATTACGTTATATACTATTACGTACTAATGTATAACGTTATATACTATTACGTACGAACATATAACGTTATATACTATTACGTACTAATATATAATGTTATATACTATTACGTTATAACGTAAAACGTTATGTTGTATCACGTTATGACGTATAACGTTATGTATATTACCTTCTGACTTATAACGTTATATACTATTACGTTATAAAGTATAACGTTATATACTATTACGTACTAACGTATATCGTTATATACTATTACGTTATAACGTAAAACGTTGTGTAGTATTACCGTATAACGTATAACGTTATATACTATTACGTTATAACGTATAACGTTATGAAGTATTACCTTATAACGTATAAAGTTATATACTAATAGGTACTAACGTATAACGCTGTATACTATTACGTAATAACGTATAACTCTATATACTATTACGTACTAACGTATAACGTTATATAATATTACGTACTGTCGTGTAACGTTATATGCTAATACGTTCTAATGTATAACGTTATGTACTATTACGTACTAACGTATAACGTTATATTCTATTACGTTATAACGTAAAACGATATGTAGAATTACCTTATAACGCATAACGTTATGTAGTATTACCTTCTGACGTATAACGTTATATACTATTACGTTAGAGCGTATAACGTTATGTAGTATTACCGTATAACGTATACAGTTATATGCTATTACGTTATAACGTATAACGTTATGTAGTATTACCTTCTGACGTATAACGTTATATACTATTACGTACTGTCGTGTAACGTTATATGCTAATACGTTCTAATGTATAACGTTATGTACTATTACGTACTAACGTATAACGTTATATACTATTACGTTATAACGTAAAACGATATGTAGAATTACCTTATAACGCATAACGTTATGTAGTATTACCTTCTGACGTATAACGTTATATACTATTACGTTAGAGCGTATAACGTTATGTAGTATTACCGTATAACGTATACAGTTATATACTATTACGTTATAACGTAAAACGTTATGTAGTATCACGTTATGACGTATAACGTTATGTATATTACCTTCTGACTTATAACGTTATATACTATTACGTTATAAAGTATAACGTTATATACTATTACTTACTAACGTATATCGTTATATACTATTACGTTATAACGTAAACCGTTGTGTAGTATTACCGTATAACGTATAACGTTATATACTATTACCTTATAACGTATAACGTTATGAAGTATTACCTTATAACGTATAAAGTTATATACTAATAGGTACTAACGTATAACGCTGTATACTATTACGTAATAACGTATAACTCTATATACTATTACGTACTTACGTATAACGTTATGTAGTATTACCTTATAACGTACACCGTTATATACTACTACCTTATAACCTATAAAGTTAGATACTAATAGGTACTAACGTATAACGCTGTATACTATTACGTAATAACGTATAACGTTATATACTATTACGTACTAACGTATTACGTTATATACTATTACGTTATAACGTAAAACGTTGTGTAGTATTACCGTATATCGTATAACGTTATATAGTGTTACCTCATGACGTATAATGTAAAGTAGTATTACCTTTCGACGTATAACGTTATATACTATTACGTACTAACGTATAACGTTATGTAGTATTACCTTATAACGTACACCGTTATATACTATTATCTTATAACGTATAAAATTAGATACTAATAGGTACTAACGTATAACGCTGTATAATATTACGTAATAACGTATAACGATATATACTATTACGTACTGTCGTATAACGTTATATACTGTTAAGCAAAAACGTATAACGATATATAATCTTACGTACTAACTTATAACGTTATATAATATTACTTACGAACGTATAACGTTATATACTATTACTTACTAACGTATATCGTTATATACTATTACGTTATAACGTAAACCGTTGTGTAGTATTACCGTATAACGTATAACGTTATATACTATTACGTTATAACGTATAACGTTATGTAGTATTACCTTATAACGTATAAAGTTATATACTAATAGGTACTAACGTACAACGCTGTATACTACTACGTAATAACGTATAACGTTATATACTATTACGTACTAACGTATAACGTTATATACTATTACGTTATAACGTAAAACGTTGTGTAGTATTACCGTATAACGTATAACGTTATATAGTATTACCTCATGACGCATAATGTTAAGTAGTATTACCTTTCGACGTATAACGTTATATACTATTACGTTATAACGTAAAACGTTGTGTAGTATTACCGTATAACGTATAACGTTATATACTATTACGTTATAACGTATAACGTTATATACTATTACATACGAACATACAACGTTATATACTAATACGTCCTAATATATAACGTTATATACTATTACGTTATAACGTAAAACGTTATGTATTATTACCGTATAACGTATAACGTTATGTAGTATACCCTTCTGACGTATAACGTTATATACTATTACGTTATAACGTAAAACGTTATGTAGTATTACCTTAAAACGTTACACGTTATGTAGTATCACCTTATCACGTATAACGTTATGTAGTATTCCCATCTGACGTATAACGTTATATACTATCACGTACTGTCGTGTAAGGTTATATACTGTTAAGTAATAACGTATAACGTTAGATAGCATTACCTTATGACGTAGCACGTTATGTAGTATTACCTTCTGACGTATAACGTTATATATTATTACGTACTGTCGTGTAACGTTATATACTAATACGTTCTAATGTATTACGTTATATACTATTACGTACTAATGTATAAAGTAATACTATTACGTAGTAACATATAACGTTATATACTATTACGGACGAACATATAATGTTATATACTATTACGTACTAATGTATAACGTTATATACTATTACGTACTGATGTATAACGTTATATACTATTACGTTCTAATGTATCACGTTATATACTAGTACGTAGTAACATATAACGTTATATACTATTACGGACGAAGGTATAACGTTATATACTATTACGTACTAATGTATAACGTTATATACTATTACGTACGAACATATAACGTTATATACTATTTCGTTATAACGTAAAACGTTATGTGGTATTACCGTATAACGTATAACGTTATATACTATTACGTTACAGCGTATAACGTTATATACTATTACGTTATAACGTATAACGTTATTTAGTATTTCCTTATAACGCATAACGTTATGTAGCAATACCTTCTGACGTATAACGTTATGTATATTACCTTCTGACGTATAACGTTATATACTATTACGTACTAACATATAACGTTATATACTATTACTTACGAACATACAACGTTATATACTAATACGTCCTAATATATAACGTTATATACTATTACGTTATAACGCAAAACGTTATGTAGTATTACCTTATAACGCATAACGTTATGTAGTATTACCTTCTGACGTATAACGTTATATACTATTACGTACTGTCGTGTAACGTTATATGCTAATACGTTCTAATGTATAACGTTATGTACTATTACGTACTAACGTATAACGTTATATACTATTACGTACTAATGTATAAAGTTATATACTATTACGTAGCAACATATAACGTTATATACTATTACGGACGAACATATAACGTTATATACTATTACGTACTAATGTATAACGTTACATACTATTACGTAAGAACATATTACGTTATATACTATTACGTACTAATGTATAACGTTATATACTATTACGTACGAACATATAACGTTATATACTATTACGAACTAATATATAATGTTGTATACTATTACGTTATATCGTAAAACGTTATGTTGTATCACGTTATGACGTATAACGTTATGTATATTACCTTCTGACTTATAACGTTATATACTATTACGTTATAAAGTATAACGTTATATACTATTACGTACTAACGTATATCGTTATATACTATTACGTTATAACGTAAAACGTTGTGTAGTATTACCGTATGACGTATAACGTTATATACTATTACGTTATAACGTATAACGTTATGAAGTATTACCTTATAACGTATAAAGTTATATACTAATAGGTACTAACGTATAACGCTGTATACTATTACGTAATAACGTATAACTCTATATACTATTACGTACTAACGTATAACGTTATGTAGTATTACCTTATAACGTACATCGTTATATATTACTACCTTATAACCTATAAAGTTAGATACTAATAGGTACTAACGTATAACGCTGTATACTATTACGTAATAACGTATAACGTTATATAATATTACGTACGAACATATAACGTTATATACTATTACGTACTAATGTATAACGTTATATACTCTTACGTACGAACATATAACGTTATATACTATAACGTACTAATATATAATGTTATATACTATTACGTTATAACGTAAAACGTTATGTAGTATCACGTTGTGACGTATAACGTTATGTAGTATTACCTTCTGACGTATAACGTCATATACTATTACGTACTGTCGTGTAACGTTATATGCTAATACGTTCTAATGTATAACGTTATGTACTATTACGTACTAACGTATAACGTTATATTCTATTACGTTATAACGTAAAACGATATGTAGAATTACCTTATAACGCATAACGTTATGTAGTATTACCTTCTGACGTATAACGTTATATACTATTACGTTAGAGCGTATAACGTTATGTAGTATTACCGTATAACGTATACAGTTATATGCTATTACGTTATAACGTATAACGTTATGTAGTATTACCTTCTGACGTATAACGTTATATACTATTACGTACTGTCGTGTAACGTTATATGCTAATACGTTCTAATGTATAACGTTATGTACTATTACGTACTAACGTATAACGTTATATACTATTACGTTATAACGTAAAACGATATGTAGAATTACCTTATAACGCATAACGTTATGTAGTATTACCTTCTGACGTATAACGTTATATACTATTACGTTAGAGCGTATAACGTTATGTAGTATTACCGTATAACGTATACAGTTATATACTATTACGTTATAACGTAAAACGTTATGTAGTATCACGTTATGACGTATAACGTTATGTATATTACCTTCTGACTTATAACGTTATATACTATTACGTTATAAAGTATAACGTTATATACTATTACTTACTAACGTATATCGTTATATACTATTACGTTATAACGTAAACCGTTGTGTAGTATTACCGTATAACGTATAACGTTATATATTATTACCTTATAACGTATAACGTTATGAAGTATTACCTTATAACGTATAAAGTTATATACTAATAGGTACTAACGTATAACGCTGTATACTATTACGTAATAACGTATAACTCTATATACTATTACGTACTAGCGTATAACGTTATGTAGTATTACCTTATAACGTACACCGTTATATACTACTACCTTATAACCTATAAAGTTAGATACTAATAGGTACTAACGTATAACGCTGTATACTATTACGTAATAACGTATAACGTTATATACTATTACGTACTAACGTATTACGTTATATACTATTACGTTATAACGTAAAACGTTGTGTAGTATTACCGTATATCGTATAACGTTATATAGTGTTACCTCATGACGTATAATGTAAAGTAGTATTACCTTTCGACGCATAACGTTATATATTATTACGTACTAACGTATAACGTTATGTAGTATTACCTTATAACGTACACCGTTATATACTATTATCTTATAACGTATAAAATTAGATACTAATAGGTACTAACGTATAACGCTGTATACTATTACGTAATAACGTATAACGTTATATACTATTACGTACTGTCGTATAACGTTATATACTGTTAAGCAAAAACGTATAACGATATATAATCTTACGTACTAACTTATAACGTTATATAATATTACTTACGAACGTATAACGTTATATACTATTACTTACTAACGTACATCGTTATATACTATTACGTTATAACGTAAACCGTTGTGTAGTATTACCGTATAACGTATAACGTTATATACTATTACGTTATAACGTATAACGTTATGTAGTATTACCTTATAACGTATAAAGTTATATACTAATAGGTACTAACGTACAACGCTGTATACTACTACGTAATAACGTATAACGTTATATACTATTACGTACTAACGTATAACGTTATATACTATTACGTTATAACGTAAAACGTTATGTAGTATTACCGTATAACGTATAACGTTATATAGTATTACCTCATGACGCATAATGTTAAGTAGTATTACCTTTCGACGTATAACGTTATATACTATTACGTTATAACGTAAAACGTTGTGTAGTATTACCGTATAACGTATAACGTTATATACTATTACGTTATAACGTATAACGTTATATACTACTACATACGAACATACAACGTTATATACTAATACGTCCTAATATATAACGTTATATACTATTACGTTATAACGTAAAACGTTATGTATTATTACCGTATAACGTATAACGTTATGTAGTATACCCTTCTGACGTATAACGTTATATACTATTACGTTATAACGTAAAACGTTATGTAGTATTACCTTAAAACGTAACACGTTATGTAGTATCACCTTATCACGTATAACGTTATGTAGTATTCCCATCTGACGTATAACGTTATATACTATCACGTACTGTCGTGTAAGGTTATATACTGTTAAGTAATAACGTATAACGTTAGATAGCATTACCTTATGACGTATAACGTTATGTAGTATTACCTTCTGACGTATAACGTTATATATTATTACGTACTAACATATAACGTTATATACTATTACTTACGAACATACAACGTTATATACTAATACGTCCTAATATATAACGTTATATACTATTACGTTATAACGCAAAACGTTATGTAGTATTACCTTATAACGCATAACGTTATGTAGTATTACCTTCTGACGTATAACGTTATATACTATTACGTTATATCGTATAACGTTATGTAGTATTACCTTATAACGTATACAGTTATATGCTATTACGTTATAACGTATAACGTTATATACTATTACGTTATAACGTAAAACGATATGTAGAATTACCCTATAACGCATAACGTTATGTAGTATTACCTTCTGACGTATAAAGTTATATACTATTACGTCAGATCGTATAACGTTATGTAGTATTACCGTATAACGTATACAGTTATATACTATTACGTTATAACGTATAACGTTATGTAGTATTACCTTATAACGTACACCGTTATATACTATTACCTCATAACGTATAAAGTTAGATACTAATAGGTACTAACGTATAACGCTGTATACTATTACGTAATAACGTATAACGTTATATACTATTACGTACTAACGTATAACGTTATATACTATTACGTTATAACGTAAAACGTTTTGTAGTATTACCGTATAACGTATAACGTTATATAGTATTACCTCATGACGTATAATGTTAAGTAGTATTACCTTTCGACGTATAACGTTATATACTATTACGTTATGTCGTAAAAGGTTATGTTGTATTACCTTACAACGCATAACGTTATGTAGTATTACCTTCTGACGTATAACGTTATATACTATTACGTTATATCGAATAACGTTATGTAGTATTACCTTACAACGAATACAGTTATATACCATTACGCTATAACGTATAAAGTTATATACTAATAGGTACTAACGTATAATGTTATATACTATTACGTACTAACGTATAACGTTATATTATAATACGTACTATCGTATAACGTTATATTATAATACGTACTAACGTATAACGTTATATGCTATTACGTTATAACGTAAAACGTTATGTAGTATTACCTTATAACGCATAACGTTCTGTAGTATTACCTTCTGACGTATAACGTTATATACTATTACGTTATAACGTATAACGTTATATACTATTACGTACTAATGTATAACGTTATATACTATTACGTTATAACGTAAAACGTTATGTAGTATTACCTTATAACGTACACCGTTATATAATATTACGTAATAACGTGTAAAGTTAGATACTATTACGTTATATCGTATAACGTTATGTAGTATTACCTTATAACGTATACAGTTATATACTATTACGTTATAACGTATAAGTTATATACTAACAGGTACTAACGTATAACGCTGTATACTATTACGTAATAACGTATAAATTTATATACTATTACGTACTAACGTATAACGTTATATACTATTACGTTATAACGTAAAACGCTATGTAGTATTACCTTATAACGCATAACGTTATGTAGTATTACCTTCTGACGTATAACGTTACATACTATTCCGTTATAACGTAAAACGTTATTTAGTATTACCTTAAAGCGTATAACATTATGTAGTATCACCTTATGACGTATAACGTTATGTAGTATTACCTTATGAAGTATAACGTTATATACTATTACGTTATATCGAATAACGTTATGTAGTATTACCTTATAACGTATACAGTTATTTACTATTACGTTATAACTTATAAAGTTATATAATACTAGGTACTAACGTATAACGTTATGTAGTAGTAGTTTATAACGTATAAAGTTATATACTGTCATGTTATAACGTATAACGTTATATACTATAACGTACTAACTTATAACGTTATATACTAATGCGTACTAACGTATATGCTATTACGTACTAACATATAACGTTATATACTATTACTTACGAACGTATAACGTTATATACTATTACGTACTAATGTATAACGTTATATACTATTACGTACGAACATATAACGTTATATACTATTACGTACTAATGTATAACGTTATATACTATTACGTTATAACGTAAAACGTTATGTAGTAGTACTTTATAACGTATAACGTTATATAATTTTACCTTATGACGTATTATGTTAAGTAGTATTACCATTCGACGTATAACGTTATATACTATTACGTTATAACGTAAAACGTTATGTAGTATTACCTTAGAACGTACACCGTTATATAATATTACGTTATAACATATAAAGTTAGATACTATTACGTTATATCGTATAACGTTATGTAGTATTACCTTATAACGTATACAGTTATATACTATTACGTTATAACGTAAAACGGTATGTAGTATTACCTTAAAACGCATAACGTTATGTAGTAGTACTTTATAACGAATAACGTTATATACTATTACGTTATATCGAATAACGTTATGTAGTATTACCTTATAACGTATACAGTTATATACTATTATGTTATAACGTATAAAGTTATATACTAATAGGTACTAACGTATAACGTTATGTAGTATTACCTTCTGATGTATAACGTTATATACTATCACGTTATATCGTAAAACGTTATGTAGTATTACCGTATAACGTATACAGTTATATGCTATTACGTTATAACGTATAAAGTTAGATACTAATAGGTACTAACGTATAACGTTATATACTATCACGTTATAACGTAAAACTTTACGTAGTATTACCTTATAACGCATAACGTTATGTAGTATTCCCATCTGACGTATAACGTTATATACTATCACGTACTGTCGTGTAAGGTTATATACTGTTAAGTAATAACGTATAACGTTAGATAGCATTACCTTATGACGTAGCACGTTATGAAGTATTACCTTCTGACGTATAACGTTATATATTATTACGTACTGTCGTGTAACGTTATATACTAATACGTTCTAATGTATTACGTTATATACTATTACGTACTAATGTATAAAGTAATACTATTACGTAGTAACATATAACGTTATATACTATTACGGACGAACATATAATGTTATATACTATTACGTACTAATGTATAACGTTATATACTATTACGTACTGATGTATAACGTTATATACTATTACGTTCTAATGTATCACGTTATATACTAGTACGTAGTAACATATAACGTTATATACTATTACGGACGAAGGTATAACGTTATATACTATTACGTACTAATGTATAACGTTATATACTATTACGTACGAACATATAACGTTATATACTATTACGTTATAACGTAAAACGTTATGTGGTATTACCGTATAACGTATAACGTTATATACTATTACGTTACAGCGTATAACGTTATATACTATTACGTTATAACGTATAACGTTATTTAGTATTTCCTTATAACGCATAACGTTATGTAGCAATACCTTCTGACGTATAACGTTATGTATATTACCTTCTGACGTATAACGTTATATACTATTACGTACTAACATATAACGTTATATACTATTACTTACGAACATACAACGTTATATACTAATACGTCCTAATATATAACGTTATATACTATTACGTTATAACGCAAAACGTTATGTAGTATTACCTTATAACGCATAACGTTATGTAGTATTACCTTCTGACGTATAACGTTATATACTATTACGTACTGTCGTGTAACGTTATATGCTAATACGTTCTAATGTATAACGTTATGTACTATTACGTACTAACGTATAACGTTATATACTATTACGTACTAATGTATAAAGTTATATACTATTACGTAGCAACATATAACGTTATATACTATTACGGACGAACATATAACGTTATATACTATTACGTACTAATGTATAACGTTACATACTATTACGTAAGAACATATTACGTTATATACTATTACGTACTAATGTATAACGTTATATACTATTACGTACGAACATATAACGTTATATACTATTACGTACTAATATATAATGTTATATACTATTACGTTATAACGTAAAACGTTATGTAGTATCACGTTATGACGTATAACGTTATGTATATTACCTTCTGACTTATAACGTTATATACTATTACGTTATAAAGTATAACGTTATATACTATTACGTACTAACGTATATCGTTATATACTATTACGTTATAACGTAAAACGTTATGTAGTATTACCGTGTAACGTATAACGTTATATACTATTACGTTATAACGTATAACGTTATGAAGTATTACCTTATAACGTATAAAGTTATATACTAATAGGTACTAACGTATAACGCTGTATACTATTACGTAATAACGTATAACTCTATATACTATTACGTACTAACGTATAACGTTATGTAGTATTACCTTATAACGTACATCGTTATATATTACTACCTTATAACCTATAAAGTTAGATACTAATAGGTACTAACGTATAACGCTGTATACTATTACGTAATAACGTATAACGTTATATAATATTACGTACGAACATATAACGTTATATACTATTACGTACTAATGTATAACGTTATATACTCTTACGTACGAACATATAACGTTATATACTATAACGTACTAATATATAATGTTATATACTATTACGTTATAACGTAAAACGTTATGTAGTATCACGTTGTGACGTATAACGTTATGTAGTATTACCTTCTGACGTATAACGTCATATACTATTACGTACTGTCGTGTAACGTTATATGCTAATACGTTCTAATGTATAACGTTATGTACTATTACGTACTAACGTATAACGTTATATTCTATTACGTTATAACGTAAAGCGATATGTAGAATTACCTTATAACGCATAACGTTATGTAGTATTACCTTCTGACGTATAACGTTATATACTATTACGTTAGAGCGTATAACGTTATGTAGTATTACCGTATAACGTATACAGTTATATGCTATTACGTTATAACGTATAACGTTATGTAGTATTACCTTCTGACGTATAACGTTATATACTATTACGTACTGTCGTGTAACGTTATATGCTAATACGTTCTAATGTATAACGTTATGTACTATTACGTACTAACGTATAACGTTATATACTATTACGTTATAACGTAAAACGATATGTAGAATTACCTTATAACGCATAACGTTATGTAGTATAACCTTCTGACGTATAACGTTATATACTATTACGTTAGAGCGTATAACGTTATGTAGTATTACCGTATAACGTATACAGTTATATACTATTACGTTATAACGTAAAACGTTATGTAGTATCACGTTATGACGTATAACGTTATGTATATTACCTTCTGACTTATAACGTTATATACTATTACGTTATAAAGTATAACGTTATATACTATTACTTACTAACGTATATCGTTATATACTATTACGTTATAACGTAAACCGTTGTGTAGTATTACCGTATAACGTATAACGTTATATACTATTACCTTATAACGTATAACGTTATGAAGTATTACCTTATAACGTATAAAGTTATATACTAATAGGTACTAACGTATAACGCTGTATACTATTACGTAATAAAGTATAACTCTATATACTATTACGTACTTACGTATAACGTTATGTAGTATTACCTTATAACGTACACCGTTATATACTACTACCTTATAACCTATAAAGTTAGATACTAATAGGTACTAACGTATAACGCTGTATACTATTACGTAATAACGTATAACGTTATATACTATTACGTACTAACGTATTACGTTATATACTATTACGTTATAACGTAAAACGTTGTGTAGTATTACCGTATATCGTATAACGTTATATAGTGTTACCTCATGACGTATAATGTAAAGTAGTATTACCTTTCGACGCATAACGTTATATATTATTACGTACTAACGTATAACGTTATGTAGTATTACCTTATAACGTACACCGTTATATACTATTATCTTATAACGTATAAAATTAGATACTAATAGGTACTAACGTATAACGCTGTATACTATTACGTAATAACGTATAACGTTATATACTATTACGTACTGTCGTATAACGTTATATACTGTTAAGCAAAAACGTATAACGATATATAATCTTACGTACTAACTTATAACGTTATATAATATTACTTACGAACGTATAACGTTATATACTATTACTTACTAACGTACATCGTTATATACTATTACGTTATAACGTAAACCGTTGTGTAGTATTACCGTATAACGTATAACGTTATATACTATTACGTTATAACGTATAACGTTATGTAGTATTACCTTATAACGTATAAAGTTATATACTAATAGGTACTAACGTACAACGCTGTATACTACTACGTAATAACGTATAACGTTATATACTATTACGTACTAACGTATAACGTTATATACTATTACGTTATAACGTAAAACGTTGTGTAGTATTACCGTATAACGTATAACGTTATATAGTATTACCTCATGACGCATAATGTTAAGTAGTATTACCTTTCGACGTATAACGTTATATACTATTACGTTATAACGTAAAACGTTGTGTAGTATTACCGTATAACGTATAACGTTATATACTATTACGTTATAACGTATAACGTTATATACTACTACATACGAACATACAACGTTATATACTAATACGTCCTAATATATAACGTTATATACTATTACGTTATAACGTAAAACGTTATGTATTATTACCGTATAACGTATAACGTTATGTAGTATACCCTTCTGACGTATAACGTTATATACTATTACGTTATAACGTAAAACGTTATGTAGTATTACCTTAAAACGTAACACGTTATGTAGTATCACCTTATCACGTATAACGTTATGTAGTATTACCATCTGACGTATAACGTTATATACTATCACGTACTGTCGTGTAAGGTTATATACTGTTAAGTAATAACGTATAACGTTAGATAGCATTACCTTATGACGTATAACGTTATGTAGTATTACCTTCTGACGTATAACGTTATATATTATTACGTACTAACATATAACGTTATATACTATTACTTACGAACATACAACGTTATATACTAATACGTCCTAATATATAACGTTATATACTATTACGTTATAACGCAAAACGTTATGTAGTATTACCTTATAACGCATAACGTTATGTAGTATTACCTTCTGACGTATAACGTTATATACTATTACGTTATATCGTATAACGTTATGTAGTATTACCTTATAACGTATACAGTTATATACTATTACGTTATAACGTATAACGTTATATACTATTACGTTATAACGTAAAACGATATGTAGAATTACCTTATAACGCATAACGTTATGTAGTATTACCTTCTGACGTATAACGTTATATACTATTACGTCAGATCGTATAACGTTATGTAGTATTACCGTATAACGTATACAGTTATATACTATTACGTTATAACGTATAACGTTATGTAGTATTACCTTATAACGTACACCGTTATATACTATTACCTCATAACGTATAAAGTTAGATACTAATAGGTACTAACGTATAACGCTGTATACTATTACGTAATAACGTATAACGTTATATACTATTACGTACTAACGTATAACGTTATATACTATTACGTTATAACGTAAAACGTTTTGTAGTATTACCGTATAACGTATAACGTTATATAGTATTACCTCATGACGTATAATGTTAAGTGGTATTACCTTTCGACGTATAACGTTATATACTATTACGTTATGTCGTAAAAGGTTATGTTGTATTACCTTACAACGCATAACGTTATGTAGTATTACCTTCTGACGTATAACGTTATATACTATTACGTTATATCGAATAACGTTATGTAGTATTACCTTACAACGAATACAGTTATATACCATTACGCTATAACGTATAAAGTTATATACTAATAGGTACTAACGTATAATGTTATATACTATTACGTACTAACGTATAACGTTATATTATAATACGTACTATCGTATAACGTTATATTATAATACGTACTAACGTATAACGTTATATGCTATTACGTTATAACGTAAAACGTTATGTAGTATTACCTTATAACGCATAACGTTATGTAGTATTACCTTCTGACGTATAACGTTATATACAATTACGTTATCACGTAAAACGTTATGTAGTATTACCTTATAACGTATACAGTTATATACTATTACGTTATAACGTATAAGTTATATACTAACAGGTACTAACGTATAACGCTGTATACTATTACGTAATAACGTAAAAATTTATATACTATTACGTACTAACGTATAACGTTATATACTATTACGTTATAACGTAAAACGCTATGTAGTATTACCTTATAACGCATAACGTTATGTAGTATTACCTTCTGACGTATAACGTTACATACTGTTCCGTTATAACGTAAAACGTTATTTAGTATTACCTTAAAGCGTATAACATTATGTAGTATCACCTTATGACGTATAACGTTATGTAGTATTACCTTATGAAGTATAACGTTATATACTATTACGTTATATCGAATAACGTTATGTAGTATTACCTTATAACGTATACAGTTATTTACTATTACGTTATAACTTATAAAGTTATATAATACTAGGTACTAACGTATAACGTTATGTAGTAGTAGTTTATAACGTATAAAGTTATATACTGTCATGTTATAACGTATAACGTTATATACTATAACGTACTAACTTATAACGTTATATACTAATGCGTACTAACGTATAACGTTATATGCTATTACGTACTAACATATAACGTTATATACTATTACTTACGAACGTATAACGTTATATACTATTACGTACTAATGTATAACGTTATATACTATTACGTACGAACATATAACGTTATATACTATTACGTACTAATGTATAACGTTATATACTATTACGTTATAACGTAAAACGTTATGTAGTAGTACTTTATAACGTATAACGTTATATAATTTTACCTTATGACGTATTATGTTAAGTAGTATTACCATTCGACGTATAACGTTATATACTATTACGTTATAACGTAAAACGTTATGTAGTATTACCTTAGAACGTACACCGTTATATAATATTACGTTATAACATATAAAGTTAGATACTATTACGTTATATCGTATAACGTTATGTAGTATTACCTTATAACGTATACAGTTATATACTATTACGTTATAACGTAAAACGGTATGTAGTATTACCTTAAAACGCATAACGTTATGTAGTAGTACTTTATAACGAATAACGTTATATACTATTACGTTATATCGAATAACGTTATGTAGTATTACCTTATAACGTATACAGTTATATACTATTATGTTATAACGTATAAAGTTATATACTAATAGGTACTAACGTGTAACGTTATGTAGTATTACCTTCTGACGTATAACGTTATATACTATCACGTTATATCGTAAAACGTTATGTAGTATTACCGCATAACGTATAACGTTATATACTATTGCGTACTAACATATAACGTTATATACTATTACTTACGAACGTATAACGTTATATACTATTACGTACTAATGTATAACGTTATATACTATTACGTACTAACGTATAACGTTATATACTATTACGTTATAACGCATAACGTTATGTAGTATTACCATTCGACGTATGACGTAATATACTATTACGTTATAACGTAAAACGTTATGTAGTATTACCTTAAAACGCATAACGTTATGTAGTAGTACTTTATAACGAATAACGTTATATAGTATTACCTTCTGACGTATAACGTTATATACTATTACGTTATATCGAATAACGTTATGTAGTATTACCTTATAACGTATACAGTTATATACTATTATGTTATAACGTATAAAGTTATATGCTAATAGGTACTAACGTGTAACGTTATGTAGTATTACCTTCTGATGTATAACGTTATATACTATCACGTTATATCGTAAAACGTTATGTAGTATTACCGCATAACGTATAACGTTATATACTATTGCGTACTAACATATAACGTTATATACTATTACTTACGAACGTATAACGTTATATACTATTACGTACTAATGTATAACGTTATAAACTATTACGTACTAACGTATAACGTTATATACTATTACGTTATAACGCATAACGTTATGTAGTATTACCATTCGACGTATGACGTTATATACTATTACGTTATAACGTAAAACGTTATGTAGTATTACCTTAAAACGCATAACGTTATGTAGTATTACCTTCTGACGTATAACGTTATATACTATTACGTTATAACGTATAAAGTAATATACTAATAGGTACTAACGTATAACGTTATATACTATTACGTACTAATGTATAACGTTATATATTATTACTTTATAACGTAAAACTTTATGTAGTAGTACTTTATAACGTATAACGTTATATAGTTCTACCTTATGACGTATAACGTTATGTAGTATTACCTTATGAAGTATAACGTTATATACTATTACGTTATATCGAATAACGTTATGTAGTATTACCTTCTGACGTATAACGTTATATACTATTACGTTATAACGTAAAACGATATGTAGTATTACCTTATAACGCATAACGTTATGTAGTATTACCTTCTGCCGTATGACGTTATATACTATTACGTTAGATCGTATAACGTTATGTAGTATTACCGTATAACGTATACAGTTATATGCTATTACGTTATAACGTATAAAGTTAGATACTAATAGGTACTAACGTATAACGTTATATACTATCACGTTATAACGTAAAACTTTACGTAGTATTACCTTATAACGCATAACGTTATGTAGTATTACCTTCCGACGTATAACGTTATATACTATTACGTTATAACGTAAAATCCACGGTCAACGGGATAACGAATATACTTTGCTTCAAAGTCTAAGTCGGACTCAACTTACTACTCGTGATACTAGGAACGCTTGATTGACTCTTAGCTAATCGGATTGCCAGAAAAGAATGACTTTCCGTCGCGACGACGCTGCAGAGGAAAACTATGACGGGGTGTGCCTAAGGGCACGAGATCATCGGATTCGTCAAAGAAAGCCTCCACTCGGAGGGTGAGGGAAATAGGCACTGCTGTTAATTGGTCAATTTCTATGTTGGCGGTTAGAAAAGGATGCTAGCCGCCCTAGAGAGAGAGAGTTCCTAGCAGGCAACGTCGTACGTGACCAAATCAGGCTTTCCCATAACTTCCCGCAATAGGTGACAGATTTAGAGGCTGATAGAATAAAGACTGTTTGTCAATCTGAAGGACTTTAGATAACTAAGTGCTAAGATTTGTAACGGTTCCTCAGGTTATCTGAACATAAACTGTAAACGATGCATCGGCATCTGGCGGTCATCTGGCCCAAAGAATGGGGTCTGTGTGTGGCGAGCTGCGGGGCTGTTGGAATGTCTTATTGTCAAGTGTCTGTACTGCCTATTCTTTAAAGGAAAGCTATGTTACTTTATATCTCTGTTAGGTGGAATGTTTATCCCGTGACCGTGGTTACGCTCGGCGACCGGTTGTCGCCTCGAGCCTAAGCTCATTGTCTCAAGTTTCGAATGACTGTGTCTGGGTTATTTCGTAGATGCTACAGTATTGAGGCTTTTCCAAATAATTCCAACGGGGGGGGCCCGGTGTCCTTTCATCTCCGACATACTAATACGTCCTAATATATAACATTATATACTATTACGTTATATCGTAAAACGTTATGTAGTATTACCGTATAACGTATAACGTTATATACTATTACGTTATAACGTATAACGTTATGAAGTATTACCTTATAACGTATAAAGTTATATACTAATAGGAACTAACGTATAACGCTGTATACTATTACGTAATAACGTATAACTCTATATACTATTACGTACTAACGTATAACGTTATGTAGTATTACCTTATAACGTATACCGTTATATACTACTACGTTATAACGTATAAAGTTATATACTACGAGCTACTAACGTATAACGTTATGTAGTATTACTTTATAACGTATAACGTTATATACTATTATGTTATAACGTAAAACGATATATACACTTACGTACTAACTTATAACGTTATATACTATTACTTACGAACGTATAACGTTATATACTATTACGTACTAATATATAACGTTATGTAGTATTACCTTCTGACGTATAACGTTATATACTATTACGTTATATCGAATAACGTTATGTAGTATTACCTCATAAAGTATACAGTTATATACTATTACGTTATAACGTATAAAGTTATATACTAATAGGTACTAACGTATAACGTTAAATACTAATACGTACTAACGTATAACGTTATATGCTATTACGTTATAAAGTATAACGTTATGTAGTACTACCTTATAACGCATAACGTTATGTAGTATTACCTTCTGACGTATAACGTTATATACTATTACGTTATATCGAATAACGTTATTCAGTATTACCTTACAACGTATACACTTATATACTATTACGTTATAACGTATAAAGTTATATACTAATAGGTACTAACGTATAACGCTGTATACTATTACGTCATAACGTATAACGATATATACTACTACGTACTAACGTATAACGTTATATACTATTACGTTATAACGTAAAACGTTGTGTAGTATTACCTTATAACGTATACCGTTATATACTACTACGCTATAACGTATAAAGTTATATACTACTAGATACTAACGTATAACGTTATGTAGTAGCAGTTGATAACGTATAACGTTATATACTATCATGTTATAAAGTATAACGTTATATACTATTACGTACTAACTTATAACGTTACATACTATTACGTAATAACGTATAACGTTATATACTATTACGTACTAATGTATGACGTTATATACTATTACGTGATAACGTAAAACGTTATATAGTAGTACTTTATAACGTATAACGTTATATAGTATTACCTCATGACGTATAACGTTATATGCTATTACGTTATAACGTCTAAAATTATATACTATTACGTACGAACATATAACGTTATAGACTATCACGTCCTAATATATAACGTTATATACTATTACGTTATAACGTAAAACGTTATGTAGTATTACGGTATAACGTATACCGTTATATACTACTACGTTATAGCGTGTAAAGTTATATACTACGAGCTACTAACGTATAACGTTATGTAGTATTACTTTATAACGTATAACGTTATATTCTATTATGTTATAACGTATAACTTTATATAATATTACGTAATAACTTATAACGTTACATACTATCACGTAATAACGTATAACGTTATGTACTATTACGTTATAACGTATAACGTTGTGTAGTATTTCGTACTAACGTATAACGTTATATAGTATTAAGTTATAAAGTATAACGTTATATAACATTACGTTATAAAGTATAACGGTATATAATATTACGTTATAAAGTATAACGTTATATACTATTACGTACTGTCGTATAACGTTATATACTGTTAAGTAATAACGTATAACGATATATAATCTTACGTACTAACTTATAACGTTATATACAATTACTTACGAACGTATAACGTTATATACTATTACGTACTAATATATAAAATTATGTAGTATTACCGTATAACGTATAACGTTATGTATATTACCTTATGACGTATAACGTTATGTATATTACCTTCTTACGTATAACGTTATATACTATTACGTTATATCGTATAACGTTATGTGGTATTACCTTACAACGTATACAGTTATATACTATTACGTTATAACGTATAAAGCTATATACTAATATGTACTAACGTATAAAGTTATATACTATTACGTTCAAACATATAACGTTGTATGCAATTACGTACTAACGTATAACGTTATGTACTATTACGTACTAACGTATAACGTTATGTAGTACTACCTTAAAACGTATAACGTTATGTAGTATCCCCTTCTGACGTATAACGTTATATACTATTACGTTATAACGTAAAACGTTATGTAGTATTACCTTAAAACGTATAACGTTATGTAGTATCACCTTATGACGTATAACGTTATGTAGTGTTACCTTCTGACGTATAACGTGATATACTATTACGTACTGTCGTGTAAGGTTATATACTGTTAAGTAATAACGTATAAGGTTATATACCATTACGTACTAATGTATAACGTTATACACTATTACGTACTAATGTATAAAGTTATATACTATTACGTAGTAACATATGACGTTATATACTATTACGGACGAACATATAATGTTATATACTATTACGTACTAATGTATAACGTTATATACTATTACGTACGAACATATAACGTTATATACTATTACGTACTAATATATAACGTTATATACTATTACGTTATAACGTGAAACGTTATGTAGTATCACGTTATGACGTATAACGCTATCTATATTACCTTCTGACTTATAACGTTATATACTATTACGTTATAAAGTATAACGTTATATACTATTACGTATTGTCGTGTAACATTATATACTAATACGATCTAATGTATAACGTTATGTACTATTAGGTACTAACGTATAACGTTATACACTGTTACGTAATAACGTATGACGTTATATACTATTACGTACTGACGTGTAACGTAATATACTATTACGTACTGTCGTGTAAGGTTATATGCTGTTAAGTAATAACGTATAACGTTAGATAGCATTACCTTATGACGTATAACGTTATGTAGTATTACCTTCTGACGTATAACGTTATATACTATTACGTACTGTCGTGTAACGTTATATACTAATACGTTCTGATGTATAGCGTTATGTACTATTACGTACTAACGTATAACGTTATACACTGTTACGTAATAACGTATAACGTTATATACCATTACGTACTAATGTATAACGTTATATACTAATACGTAGGAACATATAACGTTATATACTATTACGTACTAATGTATAACGTTATATACTATTACGTGATAACGTAAAACGTTATGTAGTAGTACTTTATAACGAATAACATTATATAGTATTATCTCATGACGTATAACATTATATACTATTACGTTATATCGAATAACGTTATGAAGTATTGCCTTACAATATATACAGTTATATACTATTACGTTATAACGTATAAAGTTATATACTAATAGGTACTAGCGTATAAAGTTATATACTATTACGTACTAACGTATAACGTTATATTATAATACGTACTAACGTATAACGTTATATGCTATTACGTTATAACGTCTAAAGTTATATACTATTACGTACGAACATATAACGTTATAGACTATTACGTCCTAATATATAACGTTATATACTATTACGATATAACGTAAAACGTTATGTAGTATTACCGTATAACGTATAACGTTATATACTATTACGTTATAACGTATAACGTTATATACTATTACGTTATAACGTATAACGTTATGTAGTATTACCTTATAACGTATACCGTTATATACTACTACGTTATAGCGTATAAACTTATATACTACGAGCTACTAACGTATAACGTTATGTAGTATTACTTTATAACGTACACCGTTATATACTATTATGTTATAACGTATATCGTTATATACTATTACGTGATAACGTATAAAGTTATATACTAATAGGTACTAACGTATAACGTTAAATACTAATACGTACTAACGTATAACGTTATATGCTATTACGTACTGTCGTATAACGTTATATACTGTTAAGTAATAACGTATAACGATATATACACTTACGTACTAACTTATAACGTTATATACTATTACTTACGAACGTATAACGTTATATACTATTACGTACTAATATATAACGTTATGTAGTATTACCTTATAACGCATAACGTTATGTAGTATTACCTTCTGACGTATAACGTTATATACTATTACGTTATATCGAATAACGTTGTTCAGTATTACCTTACAACGTATACAGTTATATACTATTACGTTATAACGTATAAAGTTATATACTAATAGGTACTAACGTATAAAGTTATATACTATTACGTACTAACGTATAACGTTGTATGCTATTACGTACTAACGTATAACGTTATAACTATTATGTTATAACGTAAAACGTTATGCAGTATTACCTTATAAAGCATAACGTTATGTAGTATTACCGTCTGACGTATAACGTTATATACTATGACGTTATATCGAATAACGTTGTGTAGTATTACCTTATAAAGTATACAGTTATATACTATTACGTTATAACGTATAAAGTTATATACTAATAGGTACTAACGTATAACGTTAAATACTAATACGTACTAACGTATAACGTTATATGCTATTACGTTATAAAGTATAACGTTATGTAGTACTACCTTATGACGTATAATGTTAAGTAGTATTACCTTTCGATGTATGACGTTATATACTATTACGTTATAACGTAAAACGTTATGTAGTAGTACTTTATAACGTATAACGTTATATAGTATTACCTCATGACGTATAACGTTATATACTATTACGTTATATCGAATAACGTTATGAAGTATTACCTTACAACGTATACAGTTATATACTATTACGTTATAACGTATAAAGTTATATACTACGAGCTACTAACGTATAACGTTATGTAGTATTACTTTATAACGTATAACGTTATATACTATTATGTTATACCGTATAACTTTATATACTATTACGTAATAACTTATAACGTTACATACTATCACGTAATAACGTATAGCGTTATGTACTATTACGTTATAACGTATAACGTTGTGTAGTATTTCGTACTAACGTATAACGTTATATAGTATTAAGTTATAAAGTATAACGTTATATAACATTACGTTATAAAGTATAACGTTATATAATATTACGTACTAATGTATAACGTTATATACTATTACGTTATAACGTAAAATGTTATGAAGTAGTACTTTATAACGTATAACGTTATATAGTATTACCCCATGACGTATAACGTTATATACTATTACCTTGTATCGAATAACGTTATTCAGTATTACCTTACAACGTATACAGTTATATACTTTTACGTTATAACGTATAAAGTTATATACTAATAGGTACTAACGTATAAAGTTATATACTATTACGTACTAACGTATAACGTTGTATGCTATTATGTACTAACGTATAACGTTATATACGAATACGTACTAACGTATAACGTTATATGCTATTACGTGCTCATACTACTACGTACGAACGTATAACGTTATATACTATTACGTACTAATATATAACGTTATATACTATTACGTTATAACGTAAAACGTTATGTAGTATTACCATATAACGCATAACGTTATTTATTATTACCTTCTGACGTATAACGTTATATACTATTACGTTATATCGAATAACGTTATGAAGTATTACCTTACAATGTATACAGTTATATACTATTACGTTATAACGTATAAAGTTATATACTAATAGGTACTAGCGTATAAAGTTATATACTATTACGTACTAACGTATAACGTTATATTATAATACGTACTAACGTATAACGTTATATGCTATTACGTTATAACGTCTAAAGTTATATACTATTACGTACGAACATATAACGTTATAGACTATTACGTCCTAATATATAACGTTATATACTATTACGTTATAACGTAAAACGTTATATACTATTACGTTATAACGTATAACGTTATGTAGTATTACTTCAAAACGTATAACGTTATGTAGTACCACCTTATGTCGTATAACGTATATGTATATTACCTTATGACGTATAAAGTTATGTATATTACCTTCTGACGTATAACGTTATGTATATTACCTTCTGACGTATAACGTTATATATTATTACGTTATATCGTATAACGTTATGTAGTATTACCTTATATCGTATACAGTTATATACTATTACGTTATAACGTAAAACGTTGTGTAGTATTACCTTATAACGTATACCGTAATATACTACTACGTTATAAAGTATAAAGTTATATACTACTAGGTACTAAGGTATAACGTTATGTAGTAGTAGTTTATAACGTATACAGTTATATACTATGACATTATAACGAATAAGTTTTATACTAATAGGTACTAACGTATAACGCTGTATACTATTACGTAATAACGTATAACGTTATATGCTATTACGTTATAAAGTATAACGTTATGTAGTACTACCTTATGACGTATAATGTTAAGTAGTATTACCTTTCGATGTATGACGTTATATACTATTACGTTATATCGTAAAACGTTATGTAGTACTACCTTATGACGTATAATGTTAAGTAGTATTACCTTTCGATGTATGACTTTATATACTATTACGTTATAACGTAAAACGTTATGTAGTATTACTTTATAACGTATAACGTTATATACTATTATGTTATAACGTATAACTTTATATAATATTACGTAATAACTTATAACGTTACATACTATCACGTCATAACGTATAACGTTATGTACTATTACGTTATAACGTATAACGTTGTGTAGTATTTCGTACTAACGTATAACGTTATATAGTATTAAGTTAAAAAGTATAACGTTATATAACATTACGTTATAAATTATAACGGTATATAATATTACGTTATAAAGTATAACGTTACATACTATTACGTACTGTCGTATAACGTTATATACTGTTAAGTAATAACGTATAACGTTATATACTATTACGTTATAAAGTATAACGTTATATAGTATTACGTACTGATGTATAACGTTATATACTATTACGTACTAATGTATACCGTTATATACTAGTACGTACTAACGTATAACGTTATACACTGTTACGTAATAACGTATAACGTTATATACCATTACGTAGTAACATATAACGTTATATACCATTACGTACTAATATATAATGTTATATACTATTACGTTATAAAGTATAACGTTATATACTATTACGTACTGTCGTGTAACGTTATATACTAATACGTTCTAATGGATAACGTTATGTACTATTACGTACTAACGTATAACGTTATACACTGTTACGTAATAACGTATAACGTTATATACTATTACGTACTAATGTATAACGTTATATACTATTACGTACTAATGTATAACGTTATATACTATTACGTACGAACATATAACGTTATATACTATTACGTACTAATATATAACGTTATATACTATTACGTTATAACGTGAAACGTTATGTAGTATCACGTTATGACGTATAACGTTATCTATATTACCTTCTGACTTATAACGTTATATACTATTACGTTATAAAGTATAACGTTATATACTATTACGTATTGTCGTGTAACATTATATACTAATACGATCTAATGTATAACGTTATGTACTATTAGGTACTAACGTATAACGTTATACACTGTTACGTAATAACGTATAACGTTATATACTATTACGTACTGACGTGTAACGTAATATACCATTACGTACTGTCGTGTAAGGTTATATACTGTTAAGTAATAACGTATAACGTTAGATAGCATTACCATATGACGTATAACGTTATGTAGTATTACCTTCTGACGTATAACGTTATATACTATTACGTCATAAAGTATAACGTTATATACTATTACGTATTGTCGTGTAACATTATATACTAATACGATCTAATGTATAACGTTATGTACTATTACGTACTAACGTATAACGTTATACACTGTTACGTAATAACGTATAACGTTATATACCATTACGTACTAATGTATAACGATATATACTAAAACGTAGGAACATATAACGTTATATACTATTACGTACTAATGTATAACGTTATATACTATTAAGTGATAACGTAAAACGTTATGTAGTAGTACTTTATAACGTATAACATTATATAGTATTATCTCATGACGTATAACATTATATACTATTACGTTATATCGAATAACGTTATGAAGTATTACCTTACAATGTATACAGTTATATACTATTACGTTATAACGTATAAAGTAATATACTAATAGGTACTAGCGAATAAAGTTATATACTATTACGTACTAACGTATAACGTTATATTATAATACGTACTAACGTATAACGTTATATGCTATTACGTTATAACGTCTAAAGTTATATAATATTACGTACGAACATATAACGTTATAGACTATTACGTCCTAATATATAACGTTATATACTATTACGATATAACGTAAAACGTTATGTAGTATTACCGTATAACGTATAACGTTATATACTATTACGTTATAACGTATAACATTATATACTATTACGTTATAACGTATAACGTTATGTAGTATTACCTTATAACGTATACCGTTATATACTACTACGTTATAGCGTATAAACTTATATACTACGAGCTACTAACGTATAACGTTATGTAGTATTACTTATAACGTATACCGTTATATACTATTATGTTATAACGTATATCTTTATATACTATTACGTGATAACGTATAAAGTTATATACTAATAGGTACTAACGTATAACGTTAAATACTAATACGTACTAACGTATAACGTTATATGCTATTACGTACTGTCGTATAACGTTATATACTGTTAAGTAATAACGTGTAACGTTATATACTATTACGTTATAAAGTATAACGTTATATACTATTACGTACTGATGTATAACGTTATATACTATTACGTACTAATGTGTACCGTTATATACTAGTACGTACTAACGTATAACGTTATACACTATTACGTTATAAGGTAAAACGTTGTGTAGTATTACCGTATAACGTATAACGTTATATACTATTACGTTATAACGTATAAAGTTATATACTATTACGTACTAACTTATAACGTTACATACTATTACGTTATAACGTATAACGTTATGTAGTATTACCTTATAACGTATACCGTTATATACTACTACGTTATAACGTATGAAGTTATATACTACTAGGTACTAACGTATAACGTTATGTAGTAGTAGTTTATAACGTATAACGTTATATACCATCATGTTATAACTTATAACGTTATATACTATTACGTTATATCGAATAACGTTATGTAGTATTACCTTACAACGTATACAGTTATATACTATTACGTTATAACGTATAAAGTTATATACTAATAGGTACTAACGTATAAAGTTATATACTATCACGTACTAACGTATAACGTTATATACTATTACGTACTAACGTATAACGTTATATACTATTACGTTATAACGTAACACGTTATGTAGTATTACCTTAAAACGTATAAAGTTATGTAGTATCACCTTATGACGTATACGGTTATATACTATTACGTTATAACGTATAAAGTTATATACTACGAGCTACCAACGTATAACGTTATGTAGTATTACTTTATAATGTATAACGTTATATACTATTATGTTATAACGTATAACGTTATATACTTTTACGTACTAACTTGTAACGTTACATACTATTACGTTATAACGTATAACGTTATGTAGAATTACCTTATAACGTATACCTTTATATACTACTACGTTATAACGTATAAAGTTATATACTACTAGGTACTAACGTATAACGTTATGTAGTAGTAGTTTATAATGTATAACGTTATATACTATCATGTTATAACGTATAACGTTATATACTAATAGGTACTAACGTATAACGCTGTATACTATTACGTAATAACGTATAACGTTATATACTATTACGTACTAACGTATAACGTTATATACTATTATGTGATAACGTAAAACGTTATGTAGTATTACCTTATATCGAATAACATTATGTAGTATTACCTTACAACGTATACAGTTATATACTATTACGTTATAACGTATAAAGTTATATACTAATAGGTACTAACGTATAAAGTTATATACTATTACGTACTAACGTATAACGTTATATACTATTACGTACTAACGTATAACGTTATATACTATTATGTGATAACGTAAAACGTTATGTAGTATTACCTTATAACGCATAACGTTATGTAGTATTACCTTATAACGTATACAGTTATATACTATTACGTTATAACGTATAAAGTTATATACTAATAGGTACTAACGTATAAAGTTATATACTATTACGTAGTAACATATAACGTTATATACTATTACGGACGAACATATAACGTTATATACTATTACGTACTAATGTATAACGTTATATACTATTACGTACGAACATATAACGTTATATACTATTACGGACAAACATATAACGTTATATACTATTACGTACTAATGTATAACGTTATATACTATTACGTACGAACATATAACGTTATATACTATTACGTACTAATATATAACGTTATATACTATTACGTTATAACGTAAAACGTTATGTAGTATCACGTTATGACGTATAACGTTATCTATATTACCTTCTGACTTATAACGTTATATACTATTACGTTATAAAGTATAACGTTATATACTATTACGTACTGTCGTGTAACATTATATGTTAATACGTTCTAATGTATAACGTTTGTACTATTACGTACTAACGTATAACGTTATACACTGTTACGTAATAACGTATAACGTTATATACTATTACGTACTGGCGTATAACGTTATATACTATTACGTACTGTCGTATAACGTTATATACTGTTAAGTAATAACGTGTAACGATATATACTCTTACGTACTAACTTATAACGTTATAAACTATTACTTACGAACGTATAACGTTATATACTATTACGAACTAATATATAACGTTATGTAGTATTACCGTATAACGTATAACGTTATATAGCATTACATTATGACGTATAACGTTATGTAGTATTACTTCAAAACGTATAACGTTATGTAGTATCACCTTATGACGTATAACGTTATGTATATTACCTGATGACGTATAACGTTATGTATATTACCTTCTGACATATAACGTTATATACTATTACGTTATATCGTATAACGTTATGTAGTATTACCTTACAACGTATACAGTTATATACCATTACGTTATAACGTATAAGTTATATACTAATTGGTACTAACGTATAACGCTGTATACTATTACGTAATAACGTATAACGTTATATACTAATACGTTCTAATGTATAACGTTATATACTATTACGTTATATCGAATAACGTTATGTAGTATTACCTTACAACGTATACAGTTATATACTATTACGTTATAACGTATAAAGTTATATACTAATAGGTACTAACGTATAAAGTTATATACTATTACGTACTAACGTATAACGTTATATACTATTACGTTATAACGTAACACGTTATATACTATTACGTTATAACGTAAAACGTTATGTAGTATTACCTTATAACGCATAACGTTATATAGTTTTACCTTATGACCTATAACGTTATATACTATTACGTTATATCGAATAACGTTATGAAGTATTACCTTACAACGTATACAGTTGTATACTATTACGTTATAACGTATAACGTTATATACTATTACGTTATAACGTATAACGTTATGAACTATTACCTTATAACGTATACCGTTATATACTACTACGTTATAACGTATAAAGTTATATACTACGAGCTACCAACGTATAACGTTATGTAGTATTACTTCATAACGTATAACGTTATATACTATTATGTTATAACGTATAACGTTATATACTTTTACGTACTAACTTATAACGTTACATACTATTACGTTACAACGTATAACGTTATGTAGTATTACCTTATAACGTATACCGTTATATACTACTACGTTATGACGTATAAAGTTATATACTACTAGGTACCAACGTATAACGTTATGTAGTAGTAGTTTATAACGTATAACGTTATATACTATCATGTTATAACGTATAACGTTATATACTATCATGTTATAACGTATAACGTTATATACTAATAGGTACTAACGTATAACGCTGTATACTATTACGTAATAACGTATAACGTTATATACTATTACGTTCTAACGTATAACGTTATGTGCTATTACGTATTAACGTATAACGTTATGTAGTATTACCTTAAAACGTATAACGTTATGTAGTATCCCCTTCTGACGTATAACGTTATATACTATTACGTACTAATGTATAAAGTTGTATACTATTACGTAGTAACATATAACGTTATATACTATTACGGACGAACATATAACGTTATATACTATTACGTACTAATGTATAACGTTATATACTATTACGTACGAACATATAACGTTATATACTATTACGTTATAACGTAAAACGTTATGTAGTATTACCTTATAACGCATAACGTTATGTAGTATTACCTTCTGACGTATAACGTTATATACTAATGCGTTCTAATGTATAACGTTATGTACTATTACGTACTAACGTATGTCACGTACGAAATACCGCAGACAAAATCCGATTAAACAAAGCGATAAGATAACGAAATTCCAAGCGCCTTAGCATAAGTAAGCACCGGATAACATCCGCTCACTCTATACGTTCTCAGAAATATATGACCGTAGCCTTTTCCCACTCCCACGAACAAAAGAATTTAAATACTGACCCCAAAATCATCCAAGTCAGTCTTGAATAATCACGCCTAGAGCTCGGAAGTGTATCGCAAATAAAAGTTCCTTTTTTTAATTTCTTCTTCTTTTTCTTTGTTATTTTACGTGACATTTTGGCGATCCTGCCAGGATCCATTCGCTTCAGTGAAAACGAAATTACGATTTCGGCGTACGCGCATCATTGAAGATTGAAGGATCAGCGGACCACTGCGAATCTTTGCTACTACGACGCCCTGCAGCAACTTTCAACGTTCCACTACGGTGAAACTAGACGAGAGGACTACGGTCAGCGCAGAGCAAGCCTACGAATAAGATTCGGAATCTGGAACCAACCAGAGAGGAAACATCCCAGAGACTCCTCAACGGCCATAGCTACTACGGTAAGCCGAAAATCTGGATTCATTTGTACACTGCCGTACGAGAAAATCAAGTTTCTCAAGCGTTTCGAGCGTTTCGAGCTCAAATAGCAACAATAGTTCGGACTCAGTGAACTTAAATAGAATCATGTCCGCGCCGAGAAAAGATAAAATCGAAACCGTTAATACTGCCTCTGCAACCAAAGTTATGGACAATTCAACCCGTGCCACACTCGAGCGATTCGAACTTCTTGCGCGACGAATAGAAGAGGCGCAACGAATAGCCGATACCGAAAACAAAAAACGTGCAGCGGAGATAGAACTATTAGGAAAACATATCACTAAATTAAGTTTAGGACGTGACGGTACTACCGAGTTAGGCTCCCTTGTTACGATGGATGAGTCTAATACCAGCAATATTCAGAGAAAGCAACCACCTGTAAAACCTAACGAAGCGGACGATACGGACAGTGAAGAAGAAGCAGTAAGTTGTAACAACCCCATGTACGATGCAAAAACCTGCTTAGACTTTATCCCCATACTCAACGGACAAGATGATATAGGAGTAGAAGGGTTCATTAAACGGGTAAGGGAAGCTCGAGCCGAATGTAGAGAAAAACGCACATTACTACGACTAATTTTGACGCAAAGAATCATCGGAGAAGCGGAACGTAGTATCCGTCACTCTGAAATCGAGAACTACGAGGACCTATTTGAAAGCCTCAGAAAATTTGTATCTGTAAGCATTACTTCCAATGGAGCTCGTGATAAGTTGCAACGTACGCGACAAACCGAATCGGTACACAATTATGTGAAGAGGTTTCGACACAACCTCAACGAACTTATATACGCGCTCCAACATGAAATTCGCGATCCAGTACGCCGAGCAGTCGCCATAGATCTTGAAACCGAACGAGCGACCAAAATTTTCGTGCTGAATTTAAAACCCGAAATAGAGATACGCACATCAGCTACAAGGCCAAAGAATCTTCAAGAAGCGCAAGATGCAGCTTTCGACGCGGAGTTAGTCATAGGGGAGATCGAACGCAACAAAAGATTAGGAAGAACAATATATCAACCAATTGAGAGAGCTAAAACCCGATTCCAAGGAACACCTAAACCAATGCCAAGAAACTTCCAGCAAGCTGAGCGAACGCCACTTACCCAAAGAACTCAACTGAAGTGCTTCAAATGCAGCCAAATCGGACATGTCTCCAATCAGTGTAAAAATTTTCAAACACCCAGCCAACACCCGAGACAACCAGCAGTCCACAATCTCGAGACACACAACACAGAAACGGAAACTTACGACAAAACAACGGAAGACCAAGGAAAATTCCAAGAGTCAACACCACGACAGGCAAGCTTCTCACAATACGGTTTAACACAAGGACTGGACACGAGACACACCTCATCGACACAGGAGCAGGAATCAACCTATTGAAAAGGGACAAGGTAGACTGTCAAACCTTCAAGACCGACGAACCTCGAATGTTCTCCATGGGACAAGACAGATATACCACTAACGAATTTATTATATCTAAATTGTTTGGCAAGGAACATAAATTTTATATAGTACCGGATGACTTTCCCTTAATAGAAGATGGAATAATAGGTCTACCTTGTTTAGAGAAGTATCAATATGAAATCTCCAACGATAGATTAAAACTTGACAATAATATTCTGTACTTTCAGAAACCGGAAACGATACAACCAGGCGAAAAAAGAGTTCGAACCATCTACCTCGAAGGCAAACCAACGCGAGTATGCTTCTTCAATTCTGGTGAGACAAACCATGAAATTTCTAACGACATTGATAACAGTAAAGAATTAGATCAAATTGCTAGATTTAAAACCGTAGTGAGAACAAATCATATTGAACGCGAACTCCGCGAACCCATAGAGAAAATATTAATACATTACGTCGACGTATTCAATTTAGAAACAGACCTTTTACCATGTACTAATCTGACAAAACATACAATCACATTAAAACAAGACAAAATCATAAACACCAAATCATACAGACCACCAGAGTGCCACAAACGATAAATCGAGGAACAAATAACAGACATGCTAAATAAAAACATTATAGAAGAATCAGACTCTCCTTTCAATTCACCAGTATGGGTTGTTCCCAAGAAGTTAGACGCGTCAGGAAAACAGAAATGGAGAATAGTTATTGACTTTAGAAAACTAAACGAACTGACTGACCAAGACGCCTACCCATTACCCGACATAGAAGACATATTAAGCCAACTAGGTGACGCGAAGTTTTTCTCAGTACTCGATCTATCATCCGGTTTTCATCAAATCCCTATGGACGAAGACTCAAAGAAATACACCGCTTTCTCAACACCACAAGGACATTTCCAATTTAACAGAATGCCTTTTGGACTCAAAAACGCACCAGCCACATTCCAAAGAATGATGGATACAGCGTTACGCGGATTAATTAATAAACATTGCTTTGCATATTTAGACGACATTATTATATTTGGAAGCACTATTCAAAAACATAATGAGAACTTAGCCATAGTATTACAAAGACTAAGAGAATTAGGACTAAAAATCCAACCAGATAAATGTGAATTTCTAAAACCAGAACTCGAATATTTAGGACACATAGTAACGTCAGAAGGAGTAAAACCCAATCCGAAGAAAATAGAAGCAGTCGAGAACTTTAAAATTCCTAGAAACCTTACCGAAGTCAAATCATTCTTAGGACTCGTGGGATACTACCGGAAATTTATACGTAACTTCTCTAAAATAGCCAAACCCCTGACGGACCTAAACAAAAAAGACACCAACTTCCATTGGACGGACAAACAACAAAACAGTTTCGATACACTCAAACGAAAACTTTGTCAAGCACCTGTTCTGTCATACCCAGATTTCTCTAAAACATTCGTATTAACGACAGACGCTAGTAACGAAGGACTAGGAGCCGTACTATCACAAGACGGACACCCGTGCTGCTACATCTCTCGAACACTAAACCCTCCAGAGAAAAATTATACGACTACAGAAAAAGAATTATTAGCTATCGTATGGGCATTGAAACGACTACGACAATACTTGTTAGGAAGAAAATTTGTTATTAGAACAGACCATCAAGCCTTGAAATGGTTGAATAATTGCAAAGACCCGTCATCTAGATTAATGCGATGGAGACTAAAACTAGAGGAGTACGAATACACGATCGAATACGTTAAAGGCAAAGAAAACCCAGTCGCAGATAGCTTATCTAGAATTCACGCGATTCAAAAGGTAGAAATCCCTGAAAGAACAGTAACATTAGATTTCTTACAACATTTTAATACATGGAAAAAGAAGTCAGAAATCCCAAAGCGATTAGAAATGAAACCTAACGACCAATCCTTCTATCAATTAACTAAAACAGAATTAGGAGAGTTCGACGAGGCAATATGGTTACGGAAAATCGACAACATATTACGAAATAACAAGAAAGTAGGTATAGGAGACAATACGTTTACAGAATTAGAAAAAAACCAGATCAAACTCATACTTATATATTTCAATGATACCCGATACCCTGTCATTTTCGCGTGGGACCTAATCCAAGAATTAACCGAGGAAGAGATAGAGAAAATAATTCACGAAAATCATAACGGTACGATAGGACATTTAGGGGTACAAAAGACCTACCAAAGAATAAAGGAACGATATAAAATTCCATATTTATTGAATAAAGTCGAAGAGTTTATAAAGAAATGTGAAGCTTGTCAAAAGGAGAAATTAACGCGTATTAGACCGAAAGAAGAACCAATAATATCTGACACACCATTACAACCTAACGACAAAATTGCTATGGACATCATAGGACCTATGACCAAAACTAAGAAAGGAAACCAATTTATACTCTCAATACATGACGAACTGACAAAATACTTGATCCTAGTACCACTAAAAACACAACGGACAGAATCCATAATAAATGCACTCTTAGAACACTACATTTACATATTTTCTGCACCCAAAACAATTCTAACAGACCAGGGACAAAACTTCATTAGTGAACTTATGTTAAAATTCGAAGAGGCATTTAAGATTAAACACATTAAAACCACTAGCTTTCACCCTCAGTCAAATGGATCTCTAGAAAGAACACACGCCGTAGTAAAAGATTTAATCCGTACAAGTCTGCATGATAACAATGATAAAGAATGGGATGAGATATTAAACTTCATATGTTTGGGTTATAATACAGCCGTACACGAAGGTACCGGATTTTCACCTTTTAAACTAACGTTCGGTAGAGACGCAAACCTACCATCGGCAATCGCGAAAACTTCGAATTTAACTTACAATGATATGTTCCCACTCTGGCAAAAGCAGTTAAATAAATATTTAGATATCGCGAGAAAAACATTAATAAACAGTAAGAAACGATATCTTCGAGACCAAAAGAGAAAGATAGTTCGAATTCAAACGGTATTTAAAGAAGGAGATTTTGTATTAATCCATAATGATCACAAAAGGGACAAATTGGACACTGAATGGTTAGGACCATACAGAATCCACTCTGTCAAAACCCCTTATTACGAAATCTTAATTGATAACATTATAAAGAAAATACACGGTAATCGTTTAAAACCTTACTTTCCAGGTCGACGCTCCTCTTTATCAGAATAATATCCGCGCAAATAAATATTACACCACTAGAAGGAAACTCTGTATTCATAGAAAACATAAGGAAAGGATATTTGTATAGCGATACTGCCAATATTATTGTAGGATTAGACAGTAGCGACATACACGAGCAAATAAACACGATGGAATTACATAAATCGACAATAAACTCACGCGCAATCAGCAAAGAATACACTGAAGAGTTAGACAGTTTACAAACTCGTATCAATAACCTGAAACAACTCGCAAAACACTTGAAAACGTTAATACACACCCGAAGCAAACGAGGTTTACTTAACATCATAGGTTCCGTATCGAAAAGCCTATTCGGAACTCTCGACGAGGACGATCTTACACTCATAAACGAAAACATAGATAAACTATTCGACAACAACAATAAAATCAGGACTGTAATAGCAGATCAGACAGCACTTATTAGGAAAATTGTAAACTCGGAAAACCTAAATCACCTAGAGGAAACATATAACGATGTATTAAGACAACAACAACAGGCAAATATCGACAGATTTACGCTTAAAATGATTATGAAACTCGACACCGCGATACAAACTTTACACTTTCAATTAGACGAGATACTTAACGTCATAATATTAGGCAAACAGGGAATAATTAGCCCACAAATACTCGACCCCGATGAATTTATAGAAAACTACGCCAAAGCAATAGGCAGGCAGACGTACAACACCGCAATCTCTGCCAAAACCGAACATTTTCAGTTCATACTCGACATCAGTGATCTTAAAATCTTCACAATAGGTGACAAAATATTCTTTAAAATCATAGTACCTTTAGTCTCTAACACGGAATGGAATATATTACAGGTATATCCTATCCCGAGTAAGAGAAACGGAGTATTTTTGACTCCAGTAGTCGAACATCAGATCTATTTAACTTCAGGACTTTCATTTATAAACACTGATATCGAATATCTCGACAAACTTTGTAAAGAACGAGCCGGAACCACTATATGCAAGCAAACAATACCAATCCATGACAGAAACTCGAGAACCGATTGTCACAGCGAAATAATAAACTTCAAAAATCATATCGAACATTGCCAAATAACTGTGTTTAAGATTGAAGACATTAGCTTTATACCACTCAGAACTAGCAACAGCTACATTGCGATACCGGCGAACCCGATAGAAATAGACACAATTTGCCAAACGAAACACACCTTGCAAAAACTTGACAAGCCCTCTATTATAAGAGCCAACACTTCCTGCGATTTATTGTACAAAGATGAACACATGCGTATAGGCGAGACGAAACACGAAGTCAAATACGAAATCAAAACTAAGATCCTAGCGCTCAAAACAAACGATAGCTTCACTCATCTGTTAGATAAACTCGAGCGAGCACCAAAGATAATAGATAACTTACAAGGGTATAAGACCACGATCGATAAAATAGGTGACGAGATAAAAAATCTTAATTTCGAACATAGAATCAAGAGTATACAGTATTGGGGGTTAACCACGATCCAGATATTAGGGTACATAGCATTAAGCATGATAGGTATATACGGATTAAACAAGATGGGGGTATTCAAATGCGTCAAGAAATGTATACCGAATAGTTTATGTATTAATTTATTTTGCTGTCGAAATGAAACCGTGATCAATAGCCACAATGCCACATCCCCACCAAGCGCCCCGGTCGCAACATCCAACATCCATAACCCAACCGACTCATACCACCTCGAAGAAGAAGAGGAATCAGCTGTGATTTTCAAGCCACGCCGAGTCCGATTCCACAAGAGTCTCCTGAGGAAAACTTGAGGGACCAAGTTCAATCTAAGAAGGGGGGAATGTCACGTACGAAATACCGCAGACAAAATCCGACTAAACAAAGCGATAAGATAACGAAATTCCAAGCGCCTTAGCATAAGTAAGCACCGGATAACATCCGGTCACTCTATACGTTCTCAGAAATATATGACCGAAGCCTTTTCCCACTCCCACGAACAAAAGAATTTAAATACTCACCCCAAAATCATCCAAGTCAGTCTTGAATAATCACGCCTAGAGCTCGGAAGTGTATCGCAAATAAAAGTTCCTTTTTTTAATTTCTTCTTCTTTTTCTTTATTATTTTACGTGACACGTATAACGTTATACACTGTTACGTAATAACGTATAACGTTATATACCATTACGTGCTGATGTATAACGTTATATACTATTACGTTCTAATGTATAACGTTATATACTTGTACGTAGTAACATACAACGTTATATACTATTACGGACGAACGTATAACGTTATATACTATTACGTACTAATGTATAACGTTATATACTATTACGTACGAACATATAACGTTATATACTATTACGTCCTAATATATAACGTTATGTAGTATTACCGTATAACGTATAACGTTATATAGCATTACATTATGACGTATAACGTTATGTAGTATTACTTCAAAACGTATAACGTTATGTAGTATCACCTTAGGACGTATAACGTTATGTATATTTCCTTATGACGTATAACGTTATGTAGTATTACCTTCTGACGTATAACGTTATATACTATTACGTACAGTCGTGTAACATTATATACTAATAAGTTCTAATGTATAACGTTATGTAATATTACGTACTAACGTATAACGTTATACACTGTTACGTAATAACGTATAACGTTGTATACTATTATGTTATAACGTAAATCGTTATGTAGTATTACCTTATAACGCATAACGTTATGTAGTATTACCTTCTGACGTATAACGTTATATACTATTACGTTATATCGAATAACGTTATGTAGTATTACCTTATAACGTATACAGTTATATACTATTACGTTATAACGTATAAAGTTATATACTAATAGGTACTAACGTATAACGTTATATACTAATACGTACTAACGTATAACGTTATATGCTATTACGTTATAAAGTATAACGTTATGTAGTACTACCTTATAACGAATAACGTTATGTAGAATTACCTTCTGACGTATAACGTTATATACTATTACGTTATAACGAATAACGTTATGTAGTATTACCTTACAACGTATACAGTTATATACTATTACGTTATAACGTATAAAGTTATATACTAATAGGTACTAACGTATAACGTTATGTACTATTACGTATTAACGTATAACGTTATGTAGTATTACCTTAAAACGTATAACGTTATGTAGTATTACCTTATAACGTATACCGTTATATACTACTACGTTATGACGTATAAAGTTATATACTACTAGGTACTAACGTATAACGTTATGTAGTAGTAGTTTATAACGTATAACGTTATATACTATCATGTTATAACGTATAACGTTATATACTAATAGGTACTAACGCATAACGCTGTATACTATTACGTAATAACGTATAACGTTATATACTATTACGTACTAACGTATAACGTTATGTACTATTACGTATTAACGTATAACGTTATGTAGTATTACCTTAAAACGTATAACGTTATGTAGTATCCCCTTCTGACGTATAACGTTATATACTATTACGTACTAATGTATAAAGTTGTATACTATTACGTAGTAACATATAACGTTATATACTATTACGCACGAACATATAACGTTATATACTATTACGTACTAATGTATAACGTTATATAGTATTACGTACGAACATATAACGTTATATACTATTACGTTATAACGTAAAACGTTATGTAGTATTACCTTATAACGCATAACGTTATGTAGTATTACCTTCTGACGTATAACGTTATATACTAATGCGTTCTAATGTATAACGTTATGTACTATTACGTACTAACGTATAACGTTATACACTGTTACGTAATAACGTATAACGTTATATACCATTACGTACTAATGTATAACGTTATATACTATTACGTACTAACGTATAACGTTATACATTGTTACGTAATAACGTATAACGTTATATATTAATACGTTCTAATGTATAACGTTATGTACTATTACGTACTAACGTATAACGTTATACACTGTTACGTAATAACGTATAACGTTATATACTATTACGTACTGATGTATAACGCTATATACTATTACGTTCTAATGTATAACGTTGTATAATAGTACGTAGTAACATATAACGTTATATACTATTACGGACGAACGTATAACGTTATATACTATTACGTGCTAATGTATAACGTTATATACTATTACGTACGAACATATAATGTTATATACTATTACTTACGATCGTATAACGTTATATACCATTACGTACTAATATATAACGTTATGTAGGATTACCGTATAACGTATAACGTTATATAGCATTACATTATGACGTATAACGTTATGTAGTATTACTTCAAAACGTATAACGTTATGTAGTATCACCTTCTGACGTATAACGTTATGTATATTATCTTATGACGTATAACTTTATGTATATTACCTTCTGACATATATAGTTATATACGATTACGTTATATCGTATAAAGTTATGTAGTATTACCTTATAACGTATACAGTTATATACTATTACGTTATAACGTATAAGTTATATACTAATAGGTACTAACGTATAGCGCTGTATACTATTACGTAATAACGTATAACGTTATATACTAATACGTTCTAATGTTTAACGTTATATACTATTACGTACTAATGTATAAAGTTATATAATATTACGTACGAACATATAACGTTATATACTATTACGTACTAATATATAACGTTATATACAATTACGTTATAACGTAAAACGTTATGTAGTATCACGTTATGACGTATAACGTTATCTATATTACCTTCTGACTTATAACGTTATATACTATTACGTTATAAAGAATAACGTTATATACTATTACGTACTGTCGTATAACGTTATATACTAATACGTTCTAATGTATAACGTTATGTACTATTACGTACTAACGTATAACGTTATACACTGTTACGTAATGACGTATAACGTTATATACTAATACGTTCTAATGTATAACGTTATGTACTATTACGTACTAACGTATAACGTTATACACTGTTACGTAATAACGTATAACGTTATATACTATTACGTACTGATGTATAACGTTATATACTATTACGTTCTAATGTATAACGTTATATACTAGTACGTAGTAACATACAACGTTATATACTATTACGGACGAACGTATAACGTTATATACTATTACGTACTATTGTATAACGTTATATACTATTACGTACGAACATATAACGTTATATACTATTACGTCCTAATATATAACGTTATGTTGTATTACCGTATAACGTATAACGTTATATAGCATTACATTATGACGTATAACGTTATGTAGTATTACGTCAAAACGTATAACGTTATGTAGTATCACCTTATAAAGTATACCGTTATATACTACTACGTTATAACGTGTAAAGTTATATACTACGAGCTACTAACGTATAACGTTATGTAGTAGTAGTTTATAACGTATAACGTTATATACTATCATGTTATAACGTATAACGTTATATACTAATAGGTACTAACGTATAACGCTGTATACTATTACGTAATAACGTATAATGTTATATACTATTACGTACTAACGTATAACGTTATGTACTATTACGTACTAACGTATAACGTTATGTAGTATTACCTTAAAACGTATAACGTTATGTAGTATCCCCTTCTGACGTATAACGTTATATACTATTACGTACTAATGTATAAAGTTGTATACTATTATGTAGTAACATATAACGTTATATACTATTACGTGCTAATGTATAACGTTATATACTATTACGTACGAACATATAACGTTATATACTATTACGTCCTAATATATAACGTTATATAGTATTACGTTATAACGTGAAACGTAATGTAGTGTTACCGTATAACGTATAACGTTATATACTATTACGTTATAACGTATAACGTTATATACTATTACGTTATAACGTATAACGTTATGTAGTATTACCTTATAACGTATACCGTTATATTCTACTACGTTATAACGTGTAAAGTTATATACTACGAGCTACTAACGTATAACGTTATGTAGTAGTACTTTATAACGTATAACGTTATATACTATTATGTTATAACGTATAACGTTATGTAGTATTTCGTACTAACGTATAACGTTATATACTATTACTTACGAACGTATAACGTTATATACCATTACGTACTAATATATAACGTTATGTAGGATTACCGTATAACGTATAACGTTATATAGCATTACATTATGACGTATAACGTTATGTAGTATTACTTCAAAACGTATAACGTTATGTAGTATCACCTTATGACGTATAACGTTATGTATATTATCTTATGACGTATAACTTTATGTATATTACCTTCTGACATATAACGTTATATACTATTACGTTATCTCGTATAAAGTTATGTAGTATTACCTTATAACGTATACAGTTATATACTATTACGTTATAACGTATAAGTTATATACTAATAGGTACTAACGTATAACGCTGTATACTATTACGTAATAACGTATAACGTTATATACTAATACGTTCTAATGTTTAACGTTATATACTATTACGTACTAATGTATAAAGTTATATAATATTACGTACGAACATATAACGTTATATACTATTACGTAATAATATATAACGTTATATACAATTACGTTATAACGTAAAACGTTATGTAGTATCACGTTATGACGTATAACGTTATCTATATTACCTTCTGACTTATAACGTTATATACTATTACGTTATAAAGTATAACGTTATATACTATTACGTACTGTCGTGTAACGTTATATACTAATACGTTCTAATGTATAACGTTATGTACTATTACGTACTAACGTATAACGTTATACACTGTTACGTAATAACGTATAACGTTATATACTATTAAAGTTAATATACTATTAAAGTTATATACTACGAGCTATCAACTTATAACGTTATGTAGTATTACTTTATAACGTATAACGTTATATACTATTATGTTATAACGTATAACGTTATATACTTTTACGTACTAACTTATAACGTTACATACTATTACGTTACAACGTATAACGTTATGTAGTATTACCTTATAACGTATACCGTTATATACTACTACGTTATAACGTATAAAGTTATATACTACTAGGTACTAACGTATAACGTTATGTAGTAGTAGTTTATAACGTATAACGTTATATACTATCATGTTATAACGTATAACGTTATATACTAATAGGTACTAACGTATAACGCTGTATACTATTACGTAATAACGTATAACGTTATATACTATTACGTACTAACGTATAACGTTATGTACTATTACGTATTAACGTATAACGTTATGTAGTATTACCTTAAAACGTATAACGTTATGTAGTATCCCCTTCTGACGTATAACGTTATATCCTATTACGTACTAATGTACAAAGTTGTACACTATTCCGTAGTAACATATAACGTTATATACTATTACGGACGAACATATAACGTTATATACTATTACGTAATAATGTATAACGTTATATACTATTACGTACGAACATATAACGTTATATACTATTACGTTATAACGTAAAACGTTATGTAGTATTACCTTATAACGCATAACGTTATGTAGTATTACCTTCTGACGTATAACGTTATATACTAATGCGTTCTAATGTATAACGTTATGTACTATTACGTACTAACGTATAACGTTATACACTGTTACGTAATAACGTATAACGTTATATACCATTACGTACTAATGTATAACGTTATATACTATTACGTACTAACGTATAACGTTATACACTGTTACGTAATAACGTATAACGTTATATATTAATACGTTCTAATGTATAACGTTATGTACTATTACGTACGAACATATAACGTTATATACTATTACGTCCTAATATATAACGTTATATACTATTACGTTATAACGTGAAACGTTATGTAGTGTTACCGTATAACGTATAACGTTATATACTATTACGTTATAACGTATAACGTTATATACTATTACGTTATAACATATAACGTTATGTAGTATTACCTTATAACGTATACCGTTATATACTACTACGTTATAACGTATAAAGTTATATACTACGAGCTACTAACGTATAACGTTATGTAGTAGTCCTTTATAACGTATAACGTTATATACTATTATGTTATAACGTATAACGTTATGTAGTATTTCGTACTAACGTATAACGTTATATAGTATTAAGTTATAAGGTATAACGTTATACAACATTACGTTATAAAGTATAACGTTATATAATATTACGTTATAAAGTATAACGTTATATACTGTTAAGGAATAACGTATAACGATATATAATCTTACGTACCAACTTATAACGTTATATACTATTACTTACGAACGTATAACGTTATATACCATTACGTACTAATATATATCGTTATGTAGGATTACCGTATAACGTATAACGTTATATAGCATTACATTATGACGTATAACATTATGTAGTATTACTTCAAAACGTATAACGTTATGTAGTATCACCTTATGACGTATAACGTTATGTATATTATCTTATGACGTATAACTTTATGTATATTACCTTCTGACATATAACGTTATATACTATTACGTTATATCGTATAAAGTTATGTAGTATTACCTTATAACTTATACAGTTATATACTATTACGTTATAACGTATAAGTTATATACTAATAGGTACTAACTTATAACGCTGTATACTATTACGTAATAACGTATAACGTTATATACTAATACGTTCTAATGTATAACGTTATATACTATTACGTACTAATGTATAAAGTTATATAATATTACGTACGAACATATAACGTTATATACTATTACGTACTAATATATAACGTTATATACAATTACGTTATCACGTAAAACGTTATGTAGTATCACGTTATGACGTATAACGTTATGTAGTATTACCTTCTGACGTATAACGTTATATACTATTACGTACAGTCGTGTAACATTATATACTAATAAGTTCTAATGTATAACGTTATGTACTATTACGTACTAACGTATAACGTTATACACTGTTACGTAATAACGTATAACGTTGTATACTATTATGTTATAACGTAAATCGTTATGTAGTATTACCTTATAACGCATAACGTTATGTAGTAGTACCTTCTGACGTATAACGTTATATACTATTACGTTATATCGTATAACGTTATGTAGTATTACCTTATAACGTATACAGTTATATACTATTACGTTATAACGTATAAAGTTATATACTAATAGGTACTAACGTATAACGTTATATACAAATACGTACTAACGTATAACGTTATATGCTATTACGTTATAAAGTATAACGTTATGTAGTACTACCTTATAACGAATAACGTTATGTAGAATTACCTTCTGACGTATAACGTTATATACTATTACGTTATATCGAATAACGTTATGTAGAATTACCTTCTGACGTATAACGTTATATACTACTACGTTATACCGTATAAAGTTATATACTACGAGCTACCAACGTATAACGTTATGTAGTATTACTTTATAACGTATAACGTTATATACTATTACGTACTAACGTATAACGCTATATACTATTACGTTATAACGTAAAACGTTATGTAGTATTACCTTATAACGCATAACGTTATGTAGTATTACCTTATAACGTATACCGTTATATACTACTACGTTATGACGTATAAAGTTATATACTACTAGGTACTAACGTATAACGTTATGTAGTAGTAGTTTATAACGTATAACGTTATATACTATCATGTTATAACGTATAACGTTATATAATAATAGGTACTAACGTATAACGCTGTATACTATTACGTAATAACGTATAACGTTATATACTATTACGTAATAACGTATAACGTTATGTACTATTACGTATTAACGTATAACGTTATGTAGTATTACCTTAAAACGTATAACGTTATGTAGTATCCCCTTCTGACGTATAACGTTATATACTATTACGTACGAACGTATAACGTTATATACTATTACGTTATAACGTAAAACGTTATGTAGTATTACCTTATAACGCATAACGTTATGTAGTATTACCTTCTGACGTATAACGTTATATACTAATGCGTTCTAATGTATAACGTTATGTACTATTACGTACTAACGTATAAGGTTATACACTGTTACGTAATAACGTATAACGTTATATACCATTACGTACTAATGTATAACGTTATATACTATTACGTACTAACGTATAACGTTATACACTGTTACATAATAACGTATAACGTTATATATTAATACGTTCTAATGTATAACGTTATGTACTATTACGTACTAACGTATAACGTTATACACTGTTACGTAATAACGTATAACGTTATATACTATTACGTACTGATGTATAACGCTATATACTATTACGTTCTAATGTATAACGTTGTATATTAGTACGTAATAACATATAACGTTATATACTATTACGGACGAACGTATAACGTTATATACTATTACGTACTAACGTATAACGTTATATACTATTACGTACGAACATATAACGTTATATACTATTACGTCCAAATATATAACGTTATGTAGTATTACTGTATAACGTATAACGTTATATAGCATTACATTATGACGTATAACGTTATGTAGTATTACTTCAAAACGTATAACGTTATGTAGTATCACCTTAGGACGTATAACGTTATGTATATTTCCTTATGACGTATAACGTTATGTACATTATCTTCTGACGTATAACGTTATATACTATTACGTACTGTCGTGTAACGTTATATACTGTTAAGTATTAACGTATAACGTTATATACGATTACGTTATAAAGTATAACGTTATATACTATTACGTTATATCGTATAACGTTATGTAGTATTACCTTATAACGTATACAGTTATATACTATTACGTTATAACGTATAAAGTTATATACTAATAGGTACTAACGTATAACGTTATATACAAATACGTACTAACGTATAACGTTATATGCTATTACGTTATAAAGTATAACGTTATGTAGTACTACCTTATAACGAATAACGTTATGTAGAATTACCTTCTGACGTATAACGTTATATACTATTACGTTATATCGAATAACGTTATGTAGAATTACCTTCTGACGTATAACGTTATATACTACTACGTTATACCGTATAAAGTTATATACTACGAGCTACCAACGTATAACGTTATGTAGTATTACTTTATAACGTATAACGTTATATACTATTACGTACTAACGTATAACGCTATATACTATTACGTTATAACGTAAAACGTTATGTAGTATTACCTTATAACGCATAACGTTATGTAGTATTACCTTATAACGTATACCGTTATATACTCCTACGTTATGACGTATAAAGTTATATACTACTAGGTACTAACGTATAACGTTATGTAGTAGTAGTTTATAACGTATAACGTTATATACTATCATGTTATAACGTATAACGTTATATAATAATAGGTACTAACGTATAACGCTGTATACTATTACGTAATAACGTATAAAGTTATATACTATTACGTAATAACGTATAACGTTATGTACTATTACGTATTAACGTATAACGTTATGTAGTATTACCTTAAAACGTATAACGTTATGTAGTATCCCCTTCTGACGTATAACGTTATATACTATTACGTACGAACGTATAACGTTATATACTATTACGTTATAACGTAAAACGTTATGTAGTATTACCTTATAACGCATAACGTTATGTAGTATTACCTTCTGACGTATAACGTTATATACTAATGCGTTCTAATGTATAACGTTATGTACTATTACGTACTAACGTATAAGGTTATACACTGTTACGTAATAACGTATAACGTTATATACCATTACGTACTAATGTATAACGTTATATACTATTACGTACTAACGTATAACGTTATACACTGTTACGAAATAACGTATAACGTTATATATTAATACGTTCTAATGTATAACGTTATGTACTATTACGTACTAACGTATAACGTTATACACTGTTACGTAATAACGTATAACGTTATATACTATTACGTACTGATGTATAACGCTATATACTATTACGTTCTAATGTATAACGTTGTATATTAGTACGTAATAACATATAACGTTATATACTATTACGGACGAACGTATAACGTTATATACTATTACGTACTAACGTATAACGTTATATACTATTACGTACGAACATATAACGTTATATACTATTACGTCCAAATATATAACGTTATGTAGTATTACTGTATAACGTATAACGTTATATAGCATTACATTATGACGTATAACGTTATGTAGTATTACTTCAAAACGTATAACGTTATGTAGTATCACCTTAGGACGTATAACGTTATGTATATTTCCTTATGACGTATAACGTTATGTACATTATCTTCTGACGTATAACGTTATATACTATTACGTACTGTCGTGTAACGTTATGTACTGTTAAGTATTAACGTATAACGTTATATACGATTACGTTATAAAGTATAACGTTATATACTATTACGTTATATCGTATAACGTTATGTAGTATTACCTTATAACGTATACAGTTATATACTATTACGTTATAACGTATAAAGTTATATACTAATAGGTACTAACGTATAACGTTATATACAAATACGTACTAACGTATAACGTTATATGCTATTACGTTATAAAGTATAACGTTATGTAGTACTACCTTATAACGAATAACGTTATGTAGAATTACCTTCTGACGTATAACGTTATATACTATTACGTTATATCGAATAACGTTATGTAGAATTACCTTTTGACGTATAACGTTATATACTACTACGTTATACCGTATAAAGTTATATACTACGAGCTACCAACGTATAACGTTATGTAGTATTACTTTATAACGTATAACGTTATATACTATTACGTACTAACGTATAACGCTATATACTATTACGTTATAACGTAAAACGTTATGTAGTATTACCTTATAACGCATAACGTTATGTAGTATTACCTTATAACGTATACCGTTATATACTCCTACGTTATGACGTATAAAGTTATATACTACTAGGTACTAACGTATAACGTTATGTAGTAGTAGTTTATAACGTATAACGTTATATACTATCATGTTATAACGTATAACGTTATATAATATTACGTACTAACGTATAACGCTGTATACTATTACGTAATAACGTATAAAGTTATATACTATTACGTAATAACGTATAACGTTATGTACTATTACGTATTAACGTATAACGTTATGTAGTATTACCTTAAAACGTATAACGTTATGTAGTATCCCCTTCTGACGTATAACGTTATATACTATTACGTACGAACGTATAACGTTATATACTATTACGTTATAACGTAAAACGTTATGTAGTATTACCTTATAACGCATAACGTTATGTAGTATTACCTTCTGACGTATAACGTTATATACTAATGCGTTCTAATGTATAACGTTATGTACTATTACGTACTAACGTATAAGGTTATACACTGTTACGTAATAACGTATAACGTTATATACCATTACGTACTAATGTATAACGTTATATACTATTACGTACTAACGTATAACGTTATACACTGTTACGAAATAACGTATAACGTTATATATTAATACGTTCTAATGTATAACGTTATGTACTATTACGTACTAACGTATAACGTTATACACTGTTACGTAATAACGTATAACGTTATATACTATTACGTACTGATGTATAACGCTATATACTATTACGTTCTAATGTATAACGTTGTATATTAGTACGTAATAACATATAACGTTATATACTATTACGGACGAACGTATAACGTTATATACTATTACGTACTAACGTATAACGTTATATACTATTACGTACGAACATATAACGTTATATACTATTACGTCCTAATATATAACGTTATGTAGTATTACTGTATAACGTATAACGTTATATAGCATTACATTATGACGTATAACGTTATGTAGTATTACTTCAAAACGTATAACGTTATGTAGTATCACCTTAGGACGTATAACGTTATGTATATTTCCTTATGACGTATAACGTTATGTACATTACCTTCTGACGTATAACGTTATATACTATTACGTACTGTCGTGTAACGTTATATACTGTTAAGTATTAACGTATAACGTTATATACTATTACGTTATAAAGTATAACGTTATATACTATTACGTTATAAAGTATAACGTTATATACTATTACGTACTGTCGTATAACGGTATATACTGTTAAGTAATAACGTATAACGATATATAATCTTACGTACTAACTTATAACGTTATATAATATTACTTACGAAAGTATAACGTTATATACTATTACGTACTAATGTATATCGTTATATACTATTACGTTATAACGTATAAAGTTATATACTAATAGGTACTAACGTATATAGTTATATACTATTACGCACTAACGTATAACGTCGTATGCTATTACGTACTAACGTATAACGTTATATGCTATTACGTTATAAAGTATAACGTTATGTAGTACTACCTTATAACGAATAACGTTATGTAGAATTACCTTCTGACGTATAACGTTATATACTATTACGTTATATCGAATAACGTTATGTAGTATTACCTTACAACGTATACCGTTATATACTATTACGTTATAACGTATAAAGTTATATACTAATAGGTACTAACGTATAAAGTTATATACTATTACGTACTAACGTATAACGTTATATACTATTACGTTATAACGTAACACGTTATATACTATTACGTTATAACGTAAAACGTTATGTAGTATTACCTTATAACGCATAACGTTATATAGTTTTACCTTATGACCTATAACGTTATATACTATTTCGTTATATCGAATAACGTTATGAAGTATTACCTTACAACGTATACAGTTGTATACTATTACGTTATAACGTATAACGTTATATACTATTACGTTATAACGTATAACGTTATGTACTATTACGTATTAACGTATAACGTTATGTAGTATTACCTTAAAACGTATAACGTTATGTGGTATCCCCTTCTGACGTATAACGTTATATACTATTACGTACTAATGTATAAAGTTGTATACTATTACGTAGTAACATATAACGTTATATACTATTACGGACGAACATATAACGTTATATACTATTACGTACTAATGTATGACGTTATATACTATTACGTACGAACATATAACGTTATATACTATTACGTTATAACGTAAAACGTTATGTAGTATTACCTTATAACGCATAACGTTATGTAGTATTACCTTCTGACGTATAACGTTATATACTAATGCGTTCTAATGTATAACGTTATGTACTATTACGTACTAACATATAACGTTATACACTGTTACGTAATAACGTATAACGTTATATACCATTACGTACTAATGTATAACGTTATATACTATTACGTACTAACGTATGACGTTATACACTGTTACGTAATAACGTATAACGTTATATATTAATACGTTCTAATGTATAACGTTATGTACTATTACGTACTAACGTATAACGTTATACACTGTTACGTAATAACGTATAACGTTATATACTATTACGTACTGATGTATAACGCTATATACTATTACGTACGAACATACAGGGTGCGCCGTTAGAATTCGGACAGAATTCAATTTGTAGTTCCCACCATATTAGAATTCAGATGTTTGTGCTGATTGACTCTGAAGTTAGTTAAATATGTCAATAAGTCTTCTATAACCTCAAAATGACAGAACTCGTTAAGCAAAACCCGGAATACGATAGAAGAGCGGCGATTATAGAAAGTCTTCGCGCCGGGAGAACGCCGGTCGAAATTATAAAATTCGGAGGAACGACCGTTGGCTGGCCCACAATCTCGAAGATGTTCCTGTTGTGGGCAAAACCAAATTTCCAGCAAGTGTTCACGTTTTGAGCGTTGTCTCAAGTGAGGGCGACGTCATGCCTCCGCACTTCTTCCAAAAAGGCGAAAGAATCACAAAGGAGGTTTATTTGGAGGTCCTGAAGACAGTAATAAAGCCGTGGATGGAAATTACGGCTTCTGGAAGGCCGTATTTATTTCAACAAGATGGCGCACCTGCTCACACAAGTCATCTTGTTCAGAATTGGCTCTCTGACAATGTGGACATGTTTTGGTCGAAAGTTTTCTGGCCTCCTAACAGTCCCGACCTAAACCCATTGGACTATTACGTGTGGGGCGTTATCGAGAGACAAACTAATAAATGCAGGCACCCCAACGTCAACTCCCTACGAGCTGCTATCGAATCAGAATTCGCGACAATTAAACGCGACCAGTTGAAGTCAGCGTGCTCGCGCTTTAGAGCAAGAATAGAGCAGGTCATAGAGGCAGAGGGTGGTTACATAGAATAAAAGTTCTCAGCAAGGACCCTTTAAATGAGATATAACAACATTTTCATGTGTTTTTGTGTATTGACTTAAATAAACAACTTTCTGCACAAAACTTCTTTTGTCCGGATTCTAACGGCGCACCCTGTATAATGTTATATACTATTACTTACGATCGTATAACGTTATATACCATTACGTACTAATATATAACGTTATGTAGGATTACCGTATAACGTATAACGTTATAAAGCATTACATTATGACGTATAACGTTATGTAGTATTACTTCAAAACGTATAACGTTATGTAGTATCACCTTATGACGTATAACGTTATGTATATTATCTTATGACGTATAACTTTATGTATATTACCTTCTGACATATAACGTTATATACGATTACGTTATATCGTATAAAGTTATGTAGTATTACCTTATAACGTATACAGTTATATACTATTACGTTATAACGTATAAGTTATATACTAATAGGTACTAACGTATAGCGCTGTATACTATTACGTAATAACGTATAACGTTATATACTAATACGTTCTAATGTTTAACGTTATATACTATTACGTACTAATGTATAAAGTTATATAATATTACGTACGAACATATAACGTTATATACTATTACGTACTAATATATAACGTTATATACAATTACGTTATAACGTAAAACGTTATGTAGTATCACGTTATGACGTATAACGTTATCTATATTACCTTCTGACTTATAACGTTATATACTATTACGTTATAAAGTATAACGTTATATACTATTACGTACTGTCGTGTAACGTTATATACTAATACGTTCTAATGTATAACGTTATGTACTATTACGTACTAACGTATAACGTTATACACTGTTACGTAATAACGTATAACGTTATATACTAATACGTTCTAATGTATAACGTTATGTACTATTACGTACTAACGTATAACGTTATACACTGTTACGTAATAACGTATAACGTTATATACTATTACGTACTGATGTATAACGTTATATACTATTACGTTCTAATGTATAACGTTATATACTAGTACGTAGTAACATACAACGTTATATACTATTACGGACGAACGTATAACGTTATATACTATTACGTACTATTGTATAACGTTATATACTATTACGTACGAACATATAACGTTATATACTATTACGTCCTAATATATAACGTTATGTTGTATTACCGTATAACGTATAACGTTATATAGCATTACATTATGACGTATAACGTTATGTAGTATTACTTCAAAACGTATAACGTTATGTAGTATCACCTTATAAAGTATACCGTTATATACTACTACGTTATAACGTATAAAGTTATATACTACTAGGTACTAACGTATAACGTTATGTAGTAGTAGTTTATAACGTATAACGTTATATACTATCATGTTATAACATATAACGTTATATACTAATAGGTACTAACGTATAACGCTGTATACTATTACGTAATAACGTATAACGTTATATACTATTACGTACTAACGTATAACGTTATGTACTGTTACGTACTAACGTATAACGTTATGTAGTATTACCTTAAAACGTATAACGTTATGTAGTATCCCCTTCTGACGTATAACGTTATATACTATTACGTACTAATGTATAAAGTTGTATACTATTACGTATGTAACATATAACGTTATATACTATTACGTGCTAATGTATAACGTTATATATTATTACGTACGAACATATAACGTTATATACTATTACGTCCTAATATATAACGTTATATACTATTACGTTATAACGTGAAACGTAATGTAGTGTTACCGTATAACGTATAACGTTATATACTATTACGTTATAACGTATAACGTTATATACTATTACGTTATAACGTATAACGTTATATACTATTACATACGAACATACAACGTTATATACTTGTCGGGTTGACGTTAGGGGCGTTTAATGAATCTTCACCAGTGTTGTTCATGGTTGTCGCACAGATATTTATTACACAAGTATGGCTGATACAAGATTGACAATCGGACGCGGTAGCTGGACGCTAATGACAATGGCCCTAGGTTCGATATAGCGAATCCACGGTCAACGGGATAACGAATATACTTTGCTTCAAAGTCTAAGTCGGACTCAACTTACTACTCGTGATACTAGGAACGCTTGATTGACTCTTAGCTAATCGGATTGCCAGAAAAGAATGACTTTCCGTCGCGACGACGCTGCAGAGGAAAACTATGATGGGGTGTGCCTAAGGGCACGAGATCATTGGATTCGTCAAAGAAAGCCTCCACTCGGAGGGTGAGGGAAATAGACGCTGCTGTTAATTGGTCAATTTCTATGTTGGCGGTTAGAAAAGGATGCTAGCCGCCCTAGAGAGAGAGTTCCTAGCAGGCAACGTCGTACGTGACCAAATCAGGCTTTCCCATAACTTCCCGCAATAGGTGACAGATTTACAGGCTGATAGAACAAAGACTGTTTGTCAATCTGAAGGACTTTAGTTAACTAGGTCCTAAGATTTGTAACGGTTCCTCAGGTTATCTGAACATAAACTGTAAACGATGCATCGGCATCTGGCGATCATCTGGCCCAAAGAATGGGGTCTGTGTGTGGCGAGCTGCGGGGCTGTTGGAATGTATTATTGTCAAGTGTCTGTACTGCCAATTCTTTAAAGGAAAGCTATGTTACTTTATATCTCTGTTAGGTGAAACGTTCATCCCGTGACCGTGGCTACGCTCGGCGACCGGTTGTCGCCTCGAGCCTAAACTCATTGTCTCAAGTTTCGAATGACTGTGTCTGGGTTATTTCGTAAATGCTACAGTATTGAGGCTTTTCCAAATAATTCCAACGGGGGGGACCCGGTGTCCTTTCATCTCCGACACGGCCATCCTGACTATCACACGTCCTCGGGTGTATCTAGAATATTGGATTTTCCCCATGTTAGACTCGATATAACTGTCGTTATTTACAATTTAGTTAAGTGTCAGAATAGGTCAAGGGTCCAGTTTGACAGCAAAAATTCTGGTCGGACGTTTGATAACGAAAGAGTTAAAAGAGAGTGGAAACCCGTAACGTTACGATTGATATTCGAAGTGCTAGTCGCATTTTGTGAATCATCAGTCTGGGCGTAATGACATGATGGACCATTCTCGATCTCGCACCTGGACGACCCTCAGTTCTCTGGATCATGATACCACACTGAGCTTTTGTTCAAACACTATGTTAGATGTTATCTCCGTAGTGTTAACGATACTTGAATTGAATTCGGTAACGGTGTGTTGATCACACACTTACTTTGTTTGGGCCGTATGCCCCCCGTAAGCGTGTGTGTGCCACTATGTTCGATCCGACACCTGATTACCGCACTGGACATGTATGAAGACATTGTCCTTTGCCATATCGCCACACTACGTTAGATGTTATTTCCATGATACTTGAATCGAATTCGGTAACGGTGTGTTGATCCCGCACTTACTTTGTTTGGGCCGTATGCCCCCCGTAAGGCGTATGTGAGCCACTATGTTCGATCCGACACCTGATTACCGCACTGGACATGTATGAAGACATTGTCCTTTGCCATATCGCCACACTGGCATATGCAAACTCTTTCTGCTAAGTGCTGTGGTCAGCATGATCCTCTGGGACCGAGGTACTCGCATCGTCATGGTCACTGTTCTCGTCACCACCGCAGACGTCCAACTCAATAGGAACGCGACTATCTGGCATTTTCTTTAACCTATCATGGCTGTATTTATATGACCGTTTGCCGTCTAGTGTTTTTAAAATGTACCTATCTCCTTCCAAAATTTCCGCTATCACAAATGGACCGCTAAATTTCGGATCTAGTTTCGTTTGGTTCCTTTCCTCGTTTTTCTTTAATACAAAGTCACCGAGATTGAATTTAACTACTTTGGCTTTCGTTTTATCGAATCTTTCCTTATCATACTTAGCGCTATCTTCCATATTTCGTACGGCCTGTTGTCTTACGTTGCAGATATCTATTTCCTTTTCTTCGGTATTTTCAGATAGTAGTAACCCGTAGGGTCTCGCTGTTTTACCAATTAATAATTCTAGCGGACTCTATTTAGTCACACGATGAGTGGTGCAATTTAAAGCTATCTGTATTTCGCCGATCGCGTCTTGCCATGATCGCCCGGTCGTTTCTACTGTTGTAAACATATTCTTTAATGTACCCATAGTACGCTCTATCTGTCCATTCGCTCTACTAGCACCGGTTGCTATTAGGTGGAGTTTAATTTGTTTATTCTGACAAAAGTCTTGAAATTCTTTGCCGGTAAAACATCGCTATTATCCGCTATTATCCGATAGGGACTGCCGAATAGAAATATGGTGTACTTAAGTGCCTTAACGGTGCTAAGGGAGTCTATTTTACGAGTGTGGTGTAAGTATACAAATTTGGTAGAGGCATCGATCAGGGCAATGACGTATTCTTTCGAGTCGTTCTTGCCGCTCAGCTTTCCCGTTATGTCTACGTGAATGGTATGCCAAGGTATGCTGGTCTTAGGTATGGGATGTAATTCAACTTGCACTTTGCCTGAATTCGCCTTAGAAATCTGACAAGCATGACAGTTCTCTACGAATTTGCGAACGTATTTCGCCATCCCTTCGAACCAGTAATACTCGTACAGTTTCTCGAGCGTTTTATCCCAACCTAAGTGCATAATTGACTGGTGTACGTGGTTAATGACGGACCACCTAAGCCCTCTTGATACGATGGGCAGGCAGAGGGTCTTGCCTATCCTTTGTATTTTACGGTAAAGGGTACCGGATCGTAACTCATACGTACTCGCAATGTCTTCCGCGAGCTCGTCGTTTCGCAGTTTGTTGACGATTTCAGAAATTTGGGGGTGGCGACGTTGTTCCGCTAGTAGCCAATTTTCCGAGATTTCGGCCAGATTAATTTTCTTTTCTTCGATCTTGTTGGTGGGGGCGCGGTCGGTGTCTACAGGATTACGCGAGAAGAAATCTACGTGGGCCATTCGTTTGCCTTCTCGGTACATAATGTCGAAAGTGAAAGTTTGCAAGTAAGCCCACCACCTATGAACCCTGTCACTTAGACTTACTTTATTACGGGCTGCTTTTAACGAATTACAATCAGTGACAACGAGAAATTCCCGTCCGTGCAGATAGTGGCGAAAGTGTTTAACGGCGTTTACAACTGCCAGGGTCTCTAGTTCATATGAATGATACCTGGATTCCGCGGGGCTCGTTCTCTTACTGTAGTATTCTATTACTCGGTTTCTGCCGTCGATTTTGTGCATTAAAATAGCGCCGTATCCGTCCGAACTAGCGTCAGTATGTAATTCTATCGGGTAATTCGGGTCAAATATCATCAACACCGGCTCGTTGGTCAGGATGGAAATTATTTTTTTTTTGCCTTATGGTTTCGTGTCTATCTGTCCAAGTTAGGTTTTTAATACCGGAGGTAAGTGCGTACAATGGTTTCATTACCTGTGAAAATTTAGGGACGAATTTTCGGAAATAGGAGGCTAAACCTATGAACTGCCTAAGTTGAGCGACGGTCGTTGGTGCCGGTAAAGAACTCAAGGCTCGTATTTTACCCGGATTTGGGCGAACTTCTCCGTTATGAACTACGTACCCGAGATAAAGTACAGACGTCTTAAGAAAGGAACACTTCGAAAAATTGAAGGAGAACCCGGCGTTTACGAGGGTACCTAGTACGATGCGTAGTCTTTCTAGAGCCTCGTCTACCGATTCAGCGACAATTAGGACGTCATCCAGGTAGACAACGACGTACGAGTGGGCGAGGCCGCCCAAGGCATCGAGAATAGCACTCTGGAAAATGGACGGTGCGTTTTTCAATCCAAACGGCATCGTTGTATCCTCGTATTGCCCGTCGGGGGTGACAAACGCTGTATATTCTGTCGAATTGGGATGAATGGGGATTTGATGGAACCCGCTGGCCATGTCGAGGCTAATGAAGTACTTCGCCTTTTGCAATCTCGCGATTTGATCCGCGATAAGAGGTAGAGGATATCGGTCCGCGACCGTATTTTTATTTAGCTCTCGAAAATCTACGCACAACCTATCCGAGCCGTCCTTCTTCTTTACGAGTAACATAGGGCTCGCGAACGGTGAGTTACTAGGCCTTATGATTTCTGCCTTAATTAATTCGCTTATTCGTTCGCGTACTATGCTTCGCTCTGCCTCGCTAAGCCTGTAGGGGCTTCTTTGTACGGTGATATTAGGATCAATCAAACGTATCTCTAACTGTCTCGTATTTACACGTGTACGCGGCAAACCCGTAATAAACGAACTCTTAAATTCTTCGAGGATGGAGATCAATCGGTCTTTATCTTTACCGAGCACCTCGGTGTCGACTCCATTAATGTTGAAGTGATCGTCACTTCTGAGAAAACTCTACATCTGGTCTTCGGTTTCTCAACCGCCTAAGGTCTTCGAAAGCGCATAGACAAAAGAATGCGTCGAGGAAAGACCATAAGCGGTACACGTCCGACGTTGGTTTCGGCAGTTGTTTCAGTCTCAGGGTAACGTTGCTAGCGAGAGGATTTGGATCGACTTACATAGTACCACATATTTTGTAATTTACTATTCACAATATATATACTTTCAATACCTTGCAGTTTGCCCTCGCATTTCTTTAATTCCATCCACTGAATAACCTTATCAGGTTATGGGCCCAGGACTGTAAATTGTAAGGTAGCAACGCGAAGTGAATAAAGTGTTAAAGTGTTGTGCTTAGTAAAGTAAGTGATAGTGCTAAAATGGAATCAGCAAGTGCGAAGATCGAGATGTTACGTGGCGAAGAAAATTGGCTCCAGTGGAGTTTTATTATGCGTACACTTTTGGAGGAAGATGACGACCTGATCAACGTGTGTGAAGGGAATCTGTGTCATCCAGGTAACAGTACAGAAAAGGGAATCGCCCGTGAAAGATATTTGAAGGCATATCGGTTAGCGAGGAAATTAATTGTGACCTCGGTAGGAAGAAAACCGTTGGATCTCCTTTTATGTTGCACAACAGCACATGACATGTGGAAAAAATTAAACGCAGTATATGATATGAAGTCGAATGAGAATCTAAATATGGTCCAGAAGCAGTTCTTCAATTTTAAATGGGAGGAATCTGAAGATGTGTCCCACAACTTGTCGAAGTTGGAACTAATAGCGGCGAAGATGAAAGCCCTTGGAAGTGAAATTGCCAAGAAAATGCTGATAACACGCATTTTATCGGCGTTACCGAGTAAATGTGATCACTTTCACAGTGCGTGGGATTCAATGGAAGAAGAAAAGATGACCCTAGACAGGCTTAGTACCAGACTGATGACAGAAGAAATCAGATGGAAGAAAGACGACCAGGAAACGTCGGTGGCGCTCGTAACAAAAAGTAATAATTGTAAAAGGGAACAGCAGAAGCGATCAAATAAAATTGAATACGAGAAACAAGGACGAAGCTGTTTCAACTGTGGAAAAGTTGGACATCTAAAAAGAGATTGTTTTAGATGCTATATATGTAAAAGGAAAGGCCACATCAGCAAAAATTGCTTCAAAAATAATAAAGGAAACAACAGTAGAGACAACCAGGAACCCAGAAATCAAAATCGTGATGACAACGGAATTAGCCTATTAGGAAGCACCTCAACGATACATGCGGCAAACCACGATGTTTGGATAATCGACTCAGGAGCTACGGATCACATGACAGGACGAAAAGAATGGTTCAGCGTTTTCGAAAAATTCGATAACACGGTGAAGATAGAGATCGGCGATGGTACATTCATGGAAGCATGCGGCAGAGGAAAAATCAAAGTAGAGACTTTTGTGGATGACAAATGGGTAGCATGTACAATGAACGATGTATTATATGTACCAGGTATGAAAAGAAATCTGTTTTCCATTAGATCTGTCGCAAGGAGGGGTATAGACTTTTGTATTTTAAAGGATGGGGAAAAATGTATATTTCTACAAAACAAGAAGGTAATAGCAAGAGGTTCGGTTATCGGAAATTTATATAAGGTCGATATGCGAGTTATCGTACCGTCAGTTTGCAATCTTAGCAATAGAGCGGAATCAAACGCGGATACGTTGCAATTATGGCACGAACGGCTATGTCATCAAAACATCAGACACGTTAAGGATTTCTTAAAGAATTTAAATATAAAAGTTGTAGAGGATAGTAGCTTTTTCTGTGAAGGTTGCGCATACGGGAAACATCAAAAATTATTTATACGGATGTATGTGGACCTATGGAAGTCGAGTCATTAGGAAAGAAACTGTATTTTTTGATATTTAAAGACGATTTTTCGAAATTCACGAAGATTTACTTCTTACGACATAAGTCAGAAGTAATCGAAAAGCTGAAAACTTTTTGTTTAGAAGTCGAAAACCAATTCAATAGTAAGATCAAAGAAATTCATAGTGATGGAGGGACAGAATTCAAAAATAAAGAAGTTAAAAAAAATTTTTAAGAAGTCGGGGAATTAGGCACACGGTTAACGTCCCATACACTCCTGAACAGAATGGCGTTGCAGAAAGAGAAAATAGAACAATAGTAGAGGCAGGCCGGTCAATGCTACATTCGAAACCAAACCTACCGTTGTTTTTATGGGCCGAAGCCATGAACACAGCAGTGCATGTCATAAATAAGACAGGGCCAACAGGACAAGACAATAAAACACCATATGAACTATGGTACGGCAAATCCCCAGATGTAGAAAAGTTTAGAGTTTTCGGTACTGAATGCTTTGCACACATACCTGCGGAAAAGAGAAGTAAACTTGACAAAAAGGCTAACAAAGGATATTTGGTAGGCTATTTAGATGACGGACGAGGGTATCGAATATACGTGCCGACCGTAAGAAATGTAATATTAAGCCGTGACGTAATATTTAAGCCCGAACTAGAAACTGCAAAATTCGTTAGTATAAATTTACCGAAAATTGTCGAGCGCGAAGATGTGTGTACGCAGAGCGATAGAGCATGTGCGTATGAAAGCGCAGTGAGTGAACATGAAAAACAACCTCATGTAACCAACGAGAATGTGAGACAATTGAGAGATAGAGACAAAATAAAACGATCCGATTTTTATGGTAGTCCAGTAACGTACGTAGCGGAAAAATTACCGGTGGATTTTAACGAAGCGATGAGATCCGAAAAGAAAGAATTATGGAAAGCGGCTATGCATGATGAAATGAAATCGCACCATGAAAATAAGACGTGGATCCTTGTAGCAAAACCAAAAGATCAAAAGATACTTAGCAATAGGTGGGTTTTAACGATAAAGCAAAATCCGGACAATTCGGAACGATATAAAGCGCGACTTGTGATTAAAGGGTGTTCACAGAAAGAAGGCATAGACTATAAGGAAACCTATAGTCCCGTTGCTCGGTTTGACACAATTAGATTAATGCTTAGTATGGCTGCCAAAAATAATTTACACCTTGGACAGTTTGACATTAAAACCGCATTTTTATATGGAAGTCTGAAAGAAGACATTTATATGAAACAACCTAAAGGTTTTGATGATGGTACAAATCGCGTTTGTAAATTGCTAAAAAGCCTATATGGCTTAAAGCAGTCTCCAAGATGTTGGACGGAACGTTTCACAAATTTTATCTCAGATTTAAAATTTTATCAGAGTAACGCAGATCCTTGCTTTTATATTTATAGAGAAGATGACAAATTAATGTTGATGACCATATACGTAGACGATGGACTGGTAGCAGCCTCAGACGAATCTCTAATCGATAAATTTTTTAACAATTTAAATAAAGAATTCAAAATTACGAGTTCGAAAGAAGTAAAGAGTTTTCTTGGACTTGAAATTAATAGACTAGAAGATGGTTCAATATTTATTCATCAGAGTAGGTATATCGAAAGCATATTAGAGAAATTTAATATGAATGAGGCAAACAGTGTTTCTACACCTATCGAGACTAATTGGAATGAAAGTAACATAGGCAATAATGATTGTAACGCACCATACAGAGAAGCTGTAGGAAACTTAATGTTTCTACAAATCGTAAGTAGGCCAGACATTAGCTTTGCAATAAATATAGCGTCGAGACATTTAGAAAATCCAAATAAGCATCAGTGGAAATTAGTCAAACGAATTTTACGCTACATAAAAGGGACCGCGGATATGGGACTCTTATATACAAAAGCAGGTGGTCTCGAAACCTTCAGCGATGCTGACTATGCAGGCGACAAAGACACAAGAAAGTCGACATCAGGCGTTGTATGTAAGTATGCGAATGCGGCCATTACATGGCAATGTAAGCGACAACAATGTATAGCTTTATCTACGACAGAAGCTGAGTATGTCAGTGTAGCCTCAGGAGCGAAAGAAATTATGTGGCTGAAGAAAATATTTCTTGAATGTAAAATAGATATCCTCAAGTATACGCTATATGTAGACAATACTAGTGCCGCGAAATTAATTAAGAATCCGGAATTCCATCAAAGAAGTAAGCATATTGATGTAAGATATCATTTCTTGCGAGATTTATACAATAGAGGCGAAATTGATGTAACGTACGTAACAAGCGTAGAACAACTGGCAGATATATATGTACAAAGGCGTTGCCAAAACCAAGATTTGATTAATTGAGACAGAAATTAGGTTTGAAAAATAAAAGAGATATTAAGAGGTAATTTTTGTAAAGATGTAGAGTTTTTAGGGAGGGTATCGAAGTGGTTATTACAAAAAAAAAAAAAAAAAAAAAAGGAAAAACTCTACATGATCTGTTAAGTCTTCTTGTAGTATTTTTAGTAATAAATTAATTTGAATAATAAAGAGAAAGATATTGACGAAATTAAGCTTCGAATATTTACAAAGAGATAATTGTATAGACGGATGTAGAGTTTTAGGGAGGTTGTTGAAGTGATCGTCACTTCTGAGAAAACTCTACATCTGGTCTTCGGTTTCTCAACCGCCTAAGGTCTTCGAAAGCGCATAGACAAAAGAATGCGTCGAGGAAAGACCATAAGCGGTACACGTGCGACGTTGGTTTCGGCAGTTGTTTCAGTCTCAGGGTAACGTTGCTAGTGTCACGTAAAATTATGCAAAAGGACAACAAAAAAGAATAAAAAAAAAGAAACTTTATTTTTCTTCTAACACTTGGTTTTACAATCTACTTCCGAGCTCTAAGCGTGACCTTTTAAGACTGAAGCTCTTATGATTTTTTACTTTCGATCGGATCCGATCGCTTTCTTTTGTTATCCCTCAACATCCCCACCGTCCACGCATTTGCCAGGCGTCCGCGGCCGTTGCCACGCGCTCTTTCTTCTAGAGCCTTCGGTGGAAGGACCGTTGGGATGTTGATGGTTCATTAGGCACTTCAGCGATATACATTGTCGCCGAGTGCCGCCACATCTTTATCTCCGATTTTAAAGTGAGCCGGTCATGACATACCCCCCTGGTTAGATTGATCTTGGTCCTCTAAGATCTTAGTAGAATGGAATTATTTAAATGTAGATCGAAGGATATGTTTACCCCCCCTTTTTTTTAGGGATCATTATGAATTGGTTTTCTGCATGTAATGGTACAAAAGTTATTTCGTTAATCTTAAATATAGCAATTTTACAATATTTGTTAGTGTTCGGGAAGCTAACAATTTCAGAGGCGTAATCATGTTGTAGTTTTCGATCGTGAATTGGTTGGGTTTGTTTACAAAGCGTAATTCCCATCCCGTGAATTCAAGGCATCTAATTAAGGGTATTATTACTAGTGCTAGGGTCAGCATTATCCTGAAAAAAGTACGCTTTCAGTCGGTTACCATGTATCTTTTTCTTAGCATTGTCGATAGAAATAATGTAATAAGGAGTTTTCACATCGTTAATCCTGTAAGGTCCTAACCATTCAATGTGCCACTTATCTCTTTTATGGTCGTTGTGAATTAAAACAAAGTCTCCTTTTCTAAACACGGTCTGAGTTTTAACAATCTTTCTTTCTTGGTCTCGCTTGTATCGTTGCTTATTCTGAATAAGCGTTTTGTGAGCTGTTTCCCAATATTTATTCAGTTGTTTTTGCCAAAGTGATTACATATCATCATAGGTAAGTGTGGGGAATTTGGATATTGCGGAAGGTAAGTTAGCTTTTCGCCCAAAGGTCAATTCAAAGGGAGAGAATCCTGTTCCTTCATGTTTCGCGGTGTTGTACCCTAAACAAATGAAATTAAGTACTTCGTCCCATTCTTTGTCATTGTCGTGTAATGCAGTACGAATTAAATCTTTAACTGAGGCATGCGTTCTTTCGAGAGATCCGTTACTCTGTGGGTGAAATGAAGTTGTTTTGATGTGTTTGATTTTAAAAGCTTCTTCAAATTTCGTCATTAAATCGCTAACAAAATTTTGTCCCTGGTCTGTTAGGATCGTTTTTGGTGCCGAAAATATGTAAATATAGTGTTCAATGAGCGCATTAATTATGGATTCAGTTCGTTGCGTTTTAAGGGGAACTAGTATCAGATATTTCGTAAGTTCATCGTGAATTGAAAGTATGTATTGGTTTCCGCGTTTGGTTTTCGTCATCGGTCCTATGATGTCCATAGCGATTTTGTCGTTAGGGTTAAGTGGCGTGTCTGAGATTTGTGGGGATTCTTTGGGCCTGATACGTGTTAGTTTCTCCTTTTGACATGTGTCGCATGTTTTCACAAAGTTTTCTACTCTTTCTAAAAGTCCGGAAATTTTGAATTTATCCTTGATCCGTTGATACGTTTTTTGTATTCCTAAATGTCCTACGGTGTCGTTATGGTTTTCCTTTATTGCTTGTAGTATTTCGTTTTCGTCTAGTTTTAAGATGGGATTAGGTGCATAAGTAATTTTCTTGTACGTGTTGTTAAAATATATTAGCATGAGTTTAATCTGCGTTTTCTCTAATTCAGTGAAATCGTTATTTCCTATGCCGATTTTTGTTGTATCTTTAAGAATTTTGTAAAGTCTTCTGATCCAAAGTGTCTCGTCGTATTCTCCTAAGTCGTTTCGAGTTAATTGGTAAAATGTTTGGTCATTCGGTTTAATTTCTAAGAGTTTCGGATTTTCGTTGTTCTCTTTCCATGCGTTGAATGAATTAGTGTGATCAATTACTAGGTCGAGGTTAACTACTTCGTCGCGAGTTACCGCGTGAACTCCGGATAAAGCATCTGCAGCTGTGTTATCTTTACCTTTTGTATATTCGATTTCATAGTCATATTCTTCGAGTTTAAGTCTCCAACGGATCAGTCTGCTAGAAGGGTCTTTGCAATTGTGCAACCACTTAAGAGCTTGGTGGTCGGTTCGAATAATGAAGCGTCGTCCTAACAAGTATTGTCTTAATCTTTTCACGGCCCATACGATGGCTAGAAGTTCTTTTTCTGTCGTGGTATAGTTTCGTTCGGGTGGATTCAGTGTTCTTGAAATGTAACAACAAGGATGACCGTCCTGTGACAGTATTGCTCCTAGTCCTTCGTTACTTGCGTCGGTAGTTAAGGTAAAGGTTTTGTTAAAGTCTGGATAAGCTAATATTGGGAAATTACAGAGTTTGTCTTTTAAAGTATCAAAGCTAGTCTGGTGTTTGTCAGTCCAATGAAATGGTGTGTCCTTTTTTGTTAAGTCTGTAAGGCTTTTCGCGATTTTGGAAAAGTTTCGAATGAATTTGCGGTAATAACCTGCTAAACCTAAGAATGATTTCACGTCCGTGGCATTGCGGGGTAATCGAAAGTTTTTTACAGCGTCTAATTTCTTGGGGTTTGGTTTAACTCCTTCGGATGAAACTACATGGCCTAAGTATTCTAGTTCCGGTTTTACGAATTCACATTTGTCCGGTTGCAATTTAAGTCCTAATTCTCTGAGTCTCTGAAATACTATCGCGAGGTTTTCGTTATGTTCTTGAATCGTTTTTCCGAATATCACTATGTCGTCCAAATAAACAAAGCAGTATTTTCCTACAAGTCCAGTCAAGGCTCTGTCCATTAATCTTTGAAAGGTAGCGGGTGCGTTTTTAAGTCCGAATGGCATTCGATTGAACTGAAAATGCCCTTGCGGTGTCGAAAAAGCGGTATATTTTTTAGATTTCTCGTTCATTGGAATTTGGTGGAATCCTGAGGATAAATCAAGTGCCGAGAAGAATTTTGCGTTTCCTAATTGTGTTAAAATGTCGTCTATATCGGGTAAAGGGTAAGCGTCTTGTTCTGTGAGTTCATTTAGTTTCCTGAAATCGATAACTATCCTCCATTTCTGTTTTCCTGAGGCGTCTAATTTTTTTGGAACTACCCATACCGGAGAGTTATAAGGAGATTCGGATTCTTCTATAATATTTTTCTTCAACATGTCTCCTATTTGTCGCGAAATCTCGTCACAGTGACATTCCGGTGGTCTATACGATCGTGTGTTAATGATTTTGTCTTTAGTTAACGAAATTGTGTGCTGAGTTAAATTAGTACAGGGCAAAAGATCGGTTTCTAAATTAAAGATGTCAATATAATGGAGAATAATCTTTTCGATGGATTCACGGATTGGTTTTTCAATGTGATCTGTTCTCACTAGGCTTTTTAGTTTTGATACGTTGGAAAAGTCATGAGAATTTTGAATATTGCTAGAAATTTCAATGTTTTGCTCACCAGTGTTGATAAAACATACTTTAGTTGGTTTGCCTTCCAGATAGATTGTTTGAACTCTGTTTTCTCCAGGAGTTAAGTGTATTGGTTTCTGAAATAAAATGGTTTTGTCGTTTAGTCGGATTTTGTCATTGGATATTGAATAGTTATACTTCTCTAAACATGGTAGCCCAATGATTCCATCTTCGATAATAGGGAAGTTGTTCGGTACTATGTGAAAAATGTGATTTTGTCCAAAAATTCGTTTCGTTACGTATTCGTTAGTTTCGTATTTGTCTCGTCCCATAGAAAATTTTTGTTTAGGCCCTATTTGTATCGCGTTGACAGTTTTGTTACGTTTCACCAGGTTTATGCCTGCTCCTGTGTCGTCCAGAAATACTCGCTCTTCGGTTCGGGTTGACAAAGGTATTGCGAGTAGTCTTCCCGTGGCGATGTTGACTCGTATGTCTCGTACGGTTCGTCCATCTCCTGGTTCGATGTTGTTCCTTGTATTTCGTCCCTTTCCTGGACTGCCTGAATCCTTGCGGGTGGTCGATCGCGCTGGCTCGGTGGTAGAAAATTTTGACACTTGTTGGCAATATGTCCCAGCTTTCCGCACTTGAAGCACTTCATCTGCATTGGCTGGTTGTTTGCGCGATTACTAGCGGAAGGTAAGCGATTACATGACCAATTAGGTTGTCGTTCTTCTCGCAAGTAGCGTTCTACATCGGCTGCCTTTTTTTCAGCTTCCGGAAGATTCAAGGGTTCACTGCTTAATAATATTCGCCCTATGTCGCGTCTGAGTCCCTTTAGGTACACACGAACAGTCTTCTTCGTGATTTCTTCGGTCATAATTTTACGTGTCAGTGGTTGTGGGTACTCATTGGTTACTGCGTACAGCAAACGGTTGAGTATTCTTCTAAACCGAATATTAAAACTTTGCACTGATTCCTCGCGCCCCTGTCTCAACTCTCGTAATTGTTCTTGGTACTCATCCGAAGTCACTTGTGCTGCTAAGTTATTTCTCAGTGCGTCGTACAGATCACTGTAACACTCAATAGGAATGTTGCGAATACTTTGGGCTGCTTTTCCCACGATTTTTTCCACTTTTATTGCTTTTAGCAACAGATCTTGCTCCATACAGCGATCCTTCATACTTCTCACTTCTTTGATGAAGTCTTCAACTCCTACATCATCATCTCCGTTGAGCGTTGGGATGTAGCGTATTGCATCCTTAGCTCGTAGAGTGGGAGAAGCGGGCGGAAAATAGCCTCTTTCTTCCACCTCGGGTTGTTCGATGTTGAGGTGAACAGGTGGGATGTCTGGAGCTGCTAACCTTGACAGTTTGCGTGCTTCTGCCATATTCCCGGTGCGATTGATTGCTGTCGACGCACTTTCATTGTCTTCGGTGATAATGGAAGCAAAGTCATCGGTCGCAGGGGATCCGAACCCAGTCCGTAGCGCTGCGACGGTTTTCCCGAGATTCTCGATTTCTGCTGTCCTGTGTCTGTTCTCTTCGTCATTTTGCATAGACAAACGTAACATTTCCTCTCGTAAAAGGGCAATATTCTCATTCTGTTTTTGAATACTGTCCCATATTGCTCGCAACATTGGGTCAGTTGACGTTGAAGTTTGAGATTCGGTTGCCTTAGACATTATTGCGCTGATTTCACTTTTATTGTCACTTCGCTTGGTTCGTGATAGTTACTTTGTTGTTGCGGATGACCGTAGTCCCAAATAATTCTATCTTCCGTAGATGATGAATGTCTTTTGGTTTCCGAACAAACACTTTTCACTATCCTGGCAGGATCGCCAAAATGTCACGTAAAATTATGCTAATGATTCATTATTCACTTTGAAATAATAAATTGTTTTTGTTAACTGATCAATTGATCATGATTACGCCCTAGACGTCCTAACACCACTATTTGTCCTCAAACGTTGTTTATTATTTCACAATTCCTTTTGTAGCCCCTATATGTACATGTCATAAGAAGTACACATTCTGTGCCTGTTCGGGCACACGGCTGAACAAACGAATGGCGCGGCGCGCGACCAAACTAATTGCTTACCATGGCTCGCACGATCGGCAAATAGCATGTAGGCCAAGGGGTTAAATATATTTGTTTTAATGACTTACCTTTACATATAGAATAATGTCCTGTCCGATTACTGCAGTACCCCATCTATCGTTGAACAAATTTTTAGATTACAATTATTCACACAAAGCTAATACGCGCACGAATATCTTTTAGGTAATTTTCTCTATCTCTCTAAGACAATTTTCCAGATAGAAAAATTAAAACTATCAGTAAATTCTTATAAGACGCGCACTCTCCTGCGTCCCGAGTACGAATGACGAGTGAACATTATGGAACTATACGGTGACCGCTTATACAGTGACGACGACGGACTAGGATTGCTCAGTGATTGGCTATGCTTCGAGCCTATAGGCGGTACCTGTACGCGATCACTGCGTAAAAGTCATTTCGCGGCATGGTCCCTTCCCCTCGCCATCGTTTGCCAGCCGATCACTCAGCCCCACAGGAACTAAAAGTAGGCTGCCGATCTGTCCCGTTTTGCGATCAAGTTTTCATGACAGAAAAAAATAGAAAAAGCAATATCGTATAAAAGTACCGCTTTTGAGCGGCTTAAATTAAATTGCAAACTGTAATGTTAAAAATGTAAACCCAACACAAAATATGGTATAGCTACGTCGTACCGTCGCGTAAGGGTACTTTTGCCAAAACCACTTTCAATCAGAAATTCATTGTTTATTGTGAATACACATATGCAACTTATATTTTTCTTGGGCAATAAACAATATATATATGCAAATTCTATAGAATTTAGAACAACAACTGACGGTTTGACTTTCCCTGTGTTTTTACTGGGAGTCTGTCGAACGATAGAAACAGAGAATGACGGAGAGGTAGGATAGAGAATAAAACAGGAATTCGAGAAGAGAAGATTGAACAATTAAAAAAAAGCAAGTTAAGAACTAGAAGAAGAAAGAGAAGAGGGAGTAGAAGCGGAGGGTTTTGAGGAGATACGGAAGAAGATTTAGAAAATCGATTCTTGAGTTTTCACAAATCGATCGCCTGATTTCAAAAAATATTACAACGTTACATATATATATGTCGGAGATGAAAGGACACCGCCCCCCCCCCCCCGTTGGAATTATTTGGAAAAGCCTCAATACTGTAGCATTTACGAAATAACCCAGACACAGTCATTCGAAACTTGAGACAATGAGTTTAGGCTCGAGGCGACAAACGGTCGCCGAGCGTAGCCACGGTCACGGGATGAACGTTCCACCTAACAGAGATATAAAGTAACATAGCTTTCCTTTAAAGAATTGGCAGTACAGACACTTGACAATAAGACATTCCAACAGCCCCGCAGCTCGCGAAGACAGACCCCATTCTTCGGGCCAGATGATCGCCAGATGCCGATGCATCGTTTACAGTTTATGTTCAGATAACCTGAGGAACCGTTACAAATCTTAGGACTTAGTTAACTAAAGTCCTTCAGATTGACAAACAGTATTTGTTCCATCAGCCTGTAAATCTGTCACCTATTGCGGGAAGTTACGGGAAAGCCTGATTTGGTCACGTACGACGTTGCCTGCTAGGAACTCTCTTTAGGGCGGCTAGCATCCTTTTCTAACCGCCAACATAGAAATTGACCAATTAACAGCAGCGTCTATTTCCCTCACCCTCCGAGTTGAGGCTTTCTTTGACGAATCCGATGATCTCGTGCCCTTAGGCACACCCCATCATAGTTTTCCTCTGCAGCGTCGTCGTGAGGGAAAGTCATTCCTTTTCTGGTAATCTCATTAGCTAAACGCCTAGTGTGCTAGTACTATCGGAATAATCTCCATCTTAACAAAGAGTCAATCAAACGATCCTTGTATCACGAGTAGTAAGTCGAGTCCGACTTAGACTTTGAAGCAAAGTATATTCGTTATCCCGTGGACCGTGGATTCGCTATATCGAACCTAGGGCCATTGTCATTAGCGTCCAGTTACCGCGTCCGCTTGTCAATCTTGTATCAGCCATACTTGTGTAATAAATATCTGTGCGACAACCATGAACAACACTGGTGAAGATTCATTAAACGCCCCAAACTATAACCCGACATATATATACATTAAACTGTTAGACTAAGGAAGCTGTACATACTGTACACACTTGCGTGTTTCATTTACACAACCATATTCCTCTTTTCTCTTATTTCCTCTTTCATTGTCAAACCAGGATGTCGATCATAATAATACAACTATTATAGGTAACAAACATCGTTAACCGAACATTATTCATCGTGGTATAAATTTGCGATTAAATACAGATTTAAATATGTTCATTCGTTCGTTATGCAAATTAATAAAATTAAATAACAAAATGGATTTATCATAAATTTCTTTCATATTCGTATGGTAGGTTCAATACGTTGTTTCGCGTTTCGAAGCGATTAATATGTAAAATGGCGTAATAATTATTGATTATTAGAATTATCCGTTTGTATCGCGTATTTGATCGTGAATTTCCGTAGTTTATAAAATGAAATGTAACAATGTATTAAATCTAGTCGGAAAATAAATCGCAGAGTCAGAAATATCAGCAAGCCAAATGACGAATTACTTCGTTTGCTCTTATGAATAAATTGGAGGTTACGTAGGGCCAATACTGGCATCGTCGTGTTGTCATCCCTTGATACGACCATTATGCTTTGCTTGGAATTTGTTGCGCCATGTTGATTCCATTTTTTCCCAATCATTAGTTGGTTGAGATATTCTTCATCCCATCTGCTCCACCAGTGCTGTATCAGTGGTCGTATTTTTTGTCATGCGGACAAAACTCGCCTCAATTGCTATCAGGTTAGTGGATAATTCTTCGTATTAATTAATTAATTCTTCGTGGTAAGTTCTGGGAAGCCAACGGTACCGGAGACGTCATGATCTGGACCTATTTGTCGGCTTGGTACCAGTAACGATGTATCTTCTGCTTTATCACACTAGACGAGGAGGTTGTTCAACTGTGGAAGACGATGAGAATCGTCTGAAGAAAATTTGAGGGTGTAAACCAAGAGGTTAGCCCTGTTGCCTAGCACTCGTCTAACTTGCGGAAACATGCTTTTGGAATCTTTAATTCTGTAGATCCAAAGAACTCGGGGATCTATCAGGGGACTTCCTGATACGCCTTTTTATGGCTCTATAGCACTTGCTGTGTTCGATAAACGATGGCATAGATTAACATACCGTACCGAAGCGTTGCCTCAGAGATTCGGTGTTTGTCTCGTAGCAAACCTCCAAAGTGGGAATCCAGATATCTCTCAACGTAATTAAAACCCATGTGAGAGCTAAAATGGAGCCTTCTAGGGCCGAAAGAATATTATTATTTATAGTCTGGAGGACGTTCTCTACTTCGTGATTGTTGTCTGAGTGTTCTTATCCACTTGGACAAAGATATCAAATTCTGACAGCTCGGTGCAGAAAAACATCCAGCTTTCCCGCGAGTACCAAATCCAACGACGACTGCGTTTCGACAAATCAAATGCCATCAAAATCAGTGTCACTGAACTGGAGGACCAGATCCACCTGTCACTCATTAAATCAGTGTCACAGATTCTCGTCTCTGTTACTATTTAACGTGCTGCACCAGGGAACGTGTCTCACGTTATAATCGCCTCCGATGATGAAACAATTGTATCGCACGAATATAGTTTTTCGAAAAGTGCGTCTCATTCCGCGGCGAAGACGTTGTAATAAGACACAAGCTTAAGAGTCTACAACGTAAACAGAATAAACAGAATATATGAAATATATTATAATATATATGAAATATATAATATATATAATATATATATATATTATATATATAAATATATGAAATATATTATAATATATATGAAATATATAATATATATAATATATATATTATATATATAAATATATGAAATATATAATATATATAATATATATATATATATATATATATTATATATATAAATATATGAAATATATAATATATATAATATATATATATATATATATATATATATATATATATGTCGGGTTGTAGGTAGGGGCGTATAATGAATCTTCACCAGGGTTGTTCATGGTTGTCGCACAGATATTTATTACACAAGTATGGCTGATACAAGATTGACGAGCGGACGCGGTAACTGGACGCTAATGACAATGGCCCTAGGTTCGATATAGCGAATCCACGGTCAACGGGATAACGAATATACTTTGCTTCAAAGTCTAAGTCGGACTCAACTTATTACTCGCGATACTAGGAACGCTTGGTTGACTCTTAGCTAATCAGATTGCCAGAAAAGAATGACTTTCCGTCGCGACGACGCTGCAGAGGAAAACTATGATGGGGTGTGCCTAAGGGCACGAGATCATCGGATTCGTCAAAGAAAGCCTCCACTCGGAAGGTGAGGGAAATAGACGCTGCTGTTAATTGGTCAATTTCTATGTTGGCGGTTAGAAAAGGATGCTAGCCGCCCTAGAGAGAGAGTTCCTAGCAGGCAACGTCGTACGTGACCAAATCAGGCTTTCCCATAACTTCCCGCAATAGGTGACAGATTTACAGGCTGATAGAACAAAGACTGTTTGTCAATCTGAAGGACTTTAGTTATCTAGGTCCTAAGATTTGTAACGGTTCCTCAGGTTATCTGAACATAAACTGTAAACGATGCATCGGCATCTGGCGATCATCTGGCCCAAAGAATGGGGTCTGTGTGTGGCGAGCTGCGGGGCTGTTGGAATGTATTATTGTCAAGTGTCTGTACTGCCAATTCTTTAAAGGAAAGCTATGTTACTTTATATCTCTGTTAGGTGAAACGTTCATCCCGTGACCGTGGCTACGCTCGGCGACCGGTTGTCGCCTCGAGCCTAAACTCATTGTCTCAAGATTCGAATGACTGTGTCTGGGTTATTTCGTAAATGCTACAGTATTGAGGCTTTTCCAAATAATTCCAACGGGGGGGACCCGGTGTTCTTTCATCTCCGACAAGCATATAACGTTATACGTTAGTACGTATTCGTATATAAAGTTATACGTTAGTACGTAACAGTATATAACGTTATATGTTAGTACGTAATAGCATACAACGTTATACGTTAGTACGTAATAGTATATAGCGTTATACGTTATAACGAAATAGTATATAACGTTATATGTCAGAAGGTAATACTACATAACGTTACACGTTAGTACCTACTAGTATATAACTTTATACGTTATACCGTAATAGTATATAACTGTATACGTTATAAGGTAATACTACATAACGTTATTCGATATAACGTAATACTATATAACGTTATACGTCAGAAGGTAATACTACATAACGTTATGCGTTATAAGGTAGTACTACATAGCGTTTTACGTTATAACGTAATAATATATAACGTTATACATTAGTACGTAATAGTATATAACGTTATACGTTCGTACGTAATAGTATATAACGTTATACATTAGTACGTAATAGTATATAACGTTCTACGTTCGTACGCAATAGTATATAACGTTATACATTCGTACGTAATAGTATATAACGTTCTACGTTCGTAAGTAATAGTATAAAACGTTATACGTTAGTACGTAATAGTATATAACGTTATACGTTAGTACGTAATAGCATACAACGTTATACGTTAGTACGTAATAGTATATAGCGTTATACGTTATACGGTAATACTACATAACGTTTTACGTTATAACGAAATAGTATATAACGTAATACGTCAGAAGGTAATACTACATAACGTTACACGTTAGTACCTAATAGTATATAACTTTATACGTTATACCGTAATAGTACATAACTGTATACGTTATAAGGTAATACTACATAACGTTATTCGATATAACGTAATAGTATATAACGTTATACGTCAGAAGGTAAAACTATATAACGTTATACGTTATAAAGTACTACTACATAACGTTATACGTTCGTACGTAATAGTATATAACGTTATACCTTAGTACGTAATAGTATATAACGTTATACGTTCGTAAGTAATAGTATATAACGTTATACGTTAGTACGTAATAGTATATAGCGTTATACGTTATACGGTAATACTACATAACGTTTTACGTTATAACGAAATACTATATAACGTTATACGTCAGAAGGTAATACTACATAACGTTACACGATAGTACCTACTAGTATATAACTTTATACGTTACACCGTAATAGTATATAACGTTATACGTTATGCGGTAATACTACATAACGTTTTACGTTATAACGTAATAGTATATAACGTTATACGTCAGAAGGTAATACTACATAACGTTATGCGTTATAAGGTAATACTACATAACGTTTTACGTTATAACGTAATAGTATATAACTGTATACGTTTTAAGGTAAAACTATATAACGTTATACGTTATAAAGTACTACTACATAACGTTTTACGTTATAACGTAATAGTATATAACGTTATACATTAGTACGTAATAGTTTATAACGTTATACGTTCGTACGTAATAGTATATAACGTTATACGTTAGTACGTAATAGTATATAACGTTATACATTCGTAAGTAATAGTATATAACGTTATATGTTAGTACGTAATAGTATATAACGTTATACGTTCGTAAGTAATAGTATATAACGTTATATGTTAGTACGTAATAGTATATAACGTTATACGTCCGAAGGTAATACTACATAACGTTATGCGTTATAAGGTAATACTACATAGCCTTTTACGTTATAACGTAATAGTATATAACGTTATAAGTTAGTACGTAATAGTATATAACGTTATACGTTCGTAAGTAATAGTATATAACGTTATAAGTTAGTACGTAATAGTATATAACGTTATACGTTCGTAAGTAATAGTATATAACGTTATACATTAGTGCGTAATAGTATATAACGTTATATATTAGTACGTAATAGTATATAAAGTTATACGTTCGTACGTAGTAGTATATAACGTTATACATTAGTACGTAATAGCATATAACGTTATACGTTAGTACGTATTCGTATATAACGTTATACGTTAGTACATATTAGTATATAACTTATACGTTATAACGTAATAGTATATAACTGTATACGTCATAAGGTAAAACTATATAACGTTATACGTTATAAAGTACTACTACATAACGTTTTACGTTATAACGTAATAGTATATAACGTTATACATTAGTACGTAATACTTTATAACGTTATACGTTCGTACGTAATAGTATATAACGTTATACATTAGTACGTAATAGTATATAACGTTATACATTCGTAAGTAATAGTATATAACGTTATATCTTAGTACGTAATAGTATATAGCTTTATACGTTCGTAAGTAATAGTATATAACGTTATATGTTAGTACGTAATACTATATAACGTTATACGTCCGAAGGTAATACTACATAACGTTATGCGTTATAAGGTAATACTACATAGCCTTTTACGTTATAACGTAATAATATATAACGTTATAAGTTAGTACGTAATAGTATATAACGTTATCCGTTATTACGTAATAGTATACAGCGTTATACGTTAGTACCTATTAGTATATAACTTATACGTTATAACGTGATAGTACATAACTGTATACGTTATAAGGTAATACTACATAACGTTATACGATATAACGTAATAGTATCTAACTTTATACGTTATAACGTAATAGTATATAACGGTGTACGATATAAGGTAATACTACATAACGTTTTACGTTATAACGTAATAGTATATAACGTTATACCTCGAAAGGTAATACTACATAACGTTGTGCGTTATAAGGTAATACTACATAGCGTTTGACGTCATAACGTGATAGTATATAACGTTATACGTTCGTACGTAGTAGTATATAACGATATACATTAGCACGTAATAGCATATAACGTTATACGTTAGTACGTATTCGTATATAAAGTTATACGTTAGTACGTAACAGTATATAACGTTATACGTTAGTACGTAATAGCATACAACGTTATACGTTAGTACGTAATAGTATATAGCGTTATACGTTATACGGCAATACTACATAACGTTTTACGTTATAACGAAATAGTATATAACGTTATACGTCAGAAGGTAATACTACATAACGTTATGCGTTATAAGGTAATACTACATAGCCTTTTACGTTATAACGTAATAGTATATAACATTATACGTTAGTACGTAATAGTATATAACGTTATACGTTATTACGTAATAGTATACAGCGTTATACGTTAGTACCTATTACTATCCAACTTTATACGTTATAACGTAATAGTATATAACGGTGTACGTTATAAGGTAATACTACATAATGTTATACGATATAACGCAATAGTATCTAACTTTATACGTTATACCGTAATAGTATATAACTGTATACGTTATAAGGTAATACTACATAACGTTATTCGATATAACGTAATACTATATAACGTTATACGTCAGAAGGTAATACTACATAACGTTATGCGTTATAAGGTAATACTACATAGCGTTTTACGTTATAACGTAATAATATATAACGTTATACATTAGTACGTAATAGTATATAACGTTATACGTTCGTACGTAATAGTATATAACGTTATACATTAGTACGTAATAGTATATAACGTTCTACGTTCGTACGCAATAGTATATAACGTTATACATTCGTACGTAATAGTATATAACGTTCTACGTTCGTAAGTAATAGTATAAAACGTTATACGTTAGTACGTAATAGTATATAGCGTTATACGTTATACGGTAATACTACATAACGTTTTACGTTATAACGAAATAGTATATAACGTTATACGTCAGAAGGTAATACTACATAACGTTACACGTTAGTACCTAATAGTATATAACTTTATACGTTATACCGTAATAGTATATAACTGTATACGTTATAAGGTAATACTACATAACGTTATTCGATATAACGTAATAGTATATAACGTTATACGTCAGAAGGTAAAACTATATAACGTTATACGTTATAAAGTACTACTACATAACGTTATACGTTCGTACGTAATAGTATATAACGTTATACATTAGTACGTAATAGTATATAACGTTATACGTTCGTAAGTAATAGTATATAACGTTATACGTTAGTACGTAATAGTATATAGCGTTATACGTTATACGGTAATACTACATAACGTTTTACGTTATAACGAAATACTATATAACGTTATACGTCAGAAGGTAATACTACATAACGTTACACGATAGTACCTACTAGTATATAACTTTATACGTTACACCGTAATAGTATATAACGTTATACGTTATGCGGTAATACTACATAACGTTTTACGTTATAACGTAATAGTATATAACGTTATACGTCAGAAGGTAATACTACATAACGTTATGCGTTATAAGGTAATACTACATAGCCTTTTACGTTATAACGTAATAGTATATAGCATTATACGTTAGTACGTAATAATATATAACGTTATACGTTATTACGTAATAGTATACAGGGTTATACGTTAGAACCTATTACTATCCAACTTTATACGTTATAACGTAATAGTATATAACGGTGTACGTTATAAGGTAATACTACATAACGTTATACGATATAACGCAATAGTATCTAACTTTATACGTTATAACGTAATAGTATATAACGGTGTACGTTATAAGGTAATACTACATAACGTTTTACGTTATAACGTAATAGTATATAACTGTATACGTTTTAAGGTAAAACTATATAACGTTATACGTTATAAAGTACTACTACATAACGTTTTACGTTATAACGTAATAGTATATAACGTTATACATTAGTACGTAATAGTTTATAACGTTATACGTTCGTACGTAATAGTATATAACGTTATACGTTAGTACATATTAGTATATAACTTATACGTTATAACGTAATAGTATATAACTGTATACGTCATAAGGTAAAACTATATAACGTTATACGTTATAAAGTACTACTACATAACGTTTTACGTTATTACGTAATAGTATATAACGTTATACATTAGTACGTAATACTTTATAACGTTATACGTTCGTACGTAATAGTATATAACGTTATACATTAGTACGTAATAGTATATAACGTTATACATTCGTAAGTAATAGTATATAACGTTATATCTTAGTACGTAATAGTATATAGCTTTATACGTTCGTAAGTAATAGTATATAACGTTATATGTTAGTACGTAATAGTATATAACGTTATACGTCCGACGGTAATACTACATAACGTTATGCGTTATAAGGTAATACTACATAGCCTTTTACGTTATAACGTAATAGTATATAACGTTATAAGTTAGTACGTAATAGTATATAACGTTATCCGTTATTACGTAATAGTATACAGCGTTATACGTTAGTACCTATTAGTATATAACTTTATACGTTATAACATAATAGTATATAACTGTATACGTTATAAGGTAATACTACATAACGTTATTCGATCTAACGTAATAGTATATAACGTTATACGTCAGAAGGTAATACTACATAACGTTATGCGTTATAAGGTAATACTACATAGCCTTTTACGTTATAACGTAATAGTATATAACATTATACGTTAGTACGTAATAGTATATAACGTTATGCGTTATTACGTAATAGTATACAGCGTTATACGTTAGTACCTATTACTATCCAACTTTATACGTTATAACGTAATAGTATATAACGGTGTACGTTATAAGGTAATACTACATAACGTTATACGATATAACGCAATAGTATCTAACTTTATACGTTATAACGTAATAATATATAACGGTGTACGTTATAAGGTAATACTACATAACGTTTTACGTTATAACGTAATAGTATATAACTGTATACGTTATAAGGTAATACTACATAACGTTTTACGTTATAACGTAATAGTATATAACGTTATACGTCGAATGGTAATACTACTTAACATAATACGTCATAAGGTAAAATTATATAACGTTATACGTTATAAAGTACTACTACATAACGTTTTACGTTATAACGTAATAGTATATAACGTTATACATTAGTAGGTAATAGTATATAACGTTATATGTTCGTACGTAATAGTATATAACGTTATACATTAGTACGTAATAGTATATAACGTTATACGTTCGTAAGTAATAGTATATAACGTTATATGTTAGTACGTAATAGCATATAACGTTATACGTTAGTACGTATTAGTATATAACGTTATACGTTAGTACCTATTAGTATATTACTTTATACGTTATAATGTAATAGTATATAACGTTATACGTCAGAAGGTAATACGACATAACGTTACACGTTAGTACCTACTAGTATTTAACGTTATACGTTATGCCGTAATAGTATATAACTGTATACGTTATAAGGTAATACTACATAACGTTATTCGATATAACGTAATAGTATCTAACTTTACACGCTATAACGTAATAGTATATAACGTTATACGTTATTACGTAATAGTATGTAACGTTATACATTAGTACGTAATAGTATATAACTTTATACGTTATAACGTAATAGTAAATAACTGTATACGTTATAAGGTAATACTACATAGCGTTTTACGTTATAACGTAATAGTATATAACGTTATACGTTAGTACGTAATAGTATATAAATTTATACGTTATTACGTAATAGTATACAGCGTTATACGTTAGTACCTATTAGTATATAACTTATACGTTATAACGTAATAGTATATAACGTTATGAGTTATACGGCAATACTACATAACGTTTTACGTGATAACGTAATTGTATATAACGTTATACGTCAGAAGGTAATACTACATAACGTTATGCGTTATAAGGTAATACTACATAACGTTTTACGTTATAACGTAATAGTATATAACGTTATACGTTCGTACGTAATAGTATATAACGTTATACATTAGTACGTAATAGTATATAACGTTATACGTTCGTAAGTAATAGTATATAACGTTATACGTCAGAAGGTAATACTACATAACGTTATGCGTTTTAAGGTAATACTACATAACGTTTTACGTTATAACGTAATAGTATATAACGTCATACGTCGAATGGTAATACTACATAACGTTATGCGTTATAACGTAATAGTATATAACGTTATACGTCAGAAGGTAATACTACATAACGTTATTCGATATAACGTAATAGTATATAACGTTATACTTCATAAGGTAATACTACATAACGTTATACGTCATAAGGTGATACTACATAACGTTATACGTTTTAAGGTAATACTACATAACGTTTTACATTATAACGTAATAGTATATAACGTTATACGTCGAAAGGTAATACTACTTAACATAATACGTCATAAGGTAGAACTATATAACGTTATACGTTATAAAGTACTACTACATAACGTTTTACGTTATAAAGTAATAGTATATAACGTTATACATTCGTACGTAATAGTATATAACGTTATACGTTCGTACGTAATAGTATATAACGTTATACATTAGTACGTAATAGTATATAACGTTATACGCTCGTAAGTAATAGTATATAACGTTATATGTTAGTACGTAATAGTATATAACGTTATACGTTATTACGTAATAGTATGTAACGTTATAAGTTAGTACGTAATAGTATATAACGTTATACGTTATAACATGACAGTATATAACGTTATACGTTATAAACTACTACTACATAACGTTATACGTTAGTACCTAGTATTATATAACTTTATACGTTATAACGTAATAGTAAATAACTGTATACGTTATAAGGTAATACTACATAACGTTATTCGATATAACGTAATAGTAGATAAGGTTATACTTCATAAGGTAATACTACATAACGTTATACGTCATAAGGTGATACTACATAATGTTATACGCTTTAAGATAATACTACATAACGTTTTACGTTATAACGGAATAGTATGTAACGTTATATGTCAGAAGGTAATACTACATAACGTTATACGTTATAAGGTAATACTACATAGCGTTTTACGTTATAACGTAATAGTATATAACGTTATACGTTAGTACGTAATAGTATATAAATTTATACGTTATTACGTAATAGTATACAGCGTTATACGTTAGTACCTATTAGTATATAACTTATACGTTATAACGTAATAGTATATAACTGTATACGTTATAAGGTAATACTACATAACGTTATTCGATATAACGTAATAGTATATAACGTTATAGTTCAGAAGGTAAAACTATATAACGTTATACGTTATAAAGTACTACTACATAAAGTTATACGTTCGTACGTAATAGTATATAACGTTATACATTAGTACGTAATAGTATATAACGTTATACGTTCGTAAGTAATAGTATATAACGTTATATGTTAGTACGCAATAGTATATAACGTTATACGTTATGCGGTAATACTACATAACGTTATGCGTTATAAGGTAATACTACATAGCCTTTTACGTTATAACGTAATAGTATATAACATTATACGTTAGTACGTAATAGTATATAACGTTATGCGTTATTACGTAATAGTATACAGCGTTATACGTTAGTACCTATTACTATCCAACTTTATACGTTATAACGTAATAGTATATAACGGTGTACGTTATAAGGTAATACTACATAACGTTATACGATATAACGCAATAGTATCTAACTTTATACGTTATAACGTAATAATATATAACGGTGTACGTTATAAGGTAATACTACATAACGTTTTACGTTATAACGTAATAGTATATAACTGTATACGTTATAAGGTAATACTACATAACGTTATACGATATAACGTAATAGTATCTAACTTTATACGTTATAACGTAATATTATATAACGGTGTACGTTCTAAGGTAATACTACATAACGTTTTACGTTATAACGTAATAGTATATAACGTTATACGTCGAATGGTAATACTACTTAACATAATACGACATAAGGTAAAATTATATAACGTTATACGTTATAAAGTACTACTACATAACGTTTTACGTTATAACGTAATAGTATATAACGTTATACATTAGTAGGTAATAGTATATAACGTTATATGTTCGTACGAAATAGTATATAACGTTATACATTAGTACGTAATAGTATATAACGTTATACGTTCGTAAGTAATAGTATATAACGTTATATGTTAGTACGTAATAGCATATAACGTTATACGTTAGTACGTATTAGTATATAACGTTATACGTTAGTACCTATTAGTATATTACTTTATACGTCATAATGTAATAGTATATAACGTTATACGTCAGAAGGTAATACGACATAACGTTACACGTTAGTACCTACTAGTATTTAACGTTATACGTTATGCCGTAATAGTATATAACTGTATACGTTATAAGGTAATACTACATAACGTTATTCGATATAACGTAATAGTATATAACGTTATACGTCAGAAGGTAAAACTATATAACGCTATTCGTTATAAAGTACTACTACATAACGTTATACGCTCGTACGTAATAGTATATAACGTTATACATTAGTACGTAATAGTATATAACGTTATACGTTCGTAAGTAATAGTATATAACGTTATATGTTAGTACGCAATAGTATATAACGTTATACGTTATGCGGTAATACTACATAACGTTTTACGATATAACGTGATAGCATATAACGTTTTACGTCAGAAGGTAATACTACATAACGTTACACGTTAGTACCTATTAGTATATAACTTTATACGTTATAACATAATAGTATATAACTGTATACGTTATAAGGTAATACTACATAACATTATTCGATATAACGTAATAGTATATAACGTTATACGTCAGAAGGTAATACTACATAACGTTATGCGTTATAAGGTAATACTACATAGCCTTTTACGTTATAACGTAATAGTATATAACATTATACGTTAGTACGTAATAGTATATAACGTTATACGTTATTACGATATAGTATACAGCTTTATACGTTAGTACCTATTACTATCCAACTTTATACGTTATAACGTAATAGTATATAACGGTGTACGTTATAAGGTAATACTACATAACGTTATACGATATAACGCAATAGTATCTAACTTTACACGCTATAACGTAATAGTATATAACGTTATACGTTATTACGTAATAGTATGTAACGTTATACATTAGTACGTAATAGTATATAACTTTATACGTTATAACGTAATAGTAAATAACTGTATACGTTATAAGGTAATACTACATAGCGTTTTACGTTATAACGTAATAGTATATAACGTTATACGTTAGTACGTAATAGTATATAAATTTATACGTTATTACGTAATAGTATACAGCGTTATACGTTAGTACCTATTAGTATATAACTTATACGTTATAACGTAATAGTATATAACGTTATGAGTTATACGGTAATACTACATAACGTTTTACGTGATAACGTAATTGTATATAACGTTATACGTCAGAAGGTAATACTACATAACGTTATGCGTTATAAGGTAATACTACATAACGTTTTACGTTATAACGTAATAGTATATAACGTTATACGTTATAACGTAATAGTATCTAACGTTATACGTTATTACGTGATAGTATGTAACGTTATAAGTTAATACGTAGTAGTATATAACGTTATACGTTATAACATAATAGTATATAACGTTATACGATATAAAGTACTACTACATAACGTTATAGGATAGTAGCTCGTAGTATATAACTTTATACGTTATAACGTAGTAGTATATAACGGTATACGTTATAAGGTAATACTACATAACATTATACGTTATAACGTAATAGTATATAACGTTATACGATATAACGTAATAGTATATAACGTTATACGTCGAATGGTAATACTACTTAACATAATACGTCATAAGGTAAAATTATATAACGTTATACGTTATAAAGTACTACTACATAACGTTTTACGTTATAAAGTAATAGTATATAACGTTATACATTAGTACGTAATAGTATATAACGTTATACGTTCGTACGTAATAGTATATAACGTTATACATTAGTACGTAATAGTATATAACGTTATACGTTCGTAAGTAATAGTATATAACGTTATATGTTAGTACGTAATAGCATACAGCGTTATACGTTAGTACGTATTAGTATATAACGTTATACGTTAGTACCTATTAGTATATTACTTTATACGTTATAACGTAATAGTATATAACGTTATACGTCAGAAGGTAATACTACATAACGTTATGCGTTTTAAGGTAATACTACATAACGTTTTACGTTATAACGTAATAGTATATAACGTCATACGTCGAATGGTAATACTACATAACGTTATGCGTTATAACGTAATAGTATATAACGTTATACGTCAGAAGGTAATACTACATAACGTTATTCGATATAACGTAATAGTATATAACGTTATACTTCATAAGGTAATACTACATAACGTTATACGTCATAAGGTGATACTACATAACGTTATACGTTTTAAGGTAATACTACATAACGTTTTACATTATAACGTAATAGTATATAACGTTATACGTCGAAAGGTAATACTACTTAACATAATACGTCATAAGGTAGAACTATATAACGTTATACGTTATAAAGTACTACTACATAACGTTTTACGTTATAAAGTAATAGTATATAACGTTATACATTCGTACGTAATAGTATATAACGTTATACGTTCGTACGTAATAGTATATAACGTTATACATTAGTACGTAATAGTATATAACGTTATACGCTCGTAAGTAATAGTATATAACGTTATATGTTAGTACGTAATAGTATATAACGTTATACGTTATTACGTAATAGTATGTAACGTTATAAGTTAGTACGTAATAGTATATAACGTTATACGTTATAACATGACAGTATATAACGTTATACGTTATAAACTACTACTACATAACGTTATACGTTAGTACCTAGTATTATATAACTTTATACGTTATAACGTAATAGTAAATAACTGTATACGTTATAAGGTAATACTACATAACGTTATTCGATATAACGTAATAGTATATAAGGTTATACTTCATAAGGTAATACTACATAACGTTATACGTCATAAGGTGATACTACATAATGTTATACGCTTTAAGGTAATACTACATAACGTTTTACGTTATAACGGAATAGTATGTAACGTTATATGTCAGAAGGTAATACTACATAACGTTATACGTTATAAGGTAATACTACATAGCGTTTTACGTTATAACGTAATAGTATATAACGTTATACGTTAGTACGTAATAGTATATAAATTTATACGTTATTACGTAATAGTATACAGCGTTATACGTTAGTACCTATTAGTATATAACTTATACGTTATAACGTAATAGTATATAACTGTATACGTTATAAGGTAATACTACATAACGTTATTCGATATAACGTAATAGTATATAACGTTATACGTCAGAAGGTAAAACTATATAACGTTATACGTTATAAAGTACTACTACATAAAGTTATACGTTCGTACGTAATAGTATATAACGTTATACATTAGTACGTAATAGTATATAACGTTATACGTTCGTAAGTAATAGTATATAACGTTATATGTTAGTACGCAATAGTATATAACGTTATACGTTATGCGGTAATACTACATAACGTTATACGATATAACGCAATAGTATCTAACTTTATACGTTATAACGTAATACTACATAACGTTATACGATATAACGTAATAGTATCTAACTTTCTACGTTATAACGTAATATTATATAACGGTGTACGTTCTAAGGTAATACTACATAACGTTTTACGTTATAACGTAATAGTATATAACGATATACGTCGAATGGTAATACAACTTAACATAATACGTCATAAGGTAAAATTATATAACGTTATACGTTATAAAGTACTACTACATAACGTTTTACGTTATAACGTAATAGTATATAACGTTATACATTAGTAGGTAATAGTATATAACGTTATATGTTCGTACGTAATAGTATATAACGTTATACATTAGTACGTAATAGTATATAACGTTATACGTTCGTAAGTAATAGTATATAACGTTATATATTAGTACGTAATAGCATATAACGTTATACGTTCGTACGTAATAGTATATAACGTTATACATTCGTACGTAATAGTATATAACGTTTTACGTTCGTACGTAATAGTATATAACGTTATACATTAGTACGTAATAGTATATAACGTTATACGCTCGTAAGTAATAGTATATAACGTTATATGTTAGTACGTAATAGTATATAACGTTATACGTTATTACGTAATAGTATGTAACGTTATAAGTTAGTACGTAATAGTATATAACGTTATACGTTATAACATGACAGTATATAACGTTATACGTTATAAACTACCACTACATAACGTTATAGGATAGTAGCTCGTAGTATATAACTTTATACGTTATAACGTAGTAGTATATAACGGTATACGTTATAAGGTAATACTACATAACATTATACGTTATAACGTAATAGTATATAACGTTATACGATATAACGTAATAGTATATAACGTTATACGTTATACGGTAATACTACATAACGTTTTACGTTATAACGTAATAGTATATAACGTTATACGTCGAATGGTAATACTACTTAACATAATACGTCATAAGGTAAAATTATATAACGTTATTCGTTATAAAGTACTACTACATAACGTTTTACGTTTTAACGTATTAGTATATAACGTTATACATTAGTACGTAATAGTAGATAACGTTATATGTTCGTACGTAATAGTATATAACGTTATACATTAGTACGTAATAGTATATAACGTTATACGTTCGTAAGTAATAGTATATAATGTTATATGTTAGTACGTAATAGCATACAACGTTATACGTTAGTACGTATTAGTATATAACGTTATACGTTAGTACCTATTAGTATATTACTTTATACGTTATAACGTAATAGTATATAACGTTATACGTCAGAAGGTAATACTACATAACGTTATGCGTTTTAAGGTAATACTAAATAACGTTTTACGTTATAACGTAATAGTATATAACGTCATACGTCGAATGGTAATACGACATAACGTTATGCGTTATAACGTAATAGTATATAAAGTTATACGTCAGAAGGTAATACTACATAACGTTATTCGATATAACGTAATAGTATATAACGTTATACTTCATAAGGTAATACTACATAACGTTATACGTCATAAGGTGATACTACATAACGTTATACGTTTTAAGGTAATACTACATAACGTTTTACGTTATAACGTAATAGTATATAACGTTATACGTCGAAAGGTAATACTACTTAACATAATACGTCATAAGGTAGAACTATATAACGTTATACGTTATAAAGTACTACTACATAACGTTTTACGTTATAAAGTAATAGTATATAACGTTATACATTCGTACGTAATAGTATATAACGTTATACGTTCGTACGTAATAGTATATAACGTTATACATTAGTACGTAATAGTATATAACGTTATACGCTCGTGAGTAATAGTATATAACGTTATATGTTAGTACGTAATAGTATATAACGTTATACGTTATTACGTAATAGTATGTAACGTTATAAGTTATTACGTAATAGTATATAACGTTATACGTTATAACATGACAGTATATAACGTTATACGTTATAAACTACTACTACATAGCGTTATACGTTAGTACCTAGTATTATATAACTTTATACGTTATAACGTAATAGTAAATAACTGTATACGTTATAAGGTAATACTACATAACGTTATTCGATATAACGTAATAGTATATAACGTTATACTTCATAAGGTAATACTACATAACGTTATACGTCATAAGGTGATACTACATAATGTTATACGCTTTAAGGTAATACTACATAACGTATTACGTTATAACGGAATAGTATGTAACGTTATATGTCAGAAGGTAATACTACATAACGTTATACGTTGTAAGGTAATACTACATAGCGTTTTACGTTATAACGTAATAGTATATAACGTTATACGTTAGTACGTAATAGTATATAAATTTATACGTTATTACGTAATAGTATACAGCGTTATACGTTAGTACCTATTACTATCCAACTTTATACGTTATAACGTAATAGTATATAACGGTGTACGTTATAAGGTAATACTACATAACGTTATACGATATAACGCAATAGTATCTAACTTTATACGTTATAACGTAATAGTATATAACGGTGTACGTTATAAGGTAATACTACATAACGTTTTACGTTATAACGTAATAGTATATAACTGTATACGTTATAAGGTAATACTACATAACGATATACGATATAACGTAATAGTATCTAACTTTATACGTTGTAACGTAATATTATATAACGGTGTACGTTCTAAGGTAATACTACATAACGTTTTACGTTATAACGTAATAGTATATAACGTTATACGTCGAATGGTAATACTACTTAACATAATACGTCAGAAGGTAAAATTATATAACGTTATACGTTATAAAGTACTACTACATAACGTTTTACGTTATAACGTAATAGTATATAACGTTATACATTAGTAGGTAATAGTATATAACGTTATACGTTAGTACCTATTAGTATATTACTTTATACGTTATAACGTAATAGTATATAACGTTATACGTCAGAAGGTAATACGACATAACGTTATGCGTTTTAAGGTAATACTACATAACGTTTTACGTTATAACGTAATAGTATATAACTGTATACGTTATAAGGTAATACTACATAACGATATACGATATAACGTAATAGTATCTAACTTTATACGTTATAACGTAATATTATATAACGGTGTACGTTCTAAGGTAATACTACATAACGTTTTACGTTATAACGTAATAGTATATAACGTTATACGTCGAATGGTAATACTACTTAACATAATACGTCAGAAGGTAAAATTATATAACGTTATACGTTATAAAGTACTACTACATAACGTTTTACGTTATAACGTAATAGTATATAACGTTATACATTAGTAGGTAATAGTATATAACGTTATACGTTAGTACCTATTAGTATATTACTTTATACGTTATAACGTAATAGTATATAACGTTATACGTCAGAAGGTAATACGACATAACGTTATGCGTTTTAAGGTAATACTACATAACGTTTTACGTTATAACGTAATAGTATATAACGTCATACGTCGAATGGTAATACTACATAACGTTATGCGTTATAACGTAATAGTATATAACGTTATACGTCGAAAGGTAATACTACTTAACATAATACGTCATAAGGTAGAACTATATAACGTTATACGTTATAAAGTACTACTACATAACGTTTTACGTTATAAAGTAATAGTATATAACGTTATACATTCGTACGTATGAGTATATAAAAAAATGTTATACGTTCGTACGTAATAGTATATAACGTTATACATTAGTACGTAATAGTATATAACGTTATACGTTAGTACCTATTAGTATATTACTTTATATGTTATAACGTAATAGTATATAACGTTATACGTCAGAAGGTAATACGACATAACGTTATGCGTTTTAAGGTAATACTACATAACGTTTTACGTTATAACGTAATAGTATATAACGTCATACGTCGAATGGTAATACTACATAACGTTATGCGTTATAACGTAATAGTATATAACGTTATACGTCGAAAGGTAATACTACTTAACATAATACGTCATAAGGTAGAACTATATAACGTTATACGTTATAAAGTACTACTACATAACGTTTTACGTTATAAAGTAATAGTATATAACGTTATACATTCGTACGTATGAGTATATAAAAAAATGTTATACGTTCGTACGTAATAGTATATAACGTTATACATTAGTACGTAATAGTATATAACGTTATACGCTCGTAAGTAATAGTATATAACGTTATATGTTAGTACGTAATAGTATATAACGTTATACGTTATTACGTAATAGTATGTAACGTTATAAGTTAGTACGTAATAGTATATAACGTTATACGTTATAACATGACAGTATATAACGTTATACGTTATAAACTACTACTACATAACCTTATACGTTAGTACCTAGTATTATATAACTTTATACGTTATAACGTAATAGTAAATAACTGTATACGTTATAAGGTAATACTACATAACGTTATTCGATATAACGTAGTAGTATATAACGTTATACTTCATAAGGTAATACTATATAACGTTATACGTCATAAGGTGATACTACATAATGTTATACGCTTTAAGGTAATACTACATAACGTTTTACGTTATAACGGAATAGTATGTAACGTTATACGTCAGAAGGTAATACTGCATAACGTTATGCGTTATAAGGTAATACTACATAGCGTTTTACGGTATAACGTAATAGTATATAACGTTATACGTTAGTACGTAATAGTATATAAATTTATACGTTATTACGTAATAGTATATAGCGTTATACGTTAGTACCTATTAGTATATAACTTATACATTATAACGTAATAGTATATAACTGTATACGTTATAAGGTAATACTACATAACGTTATACGATATAACGTAATAGTATCTAACTTTACACGTTATTACGTAATATTATATAACGGTGTACGTTATAAGGTAATACTACATAACGTTTTACGTTATAACGTAATAGTATATAACGTTATACATTAGTACGTAATAGTATATAACGTTATACGTTATAACGTAATAGTATATAACGTTATACGTTATACGGTAATACTACATAACGTTTTACGTGATAACGTAATTGTATATAACGTTATACATCAGAAGGTAATACTACATAACGTTATGCGATATAAGGTAATACTACATAACGTTTTACGTTATAACGTAATAGTATATAACGTTATATATTAGTACGTAATATTATATAACGTTATATGCTCGTACGTAATAGTATATAATGTTATACATTAGTACGTAATGGTATATAACGTTATACGTTATTAGGTAACAGTGGATAACGTTATACGTTAGTACGTAATAGTACATAACGTTATACATTCGAACGTTTTAGTATATAACGTTGCACGACAGTACGTAATAGTATATAAAGTTATACGTTAGTACGTAATGTTATTTAACGTTATACGACAATACGTAATAGTAAATAACGTTATACGACAGAAGGTAATACTACATAACATTTTACAATATAACCTAATAGTATATAACGTTATATGTTAGTACGTATTATAATATAACGTTATACGATAGTACGTATTATAATATAACGTTATACGTTAGTACGTAATAGTATATAACATTATACGTTAGTACCTATTAGTATATAACTTTATACGTTATAACGTAATAGTATATAACTGTATACGTTGTAAGGTAATACTACATAACGTTATTCGATATAACGTAATAGTATATAACGTTATACGTCAGAAGGTAATACTACATAACGTTATGCGTTGTAAGGTAATACAACATAACCTTTTACGACATAACGTAATAGTATATAACGTTATACGTCGAAAGGTAATACTACTTAACATTATACGTCATGAGGTAATACTATATAACGTTATACGTTATACGGTAATACTACACAACGTTTTACGTTATAACGTAATAGTATATAACGTTATACGTTAGTACGTAATAGTATATAACGTTATACGTTATTACGTAATAGTATACAGCGTTATACGATAGTACCTATTAGTATCTAACTTTATACGTTATAAGGTAATAGTATATAACGGTGTACGTTATAAGGTAATACTACATAACGTTATACGTTAGTACGTAATAGTATATAGAGTTATACGTTATTACGTAATAGTATGCAGCGTTATACGTTAGTACCTATTAGTATCTAACTTTATACGTTATAAGGTAATAGTATATAACGGTGTACGTTATAAGGTAATACTACAAAACGTTATACGTTATAACGTAATAGTATATAACTGTATACGTTATACGGTAATACTACATAACGTTATACGATCTGACGTAATAGTATATAACGTTATACGTCAGAAGGTAATACTACATAACGTTATGCGTTATAAGGTAATTCTACATATGGTTTTACGTTATAACGTAATAGTATATAACGTTATACGTTATAACGTAATAGTATATAACGTTATACGTTATAACGTAATAGCATATAACTGTATACGTTATAAGGTAATACTACATAACGTTATACGATATAACGTAATAGTATATAACGTTATACGTCAGAAGGTAACACTACATAACGTTATGCGTTATAAGGTAATACTACATAACGTTTTGCGTTATAACGTAATAGTATATAACGTTATATATTAGGACGTATTAGTATATAACGTTGTATGTTCGTAAGTAATAGTATATAACGTTATATGTTAGTACGTAATAGTATATAACGTTATACGTTAGTACGTAATAGTATATAGAGTTCTACGCTATTACGTAGTAGTATACAGCGTTATACGTTAGTACCTATTCGTATATAACTTTATACGTTAGAAGGTAATACTTCATAACGTTATACGTTATAACGTAATAGTATATAACGTTGTACGTTATACGGTAATACTACATAACGTTATACGTTAGTACGTAATAGGATATAACGTTATACGTCGAAAGGTAATACTTCTTTACATTATACGTCATGAGGTAACACTATATAACGTTATACGATATACGGTAATACTACACAACGACTTACGATATAACGTAATAGTATATAACGTAATACGTTAGTACGTAATAGTATATAACGTTATACGTTATTACGTAATAGTATAGAGCGTTATACGTTAGTACCTATTAGTATCTAACTTTATAGGTTATAAGGTAGTAGTATATAACGGTGTACGTTATAAGGTAATACTACATAACGTTATTCGTTAGTACGTAATAGTATATCACGTTATACATCAATACGTAATAGTATATAACGTTATACGTTATTACGTAACAGTGTATAACGTTATACGTTAGTACGTAATAGTACATAAAGTTATACATTAGAACGTATTAGCATATAACGCTACACGACAGTACGTAATAGTATATCACGTTATACATCAATACGTAATAGTATATAACGTTATACGTTATTACGTAACAGTGTATAACGTTATACGTTAGTACGTAATAGTACATAACGTTATACATTAGAACGTATTAGCATATAACGCTACACGACAGTACGTAATAGTATATAACGTTATACGTCAGAAGGTAATACTACATAACGTTTTACGTTATAACGTAATAGTATATAACTGTATCCGTTATACGGTAATACTACATAACGTTATACGCTCTAACGTAATAGTATATAACGTTATACGTCAGAAGGTAATACTACATAACGTTATGCGTTATAAGTTAATTCTACATATCGTTTTACGTTATAACGTAATAGTATATAACGTTATACGATAGTACGTAATAGTACATAACGTTATACATTAGAACGTATTAGCATATAACGTTACACGACAGTACGTAATAGTATATAACTTTATACGTCAGAAGGTAATACTACATAACGTTATACGTTATAACGTAATAGTATATAACTGTATACGTTATACGGTAATACTACATAACGTTATACGCTCTAACGTAATAGTATATAACGTTATACCTCAGAAGGTAATACTACATAACGTTATACGTCATAACGTGATACTACATAACGTTTTACGTTACAACGTAATAGTATATAACATTATATATTAGTACGTAATAGTATATAACGTTATAAGTCAGAAGGTAATAGACATAACGTTATACGTCATAACGTGATACTACATAGCGTTTTACGTTATAACGTAATAGTATATAACATTATATATTAGTACGTAATAGTATATAACGTTATATGTTCGTACGTAATAGTATATAACGTTATACATTAGTACGTAATAGTATATAACGTTATATGTTCGTACGTAATAGTATGTAACGTTATACATTAGTACGTAATAGTATATAACGTTATATGTTCGTCCGTAATAGCATATAACGTTATATGTTACTACGTAATAGTATATAACTTTATACATTAGTACGTAATAGTATATAACGTTATACGTTAGTACGTAATAGTACATAACGTTATACATTAGAACGTATTAGCATATAACGTTACACGACTGTACGTAATAGTATATAACGTTATACTTTATAACGTAATAGTATATAACGTTATAAGTCAGAAGGTAATATAGATAACGTTATGCGTTATAAGGTAATACTACATAACGTTTTACTTTATAACGTAATAGTATATAACGTCATATATTAGTACGTAATGGTATATAACGTTATATGTTCGTACGTAATAGTATATAACGATATACATTAGTACGTAATAGTATATAACGTTATACGTTCGTAAGTAATATTATATAACGTTATAAGTTAGTACGTAAGATTATATATCGTTATACGTTTTTGCTTAACAGTATATAACGTTATACGATAGTACGTAATAGTATATAACGTTATACGTTATTACGTAATAGTATACAGCGTTATACGTTAGTACCTATTAGTATCTAATTTTATACGTTATAAGATAATCGTATATAACGGTGTACGTTATAAGGTAATACTACATAACGTTATACGTTAGTACGTAATAGTATATAACGTTATACGTCGAAAGGTAATACTACTTTACATTATACGTCATGAGGTAACACTATATAACGTTATACGATATACGGTAATACTACACAACGTTTTACGTTATAACGCAATAGTATATAACGTAATGCGTTAGTACGTAATAGTATATAACGTTATACGTTATTACGTAATAGTATACAGCGTTATACGTTAGTACCTATTAGTATCTAACTTTATAGGTTATAAGGTAGTAGTATATAACGGTGTACGTTATAAGGTAATACTACATAACGTTATACGTTAGTACGTAATAGTATATAGAGTTATACGTTATTACGTAATAGTATACAGCGTTATACGTTAGTACCTATTAGTATATAACTTTATACGTTATAAGGTAATACTTCATAACGTTATACGTTATAACGTAATAGTATATAACGTTATACGTTATACGGTAATACTACACAACGGTTTACGTTATAACGTAATAGTATATAACGATATACGTTAGTAAGTAATAGTATATAACGTTATACTTTATAACGTAATAGTATATAACGTTATAAGTCAGAAGGTAATATACATAACGTTATACGTCATAACGTGATACTACATAACGTTTTACGTTATAACGTAATAGTATATAACATTATATATTAGTACGTAATAGTATATAACGTTATACATTAGAACGTATTAGCATATAACGTTACACGACAGTACGTAATAGTATATAACGTTATACATTAGAACGTATTAGCATATAACGTTACACGACAGTACGTAATAGTATATAACGTTATACGTCAGAAGGTAATACTACATAACGTTATACGTTATAACGTAATAGTATATAACTGTATACGTTATACGGTAATACTACATAACGTTATACGATCTAACGTAATAGTATATAACGTTATACGTCAGAAGGTAATACTACATAACGTTATGCGTTATAAGGTAATTCTACATATCGTTTTACGTTATAACGTAATAGTATATAACGTTATACGTTAGTACGTAATAGTACATAACGTTATACATTAGAACGTATTAGCATATAACGTTACACGACAGTACGTAATAGTATATAACGTTATACGTCAGAAGGTAATACTACATAACGTTATACGTTATAACGTAATAGTATATAACTGTATACGTTATACGGTAATACTACATAACGTTATACGCTCTAACGTAATAGTATATAACGTTATACGTCAGAAGGTAATATACATAACGTTATACGTCATAACGTGATACTACATAGCGTTTTACGTTATAACGTAATAGTATATAACATTATATATTAGTACGTAATAGTATATAACATTATAAGTCAGAAGGTAATATACATAACGTTATACGTCATAACGTGATACTACATAGCGTTTTACGTTATAACGTAATAGTATATAACATTATATATTAGTACGTAATAGTATATAACGTTATATGTTCGTACGTAATAGTATATAACGTTATACATTAGTATGTAATAGTATATAACGTTATATGTTCGTACGTAATAGTATGTAACGTTATACATTAGTACGTAATAGTATATAACGTTATATGTTCGTCCGTAATAGCATATAACGTTATATGTTACTACGTAATAGTATATAACTTTATACATTAGTACGTAATAGTATATAACGTTATACGTTAGTACGTAATAGTACATAACGTTATACATTAGAACGTATTAGCATATAACGTTACACGACAGTACGTAATAGTATATAACGTTATACTTTATAACGTAATAGTATATAACGTTATAAGTCAGAAGGTAATATAGATAACGTTATGCGTTATAAGGTAATACTACATAACGTTTTACTTTATAACGTAATAGTATATAACGTCATATATTAGTACGTAATGGTATATAACGTTATATGTTCGTACGTAATAGTATATAACGTTATATGTTCGTACGTAATAGTATGTAACGTTATACATTAGTACGTAATAGTATATAACGTTAAATGTTCGTCCGTAATAGCATATAACGTTATATGTTACTACGTAATAGTATATAACTTTATACATTAGTACGTAATAGTATATAACGTTATACGTTAGTACGTAATAGTACATAACGTTATACATTAGAACGTATTAGCATATAACGTTACACGACAGTACGTAATAGTATATAACGTTATACTTTATAACGTAATAGTATATAACGTTATAAGTCAGAAGGTAATATAGATAACGTTATGCGTTATAAGGTAATACTACATAACGTTTTACTTTATAACGTAATAGTATATAACGTCATATATTAGTACGTAATGGTATATAACGTTATATGTTCGTACGTAATAGTATATAACGATATACATTAGTACGTAATAGTATATAACGTTATACGGTCGTAAGTAATATTATATAACGTTATAAGTTAGTACGTAAGATTATATATCGTTATACGTTTTTGCTTAACAGTATATAACGTTATACGACAGTACGTAATAGTATATAACGTTATACGTTATTACGTAATAGTATACAGCGTTATACGTTAGTACCTATTAGTATCTAATTTTATACGTTATAAGATAATAGTATATAACGGTGTACGTTATAAGGTAATACTACATAACGTTATACGTTAGTACGTAATAGTATATAACGTTATACGTCGAAAGGTAATACTACTTTACATTATACGTCATGAGGTAACACTATATAACGTTATACGATATACGGTAATACTACACAACGTTTTACGTTATAACGCAATAGTATATAACGTAATGCGTTAGTACGTAATAGTAAATAACGTTATACGTTATTACGTAATAGTTTACAGCGTTATACGTTAGTACCTATTAGTATCTAACTTTATAGGTTATAAGGTAGTAGTATATAACGGTGTACGTTATAAGGTAATACTACATAACGTTATACGTTAGTACGTAATAGTATATAGAGTTATACGTTATTACGTAATAGTATACAGCGTTATACGTTAGTACCTATTAGTATATACCTTTATACGTTATAAGGTAATACTTCATAACGTTATACGTTATAACGTAATAGTATATAACGTTATACGTTATACGGTAATACTACACAACGGTTTACGTTATAACGTAATAGTATATAACGATATACGTTAGTAAGTAATAGTATATAACGTTATACTTTATAACGTAATAGTATATAACGTTATAAGTCAGAAGGTAATATACATAACGTTATACGTCATAACGTGATACTACATAACGTTTTACGTTATAACATAATAGTATATAACTGTGTACGTTATACGGTAATACTACATAACGTTATACGCTCTAACGTAATAGTATATATCGTTATACGTCAGAAGGTAATACTACATAACGTTATACGTCATAACGTGATACTACATAACGTTTTACGTTACAACGTAATAGTATATAACATTATATATTAGTACGTAATAGTATATAACGTTATAAGTCAGAAGGTAATATACATAACGTTATACGTCATAACGTGATACTACATAGCGTTTTACGTTATAACGTAATAGTATATAACATTATATATTAGTACGTAATAGTATATAACGTTATATGTTCGTACGTAATAGTATATAACGTTATACATTAGTATGTAATAGTATATAACGTTATATGTTCGTACGTAATAGTATGTAACGTTATACATTAGTACGTAATAGTATATAACGTTATATGTTCGACCGTAATAGCATATAACGTTATATGTTACTACGTAATAGTATATAACTTTATACATTAGTACGTAATAGTATATAACGTTATACGTTAGTACGTAATAGTACATAACGTTATACATTAGAACGTATTAGCATATAACGTTACACGACAGTACGTAATAGTATATAACGTTATACGTCAGAAGGTAATACTACATAACGTTATACGTTATAACGTAATAGTATATAACTGTATACGTTATACGGTAATACTACATAACGTTATACGCTCTAACGTAATAGTATATAACGTTATACGTCAGAAGGTAATATACATAACGTTATACGTCATAACGTGATACTACATAGCGTTTTACGTTATAACGTAATAGTATATAACATTATATATTAGTACGTAATAGTATATAACATTATAAGTCAGAAGGTAATATACATAACGTTATACGTCATAACGTGATACTACATAGCGTTTTACGTTATAACGTAATAGTATATAACATTATATATTAGTACGTAATAGTATATAACGTTATATGTTCGTACGTAATAGTATATAACGTTATACATTAGTATGTAATAGTATATAACGTTATATGTTCGTACGTAATAGTATGTAACGTTATACATTAGTACGTAATAGTATATAACGTTATATGTTCGTCCGTAATAGCATATAACGTTATATGTTACTACGTAATAGTATATAACTTTATACATTAGTACGTAATAGTATATAACGTTATACGTTAGTACGTAATAGTACATAACGTTATACATTAGAACGTATTAGCATATAACGTTACACGACAGTACGTAATAGTATATAACGTTATACTTTATAACGTAATAGTATATAACGTTATAAGTCAGAAGGTAATATAGATAACGTTATGCGTTATAAGGTAATACTACATAACGTTTTACTTTATAACGTAATAGTATATAACGTCATATATTAGTACGTAATGGTATATAACGTTATATGTTCGTACGTAATAGTATATAACGTTATATGTTCGTACGTAATAGTATGTAACGTTATACATTAGTACGTAATAGTATATAACGTTATATGTTCGTCCGTAATAGCATATAACGTTATATGTTACTACGTAATAGTATATAACTTTATACATTAGTACGTAATAGTATATAACGTTATACGTTAGTACGTAATAGTACATAACGTTATACATTAGAACGTATTAGCATATAACGTTACACGACAGTACGTAATAGTATATAACGTTATACGTCAGAAGGTAATACTACATAACGTTATACGTTATAACGTAATAGTATATAACTGTATACGTTATACGGTAATACTACATAACGTTATACGCTCTAACGTAATAGTATATAACGTTATACGTCAGAAGGTAATACTACATAACGTTATACGTTATAACGTAATAGTATATAACTGTATACGTTATACGGTAATACTACATAACGTTATACGCTCTAACGTAATAGTATATAACGTTATACGTCAGAAGGTAATACTACATAACGTTATGCGTTATAAGGTAATTCTACATATCGTTTTACGTTATAACGTAATAGTATATAACGTTATACGTTAGTACGTAATAGTACATAACGTTATACATTAGAACGTATTAGCATATAACGTTACACGACAGTACGTAATAGTATATAACGTTATACGTCAGAAGGTAGTACTACATAACGTTATACGTTATAACATAATAGTATATAACTGTGTACGTTATACGGTAATACTACATAACGTTATACGCTCTAACGTAATAGTATATATCGTTATACGTCAGAAGGTAATACTACATAACGTTATACGTCATAACGTGATACTACATAACGTTTTACGTTACAACGTAATAGTATATAACATTATATATTAGTACGTAATAGTATATAACGTTATAAGTCAGAAGGTAATATACATAACGTTATACGTCATAACGTGATACTACATAGCGTTTTACGTTATAACGTAATAGTATATAACATTATATATTAGTACGTAATAGTATATAACGTTATATGTTCGTACGTAATAGTATAGAACGTTATACATTAGGACGTAATAGTATATAATGTTATATGTTCGTACGTAATAGTATGTAACGTTATACATTAGTACGTAATAGTATATAACGTTATATGTTCGTCCGTAATAGCATATAACGTTATATGTTACTACGTAATAGTATATAACTTTATACATTAGTACGTAATAGTATATAACGTTATACGTTAGTACGTAATAGTACATAACGTTATACATTAGAACGTATTAGCATATAACGTTACACGACAGTACGTAATAGTATATAACGTTATACTTTATAACGTAATAGTATATAACGTTATAAGTCAGAAGGTAATATAGATAACGTTATGCGTTATAAGGTAATACTACATAACGTTTTACTTTATAACGTAATAGTATATAACGTCATATATTAGTACGTAATGGTATATAACGTTATATGTTCGTACGTAATAGTATATAACGATATACATTAGTACGTAATAGTATATAACGTTATACGTTCGTAAGTAATATTATATAACGTTATAAATTAGTACGTAAGATTATATATCGTTATACGTTTTTGCTTAACAGTATATAACGTTATACGACAGTACGTAATAGTATATAACGTTATACGTTATTACGTAATAGTATACAGCGTTATACGTTAGTACCTATTAGTATCTAATTTTATACGTTATAAGATAATAGTATATAACGGTGTACGTTATAAGGTAATACTATATAACGTTATACGTTAGTACGTAATAGTATATAACGTTATACGTCGAAAGGTAATACTACTTTACATTATACGTCATGAGGTAACACTATATAACGTTATACGATATACGGTAATACTACACAACGTTTTACGTTATAACGCAATAGTATATAACGTAATGCGTTAGTACGTAATAGTATATAACGTTATACGTTATCACGTAATAGTATACAGCGTTATACGTTAGTACCTATTAGTATCTAACTTTATAGGTTATAAGGTAGTAGTATATACCGGTGTACGTTATAAGGTAATACTACATAACGTTATACGTTAGTACGTAATAGTATATAGAGTTATACGTTATTACGTAATAGTATACAGCGTTATACGTTAGCACCTATTAGTATATACCTTTATACGTTATAAGGTAATACTTCATAACGTTATACGTTATAACGTAATAGTATATAACGTTATACGTTATACGGTAATACTACACAACGGTTTACGTTATAACGTAATATTATATAACGATATACGTTAGTAAGTAATAGTATATAACGTTATACTTTATAACGTAATAGTATATAACGTTATAAGTCAGAAGGTAATATACATAACGTTATACGTCATAACGTGATACTACATAACGTTTTACGTTATAACGTAATAGTATATAACATTATATATTAGTACGTAATAGTATATAACGTTATATGTTCGTACGTAATAGTATATAACGTTATACATTAGTACGTAATAGTATATAACGTTATATGTTCGTACGTAACAGTATGTAACGTTATACATTAGTACGTAATAGTATATAACGTTATATGTTCGTCCGTAATAGTATATAACGTTATATGTTACTACGTAATAGTATATAACTTTATACATTAGTACGTAATAGTATATAACGTTATACGTTAGTACGTAATAGTACATAACGTTATACATTAGAACGTATTAGCATATAACGTTACACGACAGTACGTAATAGTATATAACGTTATACGTCAGAAGGTAATACTACATAACGTTATACGTTATAACGTAATAGTATATAACTGTATACGTTATACGGTAATACTACATAACGTTATACGCTCTAACGTAATAGTATATAACGTTATACGTCAGAAGGTAATACTACATAACGTTATGCGTTATAAGGTAATTCTACATGTCGTTTTACGTTATAACGTAATAGTATATAACGTTATACGTTAGTACGTAATAGTACATAACGTTATACATTAGAACGTATTAGCATATAACGTTACACGACAGTACGTAATAGTATATAACGTTATACGTCAGAAGGTAGTACTACATAACGTTATACGTTATAACGTAATAGTATATAACTGTATACGTTATACGGTAATACTACATAACGTTATACGCTCTAACGTAATAGTATATAACGTTATACGTCAGAAGGTAATACTACATAACGTTATACGTTATAACGTAATAGTATATAACTGTATACGTTATACGGTAATACTACATAACGTTATACGCTCTAACGTAATAGTATATAACGTTATACGTCAGAAGGTAATACTACATAACGTTATGCGTTATAAGGTAATTCTACATATCGTTTTACGTTATAACGTAATAGTATATAACGTTATACGTTAGTACGTAATAGTACATAACGTTATACATTAGAACGTATTAGCATATAACGTTACACGACAGTACGTAATAGTATATAACGTTATACGTCAGAAGGTAGTACTACATAACGTTATACGTTATAACATAATAGTATATAACTGTGTACGTTATACGGTAATACTACATAACGTTATACGCTCTAACGTAATAGTATATATCGTTATACGTCAGAAGGTAATACTACATAACGTTATACGTCATAACGTGATACTACATAACGTTTTACGTTACAACGTAATAGTATATAACATTATATATTAGTACGTAATAGTATATAACGTTATAAGTCAGAAGGTAATATACATAACGTTATACGTCATAACGTGATACTACATAGCGTTTTACGTTATAACGTAATAGTATATAACATTATATATTAGTACGTAATAGTATATAACGTTATATGTTCGTACGTAATAGTATAGAACGTTATACATTAGGACGTAATAGTATATAACGTTATACGTTAGTACGTAATAGTACATAACGTTATACATTAGAACGTATTAGCATATAACGTTACACGACAGTACGTAATAGTATATAACGTTATACGTCAGAAGGTAATACTACATAACGTTATACGTTATAACGTAATAGTATATAACTGTATACGTTATACGGTAATACTACATAACGTTATACGCTCTAACGTAACAGTATATAACGTTATACGTCAGAAGGTAATACTACATAACGTTATGCGTTATAAGGTAATTCTACATATCGTTTTACGTTATAACGTAATAGTATATAACGTTATACGTTAGTACGTAATAGTACATAACGTTATACATTAGAAAGTATTAGCATATAACGTTACACGACAGTACGTAATAGTATATAACGTTATACGTCAGAAGGTAATACTACATAACGTTATACGTCATAACGTGATACTACATAACGTTTTACGTTACAACGTAATAGTATATAACATTATATATTAGTACGTAATAGTATATAACATTATAAGTCAGAAGGTAATATACATAACGTTATACGTCATAACGTGATACTACATAGCGTTTTACGTTATAACGTAATAGTATATAACATTATATATTAGTACGTAATAGTATATAACGTTATATGTTCGTACGTAATAGTATATAACGTTATACATTAGTATGTAATAGTATATAACGTTATATGTTCGTACGTAATAGTATGTAACGTTATACATTAGTACGTAATAGTATATAACGTTATATGTTCGTCCGTAATAGCATATAACGTTATATGTTACTACGTAATAGTATATAACTTTATACATTAGTACGTAATAGTATATAACGTTATACGTTAGTACGTAATAGTACATAACGTTATACATTAGAACGTATTAGCATATAACGTTACACGACAGTACGTAATAGTATATAACGTTATACTTTATAACGTAATAGTATATAACGTTATAAGTCAGAAGGTAATATAGATAACGTTATGCGTTATAAGGTAATACTACATAACGTTTTACTTTATAACGTAATAGTATATAACGTCATATATTAGTACGTAATGGTATATAACGTTATATGTTCGTACGTAATAGTATATAACGATATACATTAGTACGTAATAGTATATAACGTTATACGGTCGTAAGTAATATTATATAACGTTATAAGTTAGTACGTAAGATTATATATCGTTATACGTTTTTGCTTAACAGTATATAACGTTATACGACAGTACGTAATAGTATATAACGTTATACGTTATTACGTAATAGTATACAGCGTTATACGTTAGTACCTATTAGTATCTAATTTTATACGTTATAAGATAATAGTATATAACGGTGTACGTTATAAGGTAATACTATATAACGTTATACGTTAGTACGTAATAGTATATAACGTTATACGTCGAAAGGTAATACTACTTTACATTATACGTCATGAGGTAACACTATATAACGTTATACGATATACGGTAATACTACACAACGTTTTACGTTATAACGCAATAGTATATAACGTAATGCGTTAGTACGTAATAGTATGTAACGTTATACGTTATTACGTAATAGTATACAGCATTATACGTTAGTACCTATTAGTATCTAACTTTATAGGTTATAAGGTAGTAGTATATACCGGTGTACGTTATAAGGTAATACTACATAACGTTATACGTTAGTACGTAATAGTATATAGAGTTATACGTTATTACGTAATAGTATACAGCGTTATACGTTAGTACCTATTAGTATATACCTTTATACGTTATAAGGTAATACTTCATAACGTTATACGTTATAACGTAATAGTATATAACGTTATACGTTATACGGTAATACTACACAACGGTTTACGTTATAACGTAATATTATATAACGATATACGTTAGTAAGTAATAGTATATAACGTTATACTTTATAACGTAATAGTATATAACGTTATAAGTCAGAAGGTAATATACATAACGTTATACGTCATAACGTGATACTACATAACGTTTTACGTTATAACGTAATAGTATATAACATTATATATTAGTACGTAATAGTATATAACGTTATATGTTCGTACGTAATAGTATATAACGTTATACATTAGTACGTAATAGTATATAACGTTATATGTTCGTACGTAACAGTATGTAACGTTATACATTAGTACGTAATAGTATATAACGTTATATGTTCGTCCGTAATAGTATATAACGTTATATGTTACTACGTAATAGTATATAACTTTATACATTAGTACGTAATAGTATATAACGTTATACGTTAGTACGTAATAGTACATAACGTTATACATTAGAACGTATTAGCATATAACGTTACACGACAGTACGTAATAGTATATAACGTTATACGTCAGAAGGTAATACTACATAACGTTATACGTTATAACGTAATAGTATAAAACTGTATACGTTATACGGTAATACTACATAACGTTATACGCTCTAACGTAATAGTATATAACGTTATACGTCAGAAGGTAATACTACATAACGTTATACGTCATAACGTGATACTACATAACGTTTTACGTTACAACGTAATAGTATATAACATTATATATTAGTACGTAATAGTATATAACGTTATAAGTCAGAAGGTAATATACATAACGTTATACGTCATAACGTGATACTACATAGCGTTTTACGTTATAACGTAATAGTATATAACATTATATATTAGTACGTAATAGTATATAACGTTATATGTTCGTACGTAATAGTATATAACGTTATACATTAGTACGTAATAGTATATAACGTTATATGTTCGTACGTAATAGTATGTAACGTTATACATTAGTACGTAATAGTATATAACGTTATATGTTCGTCCGTAATAGCATATAACGTTATATGTTACTACGTAATAGTATATAACTTTATACATTAGTACGTAATAGTATATAACGTTATACGTTAGTACGTAATAGTACATAACGTTATACATTAGAACGTATTAGCATATAACGTTACACGACAGTACGTAAAAGTATATAACGTTATACGTCAGAAGGTAATACTACATAACGTTATACGTTATAACGTAATAGTATATAACGTTATACGTTATAACGTAATAGTATATAACGTTATACGTTATACGGTAATACTGCATAACGTTTTACGTTATATCGTAATAGTGTATAACGTTATATATTAGGGCGTAATAGTATACAACGTAATATGTTCGTACGTAATAGTATATAACGTTATACATTAGTACGTAATAGCACATAACGTTATACGTTCGTCCGTAATAGTATATAACGTTATATGTTACTACGTACTAGTATATAACGGTATACATTAGTACGTAATAGTACATAACGTTATACAGTAGAACGTATTAGTATATAACGTTACACGACAGTACGTAATAGTATATAACGTTATACTTTATAACGTAATAGTATATAACGTTGTAAGTCAGAAGGTAATATAGATAACGTTATACCTTATAACGTGATACTACATAACGTCTTACGTTATAACGTAATAGTATATAACGTTATATATTAGTACGTCATAGTATATAACGTTATATGTTCGTACGTAATAGTATGAAACGTTATACATTAGTACGTAATAGTATATCACATTATATGTTCGTCCGTAATAGTATGTAACATTATATGTTATTACGTAATAGTATATAACTTTATACATTAGTACGTAATAGTACATAACGTTATACATTATAACGTATTAGTATATAACGTTACACGACAGTACGTAATAGTATATAACGTTATACTTTATAACGTAATAGTATATAACGTTATATGTCAGAAGGTAAAATACATAACGTTATACCTTATAACGTGATACTACATAACGTTTTACGTTATAACGTAATAGTTAATAACATTATATATTAGTACGTAATAGTATATAACGTTATACGTTAGTACGTAATAGTATATAACGTTATACGTTATTACGTAATAGTATACAGCGTTATACGTTAGTACCTATTAGTATATAACGTTATACGTTATAACATGATAGTATATAACGTTATATGTTATAAACTACTACTACATAACGTTATACGTTAGTACCTAGTAGTATATAACTTTATACGTTATAACGTAGTAGAATATAACGGTATACGTTATAAGGTGATACTACATAACGTTATACGTTTTGAAGTAATACTACATAACGTTATACGTCATAATGTAATGCTATATAACGTTATACGTTATACGGTAATACTACATAACGTTATATATTAGGTCGTAATAGTATATAACGTTATATGTTCGTACGTAATAGTATATAACGTTATACAATAGTACGTAATAGTATATAACGTTATACGTTCGTCCGTAATAGTATATAACGTTGTATGTTACTACGTACTAGTATATGACGTTATACATTAGAACGTAATAGTATATAACGTTATACATCAGCACGTAATAGTATATAACGTTATACGTTATTACGTAACAGTGTATAACGTTATACGTTAGTACGTAATAGTACATAACGTTATACATTAGTACGTAATAGTATATAACGTTATAAGTTAGTACGTAAAAGTATATAACGTTATACGTTATAACATAATAGTATATAACGTTATACGTTATAAAGTAATACTACATAACGTTATACGTTGGTAGCTCGTAGTATATAACTTTATACGTTATAACGTAGTAGTATATAACGGTATACGTTATAAGGTAATAGTTCATATCGTTATACGTTATAACGTAATAGTATATAACGTTATACGTTATAACGTAATAGTATACAACTGTATACGTTGTAAGGTAATACTTCATAACGTTATTCGATATAACGTAATAGTATATAACGTTATAGGTCATAAGGTAAAACTATATAACGTTATGCGTTATAAGGTAATACTACATAACGTTTTACGTTATAACGTAATAGTATATAACGTGTTACGTTATAACGTAATAGTATATAACGTTATACGTTAGTACGTAATAGTATATAACTTTATACGTTAGTACCTATTAGTATATAACTTTATACGTTATAACGTAATAGTATATAACTGTATACGTTGTAAGGTAATACTACATAACGTTATTCGATATAACGTAATATTATATAACGTTATACGTCAGAAGGTAATTCTACATAACGTTATTCGTTATAAGGTAGTACTACATAACGTTATTCTTTATAACGTAATAGCATATAACGTTATACGTTAGTACGTATTAGTATATAACGTTATACGTTAGTACCTATTAGTATATAACTTTATACGTTATAACGTAATAGTATATAACTGTATACGTTATAAGGTAATACTACATAACGTTATTCGATATAACGTAATAGTATATAACGTTATACGTCAGAAGGTAATACTACATAACGTTATGCGTTATAAGGTAATACTACATAACGATTTACGTTATAACATAATAGTATACAACGTTATACGTTATTACGTAACAGTGTATAACGTTATACGTTAGTACGTAATAGTACATAACGTTATACATTAGAACTTATTAGTATATAATGTTACACGACTGTACGTAATAGTATATAACGTTATACGTCAGAAGGTAATACTACATAACGTTATACGTCATAAGGAAATATACATAACGTTATACGTCCTAAGGTGATACTACATAACGTTATACGTTTTCAAGTAATACTACCTAACGTTATATATTAGGACGTAATATTATATAACGTTATATGTTCGTACGTAATAGTATATAACGTTATACATTAGTACGTAATAGTATATAACGTTATACGTTCGTCCGTAATAGTATATAACGTTGTATGTTACTACGTACAAGTATATAACGTTATACATTAGAACGTAATAGTATATAACGTTATACATCAGCACGTAATAGTATATAACGTTATACGTTATTACGTAACAGTGTATAACGTTATACGTTAGTACGTAATAGTACATAACGTTATACATTAGAACGTATTAGTATATAACGTTATACGTTATTACGTAACAGTGTATAACGTTATACGTTAGTACGTAATAGTACATAACGTTATACATTAGAACGTATTAGTATATAACGATACACGAGAGTACGTAATAGTATATAACGTTATACTTTATAACGTAATAGTATATAACGTTATAAGTCAGAAGGTAATATAGATAACGTTATACGTCATAACGTGATAGTACATAACGTTTTACGTTATAACGTAATTGTATATAACGTTATATATTAGTACGTAATAGTATATAACGTTATATGTTCGTACGTAATATTATATAACTTTATACATTAGTACGTAATAGTATATAACGTTATACATTAGAACGTATTAGTATATAACGTTATACGTTATTACGTAATAGTATACAGCGTTATACGTTAGTACCTATTAGTATATAACTTATACGTTATAACGTAATAGTATATAACTGTATACGTTATAAGGTAATGCTACATAACTTTATACGATATAACGTAATAGTATATAACGTTATATGTCAGAAGGTAATATACATAAAGTTATACGTCATAAGATAATATACATAACGTTATACGTCATAATGTAATGCTATATAACGTTATACGTTATAAAGTACTACTACATAACGTTATACGTTAGTAGCTCGTAGTATATAACTTTATACGTTATAACGTAGTAGTATATAACGGTATACGTTATAAGGTAATACCACATAACGTTATACGTTATAACGTAATTGTATATAACGTTATATATTAGGACGTAATAGTATATATCGTTATATGTTCGTACGTAATAGTATATAACGTTATACATTAGCACGTAATAGTATATAACGTTATATGTTACTACGTAATAGTATACAACTTTATACATTAGTACGTAATAGTATATAACGTTATACGTCAGAAGGGGATACTACATAACGTTATACGTTTTAAGGTAATACTACATAACGTTATACGTTAGTACGGAATACTACATAACGTTATACGTTATAACGTAATAGTACCTAACGTTATACGTTATTACGTGATAGTATGTAACGTTATAATTTAATACGTAATATTATATAACGTTATACGTTATAACATAATAGTATATAACGTCATACGTTATAAAGTACTACTACATAACGTTATACGTTAGTAGCTCGTAGTATATAACTTTATACGTTATAACGTAGTAGTATATAACGGTATACGTTATAAGGTAATACTACATAACGTTATACGTTATAACGTAATACTATATAACGTTATACGTTATAACATAATAGTATATAACGTTATACGTTATAAAGTAATACTGCATAACGTTATACGTTGGTAGCTCGTAGTATATAACTTTATACGTTATAACGTAGTAGTATATAACGGTATACGTTATAAGGTAATACTACACAACGTTTTACGTTATAACGTAATAGTATATAACTGTATACGATATAAGGTAATACTACATAACGTTATACGATATAACGTAATAGTATATAACGATATACGTCAGAAGGTAATATACGTAACGTTATACGTCAGAAGGTAATACTACATAACGTTATGCGTTATAAGGTAATACTACATAACGTTTTACGTTATAACGTAATAGTATATAACGCCATACATCGAAAGGTAATACTACTTAACATTATACGTCATAAGGTAATGCTATATAACGTTATACGTTATAAAGTACTACTACATAACGTTTTACGTTATAACGTAATAGTATATAACGTTATACGTTCGTACGTAGTAGTATTAGCACGTAATAGCATATAACGTTATACGTTAGTACGCATTCTTATATAACGTTATACGTTAGTACGTAATAGTATATAACGTTATACGTTAGTACGTAAGAGCATACAACGTTATACGTTAGTACGTAATAGTATATAACTTTATACGTTAGTACCTATTAGTATATAACTTTATACGTTATAACGTAATAGTATATAACTGTATACGTTGTAAGGTAATACTGAATAACGTTATTCGATATAACGTAATAGTATATAACGTTATACGTCAGAAGGTAATACTACATAACGTTATATATTAGTACGTAATAGTATATAACGTTATACGTTCGTAAGTAATAGTATATAACGTTATAAGTTAGTACGTAAGTGTATATATCGTTATACGTTATAACATAATAGTATATAACGTTATACGTTATAAAGTAATACTACATAACGTTATACGTTAGTAGATCGTAGTATATAACTTTATACGTTATAACGTAGTATTATATAACGGTATACGTTATAAGGTAATACTACATAACGTTATACGTTATACCGTAATAGTATATAACGTTTTACGTTATAACGTAATAGTATATAACGTTATATATTAGGACGTAATTGTCTATAACGTTATATGTTCGTACGTAATAGTATATAACTTTAGACGTTATAACGTAATAGCATATAACGTTATACGTTATGAGGTAATACTATATAACGTTATACGTTATAAAGTACTACTACATAACGTTTTACGTTATCACGTAATAGTATATAACGTCATACATTAGTACGTAATAGTATATAACGTTATACGTTATTACGTAATAGTATGTAACGTTATAAGTTAGTACGTAATAGTATATAACGTTATACTTTATAACATGATAGTATATAACGTTATACGTTATCAACTGCTACTACATAACGTTATACGTTAGTACCTAGTAGTATATAACTTTATACGTTATAACGTAGTAGCATATAACGGTATACGTTATAAGGTAATACTACACAACGTTTTACGTTATAACGTAATAGTATATAACGTTATACGTTAGTACGTAATAGTATATATCGTTATACGTTATGACGTAATAGTATACATCGTTATACGTTAGTACCTATTAGTATCTAACTTTATACGTTATAAGGTAATAGTATATAATGGTGTACGTTATAAGGTAATACTACATAACGTTATACGTTATAACGTAATAGTATATAACATTATACGTCAGAAGGTAATACTACATAACGTTATACGTTATAACGTAATAGTATATATCGTCATACATCGATAGGTAATACTACTTAACATTATACGTCATAAGGTAATGCTATATAACGTTATACGTTATAAAGTACTACTACATAACGTTTTACGTTATAACGTAATAGTATATAACGTTATATATTAGTACGTAATAGTATATAACGTTATACGTTCGTACGTAGTAGTATTAGCACGTAATAGCATATAACGTTATACGTTAGTACGTATTCGTATATAACGTTATACGTTGGTACGTAATAGTATATAACGTTATACGTTATTACGTAATAGCATACATCGTCATACGTTAGTACGTAATAGTATATAACGTTATACGTTATTACGTAATAGTATGCAGCGCTATGCGTTAGTACCTATTAGTATATAACTTATACGTTATAACGTAATAGTATATATCTGTATACGTTATAAGGTAATACTACATAACGTTATACGATATAACGTAATAGTATGTAACTTTATACATTATAACGTAATAGTATATAACGGTGTACGTTAAAAGGTAATACTACATAACGTTTTACGTTATAACGTAACAGTATATAACGTTATACATTAGTACGTAATAGTACATAACGTTATACGTTCGAACGTAATAGTATATAACGTTATACATTAGTACGTAATAGTATATAACGTTATACGTTCGTAAGTAATAGTATATAACGTTATATGTTAGTACGTAATAGTATATAGCGTTACACGTTATTACTTAATAGTATGTAACGTTATAAGTTAGTACGTAATAGTATATAACGTTATACGTCAGAAGGTAAGACCACATAACGTTATACGTCATAAAGTGATACTACATAACGTTTTACGTTATAACGTAATAGTGTATAACGTTAAACGTTAGTACGTAATGGTATATAACGTTATACGACAGTACGTAATAGTATATAACGTTATACGTTATTACGTAACAGTATATAACGTCATACGTTAGTACGTAATAGTACATAACGTTATACATTAGAACGTATTAGTATATAACGTTACACGACAGTACGTAATAGTATATAACTGTAGACGTTATAACGTAATAGCATATAACGTTATACGTTGGTACGTATTATAATATAACCTTATACGTTAGTACGTAATAGTATATAACTGTATACGTTGTAAGGTAATACTTCATAACGTTATTCGATATAACGTAATAGTATATAACGATATACGTCATGAGGTAATGCTATATAACGTTATGCGTTATAAAGTACTTCTACATAACGTTTTACGTTATCACGAAATAGTATATAACGTTATACATTAGTACGTAATAGTATATAACGTTATACGTTATTACGTAATAGTATGTAACGTTATAAGTTAGTACGTAATAGTATATAACGTTATACGTTATAACGTAATAATACATAACGTTATACGTTATTACGTGATAGTATGTAACGTTATAAGTTATTACGTAATAGTATATAACGTTATACGTTATAACGTAATAGTATATAACGTTAAACGTTATACGGTAATACTACATAACGTTTTACGTTATAACGTAATAGTATATAACGTTATATATTAGGACGTAATAGTCTATAATGTTATATGTTCGTACGTAACAGTGTATAACGTTATACATTACTACGTAATAGTATATAACGTTATACGTTCGTGCGTAATAGTATATAACGTTATATGTTACTACGTACTAGTATATAACGTTATACATTAGTACGTAATAGTATATAACGTTATACATCAGTACGTAATAGTATATAACGTTATACGGTATTACGTAACAGTGTATAGCGTTATACGTTAGCACGTAATAGTACATAACGTTATACATTGGAACGTATTTGTATATAACGTTACAGGACAGTACGTAATAGTATATAACGTTACACGACAGTACGTAATAGTATATAACGTTATACGTTAGAAGGTAATACTACATAACGTTATACGTTATAACGTGATAGTATATAACGTTATACGTTAGTACCTATTAGTATCTAACTTTATACGTTATAACGTAATAGTATAGAACGGTGTACGTTAGAAGGTAATACTACATAACGTTATACATTACAACGTAATAGTATATAACGTTATACGTCAGGAGGTAATACTACATAACGTTATGCGTTATAAGGTAATACTACATAACATTTTACGTTATAACGTAATAGTATATAACGTCATATATTAGTACGTAATGGTATATAACGTTATATGTTCGTACGTAATAGTATATAACGATATACATTAGTACGTAATAGTATATAACGTTATACGTTATAACATAATAGTATATAACGTTATACGATATAAAGTACTACTACATAACTTTATACGTTAGTAGCTCGTAGTATATAACTTAATACGTTATAACGTAGTAGTATATAACGGTATACGTTATAAGGTAATACTACATAACGTTATGCGTTATAAGGTAATACTACATAACGTTTTACGTTATAACGTAACAGTATATAACGTTATACATTAGTACGTAATAGTGCATAACGTTATACGTTCGAACGTAATAGTATATAACGTTATACATTAGTACGTAATAGTATATAACGTTATACGTTCGTAAGTAATAGTATATAACGTTATATGTTAGTACGTAATAGTATATAGCGTTACACGTTATTACTTAATAGTATGTAACGTTATAAGTTAGTACGTAATAGTATATAACGTTATACGTCAGAAGGTAAGACCACATAACGTTATACGTCATAAAGTGATACTACATAACGTTTTACGTTATAACGTAATAGTATATAACGTTATACGTTAGTACGTAATAGTATATAGAGTTATACGTTATTACGTAATAGTATACAGCGTTATACGTTAGTACCTACTAGTATATAACTTATACTTTATAACGTAATTGTATATAACTGTATACGGTATAAGGTAATACTACATAACTTTATACGATATAACGTAATAGTATATAACGTTATTCGTCAGAAGGTAATATTACATAACGTTATGCGTTATATGGTAATACTACATAACGTTTTACGTTATAACGTAATAGTATAAAACGTTATACGTCGGAAGGTAATACTACATAACGTTATATATTAGTACGTAATAGTATATAACGTTATACGTTCGTAAGTAATAGTATATAACGTTATAAGTTAGTACGTAAGTGTATATATCGTTATACGTTATAACATAATAGTATATAACGTTATACGTTATAAAGTAATACTACATAACGTTATACGTTAGTAGCTCGTAGTATATAACTTTATACGTTATAACCTAGTAGTATATAACGGTATACGTTATAAGGTAATACTACACAACGTTTTACGTTATAACGTAATAGTATAAAACGTTATACGTCGGAAGGTAATACTACATAACGTTATGCGTTATAAGGTAATACTACATATCGTTTTACGTTATAACGTGATAGTATATAACGTTATACGTTAGTACCTATTAGTATCTAACTTTATACGTTATAACGTAATAGTATATAACGGTGTACGTTAGAAGGTAATACTACATAACGTTATACATTACAACGTAATAGTATATAACGTTATACGTCAGAAGGCAATACTACATAACGTTTTACGTTATAACGTAATAGTGTATAACGTTAAACGTTAGTACGTAATGGTATATAACGTTATACGACAGTACGTAATAGTATATAACGTTATACGTTATTACGTAACAGTATATAACGTCATACGTTAGTACGTAATAGTGCATAACGTTATACATTAGAACGTATTAGTATATAACGTTACACGACAGTACGTAATAGTATATAACTGTAGACGTTATAACGTAATAGCATATAACGTTATACGTTGGTACGTATTATAATATAACCTTATACGTTAGTACGTAATAGTATATAACTGTATACGTTGTAAGGTAATACTTCATAACGTTATTCGATATAACGTAATAGTATATAACGATATACGTCATGAGGTAATGCTATATAACGTTATGCGTTATAAAGTACTTCTACATAACGTTTTACGTTATCACGAAATAGTATATAACGTTATACATTAGTACGTAATAGTATATAACGTTATACGTTATTACGTAATAGTATGTAACGTTATAAGTTAGTACGTAATAGTATATAACGTTATACGTTATAACGTAATAATACATAACGTTATACGTTATTACGTGATAGTATGTAACGTTATAAGTTATTACGTAATAGTATATAACGTTATACGTTATAACGTAATAGTATATAACGTTAAACGTTATACGGTAATACTACATAACGTTTTACGTTATAACGTAATAGTATATAACGTTATATATTAGGACGTAATAGTCTATAATGTTATATGTCGTACGTAACAGTGTATAACGTTATACATTACTACGTAATAGTATATAACGTTATACGTTCGTGCGTAATAGTATATAACGTTATATGTTACTACGTACTAGTATATAACGTTATACATTAGTACGTAATAGTATATAACGTTATACATCAGTACGTAATAGTATATAACGTTATACGGTATTACGTAACAGTGTATAGCGTTATACGTTAGCACGTAATAGTACATAACGTTATACATTGGAACGTATTTGTATATAACGTTACAGGACAGTACGTAATAGTATATAACGTTACACGACAGTACGTAATAGTATATAACGTTATACGTTAGAAGGTAATACTACATAACGTTATACGTTATAACGTGATAGTATATAACGTTATACGTTAGTACCTATTAGTATCTAACTTTATACGTTATAACGTAATAGTATAGAACGGTGTACGTTAGAAGGTAATACTACATAACGTTATACATTACAACGTAATAGTATATAACGTTATACGTCAGGAGGTAATACTACATAACGTTATGCGTTATAAGGTAATACTACATAACATTTTACGTTATAACGTAATAGTATATAACGTCATATATTAGTACGTAATGGTATATAACGTTATATGTTCGTACGTAATAGTATATAACGATATACATTAGTACGTAATAGTATATAACGTTATACGTTATAACATAATAGTATATAACGTTATACGATATGAAATACTACTACATAACTTTATACGTTAGTAGCTCGTAGTATATAACTTAATACGTTATAACGTAGTAGTATCTAACGTTATACGTTATAAGGTAATACTACATAACGTTATACGTTATTGTGTTATAGTATGTAAAGTTATAAGTTAGTACGTAATAGTATATAACGTTATACGTTATACGGTAGTACTACATAACGTTATACGTTATTACGTAATAGTATGTAAATTTATAAGTTAGTACGTAATAGTATATAACGTTATACGTTATTACGTATACAGTGTATAGCGCTATACGTTAGTACGTAATAGTACATAACGTTATACATTAGAACGTATTAGTATATAACGTTACAGGACAGTACGTAATAGTATATAACGTTACACGACAGTACGTAATAGTATATAACGTTATACGTCAGAAGGTAATACTACATAACGTTTTACGTTATAACGTAATGGTATATAACGTTATACGTTAGTACGTAATAGTACATAACGTTATACGTTCGTACGTAATGGTATATAACGTTATACGTTAGTACGCAATGGTATATAACGTTATACGACAGTACGTAATAGTATATAACGTTATACGTTATTACGTAACAGTATATAACGTCATACGTTAGTACGTAATAGTACATAACGTTATACATTAGAACGTATTAGTATATAATGTTACACGACAGTACGTAATAGTATATAAGTTTAGACGTTATAACGTAATAGCATATAATGTTATACGTTAGTACGTATTATAATATAACGTTATACGTTAGTACGTAATAGTATATAACTTTATACGTTAGTACCTATTAGTATATAACTTTATACGTTATAACGTAATAGTATATAACTGTATACGTTGTAAGGTAATACTTCATAACGTTATTCGATATAACGTAATAGTATATAACGTTATACGTCATGAGGTAATACTATATAACGTTATGTGTTATAAAGTACTTCTACATAACGTTTTACGTTATCACGTAATAGTATATAACGTTATACATTAGTACGTAATAGTATATAACGTTATACGTTATTACGTAATAGTATGTAACGTTATAAGTTAGTACGTAATAGTATATATCGTTATACGTTATTACGTAATAGAATACAGCGTTATACGTTAGTACCTATTAGTATCTAACTTTATACGTTATAAGGTAATAGTATATAACGGTGTACGTTATACGGTAATACTACATAACGTTATACGTTATATCGTAATAGTATATAACGTTATACGTCAGATTGTAATACTACATAACGTTTTACGTTATAACGTAATAGTATATAACGTTATACGTTAGTACGTAATAGTACATAACGTTATACGTTCGTACGTGATGGTATATAACGTTATACGTTAGTACGCAATGGTATATAACGTTATACATTAGTACGTAATAGTACATAACGTTATACGTTCGAACGTAATAGTATATAACGTTATACATTAGTACGTAATAGTATATAACGTTATACGTTCGTAAGTAATAGTATATAACGTTATATGTTAGTACGTAATAGTATATAGCGTTACACGTTATTACTTAATAGTATGTAACGTTATAAGTTAGTACGTAATAGTATATAACGTTATACGTCAGAAGGTAAGACCACATAACGTTATACGTCATAAAGTGATACTACATAACGTTTTACGTTATAACGTAATAGTATATAACGTTATATATTAGTACGTAATAGTATATAACGTTATACGTTCGTACGTAGTAGTATTAGCACGTAATAGCATATAACGTTATACGTTAGTACGTATTCGTATATAACGTTATACGTTGGTACGTAATAGTATATAACGTTATACGTTATTACGTAATAGCATACATCGTCATACGTTAGTACGTAATAGTATATAACTTTATACGTTAGTACCTATTAGTATATAACTTTATACGTTATAACGTAATAGTATATAACTGTATACGTTGTAAGGTAATACTGAATAACGTTATTCGATATAACGTAATAGTATATAACGTTATACGTCAGAAGGTAATACTACATAACGTTATGCGTTATAAGGTAATACTACATAACGTTTTACGTTATAACATAATAGTATATAACGTTATACGTTATAACATAATAGTATATAACGTTATACGTTATAAAGTAATACTACATAACGTTATACGTTAGTAGCTCGTAGTATATAACTTTATACGTTATAACGTAATAGTATATAACTGTATACGTTGTAAGGTAATACTACCTAACGTTATGTGATATAACGTAAAAGTTTATAACGTTATACGTCATAAGGTGATACTACATAGCGTTCTACGTTTTGAAGTAATACTAGATAACGTTTTACTTTATATCGTAATGTTATATAACGTTATACTTTATAACTTAATACTTTATAACGCTATACGTTAGTACGTAATAGTATATAACGTTATACGTTATTACGTAATAGTATGCAGCGTTATGCGTTAGTACCTATTAGTATATAACTTATACGTTATAACGTAATAGTATATATCTGTATACGTTATAAGGTAATACTACATAACGTTATACGATATAACGTAATAGTATGTAACTTTATACATTATAACGTAATAGTATATAACGGTGTACGTTAAAAGGTAATACTACATAACGTTTTACGTTATAACGTAACAGTATATAACGTTATACATTAGTACGTAATAGTACATAACGTTATACGTTCGAACGTAATAGTATATAACGTTATACATTAGTACGTAATAGTATATAACGTTATACGTTCGTAAGTAATAGTATATAACGTTATATGTTAGTACGTAATAGTATATAGCGTTATACGTTATTACTTAATAGTATGTAACGTTATAAGTTAGTACGTAATAGTATATAACGTTATACGTCAGAAGGTAAGACCACATAACGTTATACGTCATAAAGTGATACTACATAACGTTTTACGTTATAACGTAATAGTATATAACGTTATACGTTAGTACGTAATAGTATATAGAGTTATACGTTATTACGTAATAGTATACAGCGTTATACGTTAGTACCTGCTAGTATATAACTTATACTTTATAACGTAATTGTTTATAACTGTATACGGTATAAGGTAATACTACATAACTTTATACGATATAACGTAATAGTATATAACGTTATTCGTCAGAAGGTAATATTACATAACATTATGCGTTATATGGTAATACTACATAACGTTTTACGTTATAACGTAATAGTATAAAACGTTATACGTCGGAAGGTAATACTACATAACGTTATGCGTTATATGGTAATACTACATATCGTTTTACGTTATAACGTGATAGTATATAACGTTATACGTTAGTACCTATTAGTATCTAACTTTATACGTTATAACGTAATAGTATATAACGGTGTACGTTAGAAGGTAATACTACATAACGTTATACATTACAACGTAATAGTATATAACGTTATACGTCAGAAAGTAATACTACATAACGTTATGCGTTATAAGGTAATACTATATAACATTTTACGTTATAACGTAATAGTATATAACGTCATATATTAGTACGTAATGGTATATAACGTTATATGTTCGTACGTAATAGTATATAACGATATACATTAGTACGTAATAGTATATAACGTTATACGTTATAACATAATTGTATATAACGTTATACGATATAAAGTACTACTACATAACTTTATACGTTAGTAGCTCGTAGTATATAACTTTATACGTTATAACGTAGTAGTATATAACGGTATACGTTATAAGGTAATACTACATGACGTTATACGTTAGTACGTAATAGTATAAAACGTTATACGTCGGAAGGTAATACTACATAACGTTATATATTAGTACGTAATAGTATATAACGTTATACGTTCGTAAGTAATAGTATATAACGTTATAAGTTAGTACGTAAGTGTATATATCGTTATACGTTATAACATAATAGTATATAACGTTATACGTTATAAAGTAATACTACATAACGTTATACGTTAGTAGCTCGTAGTATATAACTTTATACGTTATAACCTAGTAGTATATAACGTTATACGTCGGAAGGTAATACTACATAACGTTATGCGTTATAAGGTAATACTACATAACGTTTTACGTTAAAACGTGATAGTATATAACGTTATACGTTAGTACCTATTATTATCTAACTTTGTACGTTATTCCTTAACAGTATATAACGTTATACGACAGTACGTAATAGTATATAACGTTATACGTTATAACGTAATAGTATATAACGTTATACGTCATAACGTGATACTACATAACGTTATGCGTTATATTGTAATACTACATAACGTTTTACGTTATAACGTAATAGTATAATACGGTATATATTAGGACGTAATAGACTATAACGTTATATGTTCGTACGTAATGGTATATAACGTTATACATTAGTACGTAATAGTAAATAACGTTATACGTTCGTGCGTAATAGTATATAACGTTATATGTTACTACGTACCAGTATATAACGTTATATATTAGTACGTAATAGTATATAACGTTACACGACAGTACGTAATAGTATATAACGTTACACGACAGTACGTAATAGTATATAACGTTATACGTCAGAAGGTAATACTACATAATGTTATACGTCATAAGGTAATGCTATCTAATGTTATACGTTATTACTTAACAGTATATAACCTTACACGACAGTATGTAATAGTATATAACGTTATACGTTAGAAGGTAATAATACATAACGTTATACGTCATAAGGTGATACTACATAACGTTATACGATTTAAGGTAATACTACATAACGTTTTACGTTATAACGTAATAGTATATAACGTTATACGTCAGAAGGGGATACTACATAACGTTATACGTTTTGAGGTAATACTACATAACGTTATACGTTAGTACGTAATAGTACATAACGTTATACGTTCGTAAGTAATGGTATATGACGTTATACATTAGTACGTAATAGTATATAACGTTACACGACAGTACGTAATAGTATATTACGTTATACGTTAGTACGTAATAGCATTCAACGTTATACGTTAGTACGTAATAGTATATAGCGTTATACGTTAGTACGTAATAGTATATAACGTTATACGTTAGTACGTAATAGCATTCAACGTTTTACGTTATAACGTAATAGTATATAACGTTATACGTCAGAAGGGGATACTACATAACGTTATACGTTTTGAGGTAATACTACATAACATTATACGTTAGTACGTAATAGTACATAACGTTATACGTTCGTACGTAATGGTATATAACGTTATACATCAGTACGTAATAGTATATAACGTTACACGACAGTACGTAATAGTATATAACGTTACACGACAGTACGTAATAGTATATAACGTTATACATTATTACGTAATAGTATGTAACGTTATAAGTTAGTAAGTAATGGTATATAACGTTATACGTTAGTACGTAATAGTACATAACGTTATACGTTCATACGTAATGGTATATAACGTTATACATTAGTACGTAATAGTATATAACGTTACACGACAGTACGTAATAGTATATAACGTTATACGTCAGAAGGTAATACTACATATCGTTATGCGTTATAAGGTAACACTACATAGCGTTTTACGTTATGACGTAATAGTATCTAACGTTTTACGTTAGTACGTAATAGTATATAACGTTATACGTTATTACGTATTAGTATGTAACGTTATAAGTTAGTAAGTAATGGTATATAGCGTTATACGTTAAACGGTAATACTACATAACGTTTCACGTTATAACGTAATAGTATATAACGTTATACGTTATAACGTAATAGTATATAACGTTATACGTAATACGGTAATACTACATAACGTTTCACGTTATAGCGTTATAGTATATAACGTTATATATTAGGACGTAATAGTATATAACGTTATACGTTCGTGCGTAATAGTATATAACGTTATATGTTACTACGTACTAGCATATAACGTTATACATTAGTACGTAATAGTATATAACGTTATACGTTATAAACTACTACTACATAACGTTATACGTTAGTACCTAGTAGTATATAACTTTATACGTTATAACGTAGTAGTATATAACGTTATACGTTAGTACGTAATAGTATATATCGTTATACGTTATTACGTAATAGTATACAGCGTTATACGTTAGTACCTATTAGTATCTAACTTTATACGTTATAATGTAATAGTTTATAACGGTGTACGTTATAAGGTAATTCTACATAACGTTATACGTTATAACGTAATAGTATATAACGTTATACGTCAGAAGGTAATACTACATAACGTTATGCGTTATAAGGTAATACTACATAACGTTTTACGTTATAACGTAATAGTATATAACGTCATACATCGAATGGTAATACTACATAACGTTATGCGTTATAAGTTAATACTACATAACGTTTTACGTTTTAACGTGATAGTATATAATGTTATACGTTAGTACCTATTGGTATCTAACTTTTTACGTTATAACGTAATAGTATATAACGGTGTACGTTATAAGGTAATTCTACATAAAGTTATACGTTATAACGTAATAGTATATAACGTTATACGTCAGAAGGTAATACTACATAACGTTATGCGTTATAAGGTAATACTACATAACGTTTTACGTTATAACGTAATAGTATATAACGTTATACGTCGGAAGGTAATACTACATAACGTTATGCGTTATAAGGTAATACTACATAACGTTTTACTTTATAACGTGATAGTATATAACGTTATACGTTAGTACCTATTATTATCTAACTTTATACGTTATAACGTAATAGTATATAACGGTGTACTTTAGAAGGTAATAATACATAACGTTATACATTACAACGTAATAGTATATAACGTTATACGTCAGAAGGTAATACTACATAACGTTATGCGTTATAAGGTAATACTACATAACATTTTACGTTATAACGTAATAGTATATAACGTCATATAATTAGTACGTAATGGTATATAACGTTATATGTTCGTACGTAAGAGTATATAACGATATACATTAGTACGTAATAGTATATAACGTTATACGTTCGTAAGTAATAGCATATAACGTTATAAGTTAGTACGTAAGATTATATATCGTTATACGTTATTCCTTAACAGTATATAACGTTATACGACAGTACGTAATAGTATATAACGTTATACGTTATGACGTAATAGTATATAACGTTATACGTCATAACGTGATACTACATAACGTTATGCGTTATAAAGTAATACTACATAACGTTTTACGTTATAACGTATAGTATATTACGGTATATATTAGGACGTAATAGTCTATAACGTTATATGTTCGTACGTAATGGTATATAACGTTATACATTAGTACGTAATAGTAAATAACGTTATACGTTCGTGCGTAATAGTATATAACGTTATATGTTACTACGTACTAGTATATAACGTTATACATTAGTACGTAATAGTATATAACGTTATACGTTATAACGTAATAGTATATAACGTTATACGTCAGATTGTAATACTACATAACGTTTTACGTTATAACGTAATAGTATATAACGTTATACGTTAGCACGTAACAGTACATAACGTTATACGTTCGTACGTAATGGTATATAACGTTATACGTTAGTACGCAAAGGTATATAACGTTATACGACAGTACGTAATAGTATATAACGTTATACGTTATTACGTAACAGTATATAACGTCATACGTTAGTACGTAATAGTACATAACGTTATACATTAGAACGTATTAGTATATAACGTTACACGACAGTACGTAATAGTATATAACTTTAGACGTTATAACGTAATAGCATATAACGTTATACGTTAGTACGTATTATAATATAACGTTATACGTTAGTACGTAATAGTATATAACTTTATACGTTAGTACCTCTTAGTATATAACTTTATACGTTATAACGTAATAGTATATAACTGTATACGTTGTAAGGTAATGCTTCATAACGTTATTCGATATAACGGAATAGTATATAACGTTATACGTCATGAGGTAATACTATATAACGTTATGCGTTATAAAGTACTTCTACATAACGTTTTACGTTATAACGTAATAGTATATAACGTTATACATTAGTACGTAATAGTTTATAACGTTATACGTTCGTACGTAATAGCATATAACGTTATACATTAGTACGTAATAGTATATAACGTTATACATTAGTACGTAATAGTATATAAAGTTATACGTTCGTACGTAATAGTATATAAAGTTATACATTAGTACGTAATAGTATATAACGTTATACGTTCGTAAGTAATAGTATATAACGTTATACATTAGTACGTAGTAGTATATAACGTTATACATTCGTAAGTAATAGTATATAACGTTATACATTAGTACGTAATAGTATATAACGTTATACATTCGTAAGTAATAGTATATAACGTTATATGTTAGTACGTAATAGTATATAACGTTATACGTTCGTAAGTAATAGTATATAACGTTATATGTTAGTACGTAATAGTATATAACGTTATACGTCCGAAGGTAATACTACATAACGTTATGCGTTATAAGGTAATACTACATAGCCTTTTACGTTATAACGTAATAGTATATAACGTTATAAGTTAGTACGTAATAGTATATAACGTTATACGTTAGTACATATTAGTATATAACTTATACGTTATAACGTAATAGTATATAACTGTATACGTCATAAGGTAAAACTATATAACGTTATACATTATAAAGTACTACTACATAACGTTTTACGTTATAACGTAATAGTATATAACGTTATACATTAGTACGTAATAGTTTATAACGTTATACGTTCGTACGTAATAGTATATAACGTTATACATTAGTACGTAATAGTATATAACGTTATACATTAGTACGTAATAGTATATAAAGTTATACGTTCGTACGTAATAGTATATAAAGTTATACATTAGTACGTAATAGTTTATAACGATATACGTTCGTACGTAATAGTATATAACGTTATACATTAGTACGTAATAGTATATAACGTTATACATTCGTAAGTAATAGTATATAACGTTATATCTTAGTACTTAATAGTATATAACGTTATACGTCCAAAGGTAATACTACATAACGTTATGCGTTATAAGGTAATACTACATAGCCTTTTACGTTATAACGTAATAGTATATAACGTTATAAGTTAGTACGTAATAGTATATAAGGTTATACATTCGTAAGTAATAGTATATAACGTTATACATTAGTACGTAATAGTATATAACGTTATATATTAGTACGTAATAGTATATAAAGTTATACGTTCGTACGTAGTAGTATATAACGTTATACATTAGTACGTAATAGCATATAACGTTATACGTTAGTACGTATTCGTATATAACGTTATACGTTAGTACATATTAGTATATAACTTATACGTTATAACGTAATAGTATATAACTGTATGCGTCATAAGGTAAAACTATATAACGTTATACGTTATAAAGTACTACTACATAACGTTTTACGTTATAACGTAATAGTAAATAACGTTATACATTAGTACGTAATAGTTTATAACGTTATACGTTCGTACGTAATAGTATATAACGTTATACATTAGTACGTAATAGTATATAACGTTATACATTCGTAAGTAATAGTATATAACGTTATATGTTAGTACGTAATAGTATATAACGTTATACGTTCGTAAGTAATAGTATATAACGTTATATGTTAGTACGTAATAGTATATAACGTTATACGTCCGAAGGTAATACTACATAACGTTATGCGTTATAAGGTAATACTACATAGCCTTTTACGTTATAACGTAATAGTATATAACGTTATAAGTTAGTACGTAATAGTATATAACGTTATCCGTTATTACGTAATAGTATACAGCGTTATACGTTAGTACCTATTAGTATATAACTTATACGTTATAACGTGATAGTACATAACTGTATACGTTATAAGGTAATACTACATAACATTATACGATATAACGTAATAGTATCTAACTTTATACGTTATAGCGTAATAGTATATAACGGTGTACGATATAAGGTAATACTACATAACGTTTTACGTTATAACGTAATAGTATATAACGTTATACCTCGAAAGGTAATACTACATAACGTTGTGCGTTATAAGGTAATACTACATAGCGTTTTACGTTATAACGTGATAGTATATAACGTTATACGTTCGTACCTAGTAGTATATAACGATATACATTAGCACGTAATAGCATATAACGTTATACGTTAGTACGTATTCGTATATAAAGTTATACGTTAGTACGTAACAGTATATAACGTTATATGTTAGTACGTAATAGCATACAACGTTATACGTTAGTACGTATTCGTACATAAAGTTATACGTTAGTACGTAACAGTATATAACGTTATACGTTAGTACGTAATAGCATACAACCTTATACGTTAGTACGTAATAGTATATAACGGTGTACGATATAAGGTAATACTACATAACGTTTTACGTTATAACGTAATAGTATATAACGTTATACCTCGAAAGGTAATACTACATAACGTTACACGTTAGCACCTATTAGTATATAACTTTATACGTTATAACGTAATAGTAGATATCTGTATACGTTATAAGGTAATACTACATAGCGTTTTACGTTATAACGTGATAGTATATAACGTTATACGTTAGTACGTAATAGTATATAGCGTTATACGTTATACGGTAATACTACATAACGTTTTACGTTATAACGAAATAGTATATAACGTTATACGTCAGAAGGTAATACTACATAACGTTACACGTTAGCACCTATTAGTATACTTTATACGTTATAACGTAATAGTAGATATCTGTATACGTTATAAGGTAATACTACATAACGTTATTCGATATAACGTAATAGTATATAACGTTATACGTTCGTACGCAATAGTATATAACGTTATACATTAGTACGTAATAGTATATAACGTTATACATTCGTAAGTAATAGTATATAAGGTTATACATTAGTACATAATAGTATATAACGTTATACGTTCGTAAGTAATAGTATATAACGTTATATGTTAGTACGTAATAGTATATAGCGTTATACGTTCGTACATAATAGTATATAAAGTTATACATTAGTACGTAATAGTATATAACTTTATACGTCCGAAGGTAATACTACATAACGTTATGCGTTATAAGGCAATACTACATAGCCTTTTACGTTACAATGTAATAGTATATAACGTTATACGTTAGTACGTAATAGTATATAACGTTATACATTAGTACGTAATAGTATATAACGTTATACATTCGTAAGTAATAGTATATAACGTTATATGTTAGTACGTAATAGTATATAACGTTATACGTCCGAAGGTAATACTACATAACGTTATGCGTTATAAGGTAATACGACATAGCCTTTTACGTTATAACGTAATAGTATATAACGTTATAAGTTAGTACATCATAGTATATAACGTTATCCGTTATTACGTAATAGTATACAGCGTTATACGTTAGTACCTATTAGTATATAACTTATACGTTATAACGTGATAGTACATAACTGTATACGTTATAAGGTAATACTACATAACGTTATACGATATACCGTAATAGTATCTAACTTTATACGTTATAACGTAATAGTATATAACGGTGTACGATATAAGGTAATACTACATAACGTTTTACGTTATAACGTAATAGTATATAACGTTATACCTAGAAAGGTAATACTACAAAACGTTATGCGTTATAAGGTAATACTACATAGCGTTTTACGTTATAACGAAATAGTATATAACGTTATACGTCAGAAGGTAATACTACATAACGTTACACGTTAGCACCTATTAGTATATAACTTTATACGTTATAACGTAATAGTATATAACTGTATACGTTATAAGGTAATACTACATAACGTTATTCGATATAACGTAATAGTATATAACGTTATACGTCAGAAGGTAATACTACATAACGTTATGCGTTATAAGGTAATACTACATAACGTTTTACGTTATAACGTAATAGTATGTAACGTTATAAGTTAGTACGTAATAGTATATAACGTTATACGTTATTACGTAATAGTATACAGCGTTATACGTTAGTACCTATTAGTATACAACTTATACGTTATAACGTAATAGTATATAACTGTATACGTTATAAGGTAATACTACATAACGTTATTCGATATAACGTAATAGTATATAACGTTATACGTCGGAAGGTAATACTACATAACGTTATGCGTTATAAGGTAATACTACATAGCGTTTTACGTTATAACGTGATAGTATATAACGTTATACGTTAGTACTTATCAGTATCTATCTTTATACGTTATAACGTAATAGTATATAACGGTGTACGTTATATGGTAATACTACATAACGTTATACGTCATAAGGTGATACTACATAACGTTATACGCTTTAAGGTAATACTACATAACGTTATACGTCATAAGGTGATACTACATAACGTTATTCGATATAACGTAATAGTATATAACGTTATACGTCGGAAGGTAATACTACATAACGTTATGCGTTATAAGGTAATACTACATAGCGTTTTACGTTATAACGTGATAGTATATAACGTTATACGTTAGTACTTAACAGTATCTATCTTTATACGTTATAACGTAATAGTATATAACGGTGTACGTTATATGGTAATACTACATAACGTTATTCGATATAACGTAATAGTTGTATAACGTTATACGTCAGAATGTAATACTACATAACGTTATGCGTTATAAGGTAATACTACATAGCGTTTTACGTTATAACGTAATAATATATAACGTTATACATTAGTACGTAATAGTATATAACGTTATACGTTCGTACGTAATAGTATATAACGTTATACATTAGTACGTAATAGTATATAACGTTCTACGTTCGTAAGTAATAGTATAAAACGTTATACGTTAGTACGTAATAGTATATAACGTTATACGTTAGTACGTAATAGTATATAACGTTATACGTTAGTACGTAATAGCATACAACGTTATACGTTAGTACGTAATAGTATATAGCGTTATACGTTATAACGAAATAGTATATAACGTTATACGTCAGAAGGTAATACTACATAACGTTACACGATAGTACCTACTAGTATACAACTTTATACGTTATACCGTAATAGTATATAACTGTATACGTTATAAGGTAATACTACATAACGTTATTCGATATAACGTAATACTATATAACGTTATACGTCAGAAGGTAATATTCATAACGTTATACGTCATAAGGTAATATACATAACGTTATACGTCATAAGGTGATACTACATAACGTTATACGTTTTGAAGTAATACTACATAACGTATATTTATATAACGTATATTTATATATTTATATAATTATATAATTATACTTTATAACGTAATGTTATATAACGGTATACTTTATATCTTAATACTATATAACGTTATACGTTAGTACGAAATACTACACAATGTTATACGTTATAAAGTACTATTACATAACGTTATACGTTAGTAGCTCGTAGCATATAACTCAATACGTTATAACGTAGCAGTATATAACGGTATACGTTATAAGGTAATACTACATAACGTTATACGCTCTAACGTAATAGTATATAACGTTATACGTCGGAAGGTAATACTACATAACGTTATGCGTTATAAGGTAATTCTACATATCGTTTTACGTTATAACGTAATAGTATATAACGTTATACGTTAGTACGTAATAGTACATAACATTATACATTAGAACGTATTAGCATATAACGTTACACGACAGTACGTAATAGTATATAACGTTATACGTTCGTCCGTAATAGTATATAACGTTATATGTTACTACGTACTAGTATATAACGTTATACATTAGAACGTAATAGTATATAACGTTATACATCAGTACGTAATAGTATATAATGTTATACGTTATTACGTAACAGTGCATAACGTTATACGTTAGTACGTAATAGTACATAACGTTATACATTAGAACGTATTAGTATATATCGTTATACGTTATTACGTAACAGTGTATAACGTTATACGTTAGTAGGTAATAGTACATAACGTTATACATTAGAACGTATTAGTATTTAACGTTACACGACAGTACGTAATAGTATGTAACGTCATACTTTATAACGTAATAGTATATAACGTTATACGTTAATACTTAACAGTATATAACGACAGTACGTAACAGAATATAACGTTATACGTCAGAAGGTAATGTACATAACGTTATACGTCATAAGGTAATATACATAACGTTATACGTCCTAAGGTGATACTACATAACGTTATACGTTTTGAAGTAATACTACATAACGTTATACGTCATAATGTAATGCTATATAACGTTATACGTTATACGGTAATACTACATAACGTTATATATTTGTACGTAATAGTATATAACGTTATACGTTCGTAAGTAATAGTTTATAACGTTATAAGATTGTACGTAAGAGTATATATCGTTATACGTTATTACTTAACAGTATATAACGTTATACGACAGTACGTAATAGTATATAACGTTATAATTTATAGCTTAATATTATATAACGTTATACTTTATAACGTAATGTTATATAACGTTATACTTTATAACTAAATACTATATAACGTTATACAGTAGTACGAAATACTACATAACGTTATACGTTAGTAGCTCGTAGTATATAACTTTATACGTTATAACGTAGTAGTATATAACGGTATACGTTATAAGGTAATACTACATAACGTTATACGTTATAACGTAATAGTATATAACGTTATACGTTATAACGTAATAGTATATAACGTTATACGTTATACGGTAATACTGCATAACGTTTTACGTTATATCGTAATAGTGTATATCGTTATATATTAGGACGTAATAGTATATAACGTTATATGTTCGTACGTAATAGTATATAACGTTATACATTAGTACGTAATAGCACATAACGTTATACGTTCGTCCGTAATAGTATATAACGTTATATGTTACTACGTACTAGTATATAACGGTATACATTAGTACGTAATAGTACATAACGTTATACAGTAGAACGTATTAGTATATAACGTTACACGACAGTACGTAATAATATATAACGTTACACTTTATAACGTAATAGTATATAACGTTATAAGTCAGAAGGTAATATAGATAACGTTATACGTCATAACGTGATACTACATAACGTTTTACGTTATAACGTAATAGTATATAACGTTATATATTAGTACGTCATAGTATATAACGTTATATGTTCGTACGTAATAGTAAGAAACGTTATACATTAGTACGTAATAGTATATCACATTATATGCTCGTCCGTAATAGTATGTAACGTTATATGTTACTACGTAATAGTATATAACTTTATACATTAGTACTTAATAGTATATAACGTTATACATTAGTACGTAATGGTATATAACGTTATACGTTATTACGTAACAGTGTATAACGTTATACGTTAGTACGTAATAGTACATAACGTTATACATTAGAACGTATTAGTATATAATGTTACACGACAGTACGTAATAGTATATAACGTTATACTTTATAACGTAATAGTATATAACGTTATAAGTCAGAAGGTAATATAGATAACGTTATACGTCATAACGTGATACTACATTACGTCTTACGTTATAACGTAATAGTATATCACGTTATATATTAGTACGTAATAGTATATAACGTTATATGTTCGTACGTAATAGTATATAACGTTATACATTAGTACGTAATGGTATATAACGTTATACGTTATTACGTAACAGTGTATAACGTTATACGTTAGTACGTAATAAGTACATAACGTTATACATTATAACGTATTAGTATATAACGTTACACGACAGTACGTAATAGTATATAACGTTATACTTTATAACGTAATAGTATATAACGTTATAAGTCAGAAGGTAAAATACATAACGTTATACGTCATAACGTGATACTACATAACGTTTTACGTTATAACGTAATAGTTAATAACATTATATATTAGTACGTAATAGTATATAACGTTATACGTTAGTACGTAATAGTATATAACGTTATACGTTATTACGTAATAGTATACAGCGTTATACGTTAGTACCTATTAGTATATAACGTTATACGTTATAACATGATAGTATATAACGTTATACGTTATAAACTACTACTACATAACGTTATACGTTAGTACCTAGTAGTATATAACTTTATACGTTATAACGTAGTAGTATATAACGGTATACGTTATAAGGTGATACTACATAACGTTATACGTTTTGAAGTAATACTACATAACGTTATACGTCATAATGTAATGCTATATAACGTTATACGCTATACGGTAATACTACATAACGTTATATATTAGGACGTAATAGTATATAACGTTATATGTTCGTTCGTAATAGTATATAACGTTATAAAATAGTACGCAATAGTATATAACGTTATACGTTCGTCCGTAATAGTATATTACGTTGTATGTTACTACGTACTAGTATATAACGTTATACATTAGAACGTAATAGTATATAACGTTATACATCAGTACGTAATAGTATATAACGTTATACGTTATTACGTAACAGTGTATAACGTTATACGTTAGTACGTAATAGTACATAACGTTATACATTAGAACGTATTAGTATATAACGTTATACGTTATTACGTAACAGTGTATAACGTTATACGTTACTACGTAATAGTACATAACGTTATACATTAGAACGTATTAGTATATAACGTTACACGACAGTACGTAATAGTATATAACGTTATACTTTATAACGTAATAGTATATAACGTTATAAGTCAGAAGGTAATATAGGTAACGTTATACGTCATAACGTGATACTACATAACGTTTTACGTAATAACGTAATTGTATATAACGTTATATATTAGTACGTAATAGTATATAACGTTATATGTTCGTACGTAATATTATATAACTTTATACATTAGTACGTAATAGTATATAACGTTAAACATTAGAACGTATTAGTATATAACGTTATACATTATTACGTAATAGTATACAGCGTTATACGTTAGTACCTATTAGTATATAACTTATCCGTTATAACGTAATAGTATATAACTGTATACGTTATAAGGTAATACTACATAACTTTATACGATATAACGTAATAGTATATAACGTTATATGTCAGAAGGTAATATACATAAAGTTATACGTCATAAGATAATATACATAACGTTATACGTCATAAGGTGATACTACATAACGTTATACGTTTTGAAGTAATACTACATAACGTTATACGTCATAATGTAATGCTATATAACGTTATACGTTATACGGTAATCCTACATAACGTTATATATTAGTACGTAATGGTATATAACGTTATACGATCGTAAGTAATAGTATATAACGTTATATGTTCGTACGTAATAGTATATAACGTTATACATTAGCACGTAATAGTATATAACGTTATACGTTCGTCCGTAATAGTATATAACGTTATATGTTACTACGTACTTTTATACAACGTTATACATTAGAACGTAATAGTATATAGCGTTATACATCAGTACGTAATAGTATATAACGTTATACGTTATTACGTAACAGTGTATAACGTTATACGTTAGTACGTAATAGTACATAACGTTGTACATTAGAACGTATTAATATATAACGTTATACGTTATTACGTAACAGTGTATAACGTTATACGTTAGTACGTAATAGTATATAATGTTATACATTAGTACGTAATGGTATATAACGTTATACGTTATTACGTAACAGTCTGTAACGTTATACGTTAGTACGTAATAGTGTATAACGTTATACATTAGAACGTATTAGTATATAACGTTATACGTTATTACGTAATAGTATACAGCGTTATACGTTAGTACCAATTAGTATATAACTTATACATTATAACGTAATGGTATATAACTGTATACGTTATAAGGTAATACTACATAACGTTATACGATATAACGTAATAGTATATAACGTTATATGTCAGAAGGTAATATACATAACGTTATACGTCATCAGGTAATATACATAACGTTATACGTCATAAGGTGATACTACATAACGTTATACGTTTTGAAGTAATACTACATAACGTTTTACGTTATAACGTAATAGTGTATAAGGTTATATATTAGGACGTAATAGTATATAACGTTATATGTTCGTACGTAATAGTATATAACGTTATACATTAGTTCGTAATAGCATATAACGTTATACGTTCGTCCGTAATAGTATATAACGTTATATGTTACTACGTACTAGTATATAACGGTATACATTAGTACGTAATAGTATATAACGTTATACAACAGTACGTAATAGTATATAACGTTATACGTTATTACGTAACAGTGTATAACGTTATACGTTAGTACGTAGTAGTACATAACGTTATACATTAGAACTTATTAGTATATAATGTTACACGACTGTACGTAATAGTATATAACGTTATACGTCAGAAGGTAATACTACATAACGTTATACGTCATAAGGTAATGCTATCTAACGTTATACGTTATTACTTAACAGTATATGACCTTACACGACAGTACGTAATAGTATATAACGTTATACGCCAGTACGTAATAGTATATAACGTTATACGTTATTACGTAACAGTGTATAACGTTATACGTTGGTACGTAATAGTACAAACGTTATACATTAGAACGTATTAGTATATAATGTTACACGACAGTACGTAATAGTATATAACGTTATACTTTATAACGTAATAGTATATAACGTTATAAGTCAGAAGGTAATATAGATAACGTTATACGTCATAACGTGATACTACATAACGTTCTACGTTATAACGTAATAGTATATAACGTTATATATTAGTACGTAATAGTATATAACGTTATATGTTCGTACGTAATAGTATATAACGTTATACATTAGTACGTAATAGTATATAACGTTATATGTTCGTCCGTAATAGTATATAACGTTATATGTTCGTACGTAATAGTATATGACGTTCTACATTAGTACGTAATAGTATATAACGTTATATGTTCGTCCGTAATAGTATATAACGTTATATGTTACTACGTAATAGTATATAACTTTATACGTTAGTACCTATTAGTATATAACTTTATACGTTATAACGTAATAGTATATACAGTAGCGGACAAAAGTTTAAGACGAAATGGAAGAAATAAATAATTGATTTACTTTCCATAAAAAATATAAATACGGTGTTCTACTTTTGGTATTAACTAATTGTACATTTGTTTGTACACTTAGAAAAAAAATTTCATTTTGATATTTTGCTCAATAGCTAAGTTATAAAAAAGGAACGAAATCTGTATAATATTTCGTCGGTCAAAAGTTTAAGACTATACAAAAAATATTAATTTTTGGTTAAAAAATATACACAATTTTTGTTTAAATTCAATATTTTGTTCAATATCCGTTATTTCTTATCCCTTCGGTACATCTTCTTGGCATAGAATCTATTAATTTTTTATATTAATCTACCGTAATATTATTCCAGGCTGTTTCAATCGTAGAGTAAAGTTCATTTAAATTTTTCGGTTTATAACCTTGTACTGTCTTTTTTATGATGCTTCACAAATTCTCGATTGGGTTAATGTCTGGTGATTGCGACGGCCACGGCAGCACGGTGATATTTTCTTCTTGAAAAAACTGTTTCACAACCCGAGCCGTGTGCTTCGGATCATTATCATTTTGAAAAATAAAATCATCACTCATATTGTTGCGTGCAAAAGGTAACATTGTGTTCTTGAGTATGTCCTTGTATTGAAAACGGTCCATAATTCCATTGATACGACATATCGGACCAGGGCCGCTTCGAGAAAAACACGCCCACACCATAACGTTGCCACCACCATGTTTAAGAGTTTTTAAAACGCACTGTGTTTTCAAACTTTCGCCAATTCGACGTCTAACGTACCGTATCCCGTCAGAACAGACGCGATTGAATTTCGATTCGTCAGAAAACAATACCTTTTGCCAATCTTCACTTGTCCAATGCTTATGAGCTTTAGCAAATGCAAGTCGTCTTTTTCGATTCCTAGAACTCAGCAGTGGTTTCTTTTGGGGTTTTCGTCCTCTTAAGTTAAAGTCTTCTAATCTTCTCCTAACAGTTCTAGCACTAATTTGTGTATCGTTTTCATAGTTTATCTCCGCAGCAATATTATTTGCACTACGAAAACGATCCTTTTCGCTCAATCGATGAATCCGGCGATCCATTTTCGGTGTTGTTTTCCGTGGTCTTCCGTTTTTCGGTTGATCGCAATACATGCCTGTCTTTAAAAATTTATACCAAGCTTGTTTACAAGCTGTTTCTGACCTGTTCAATATATTTGCTATTTCGGTGAAGGTTTTACTTTGCTTTCGCAGCCTTACGATTTGTTCCCTTTCGTTTTCAAGTAAATTCTTTGATTTACCCATAGTCTGTTCCTACCTAAATGAATTTTAAGCAATAAAAGGTACACTAAACAATGATTTTGACATTCCAGAATCAAAATGTTCAAAAACTGTACTCGTACTCACGTTTTACACAGATCGTCTTAAACTAATGTCCACTGTTTCCAAGTGCTAGGCGGTAACTAACTGTTGTAACTCCTACATTGTTTGTATTTAACAACTGACTGTCTGAGGTTACGAAGGTCAAACATACAGCTACGTTATTCCAAAGAGACAAACCGAATAGAAGAACAATATGCGTATAAGATATTTGTAATCCGGTTTACAAATCATCGTCTTAAACTTTTGTCCGCTACTGTAACTGTATACGTTATAAGGTAATACTACATAACGTTATGCGTTATAAGGTAATAATACATAACGTTTTACGTTATCACATAATAGTATGTAACGTTATACGTTAGTACGTAATAGTATATAACGTTATACGTTAGTACGTAATAGTATATAACTTTATTCGTTAGTACCTATTAGTATATAACTTTATACGTTATAACGTAATAGTATATAACTGTATACGTTGTAAGGTAATACTACATAATGTTATTCGATATAAGGTAATACTACATAACGTTTTACGTTATCACCTAATAGTATATAACGTTATACGTTAGTACGTAATAGTATATAACGTTATACGTTATTACGTAATAGTATACAGCGTTATACGTTAGTACCTATTAGTATATAACGTTATACGTTATAACATGATAGTATATAACGTTATACATTATAAACTACTACTACATAACGTTATACGTTAGTACCTAGTAGTATATAACTTTATACGTTATAACGTAGTAGTATATAAAGGTATACGTTATAAGGTTATACTACATAAGGTTATACGTTATAACGTAATATTATGTAACGTTACAAGTTAGTACGTAAAAGTATATAACGTTATACGTTATAACATAATAGTATATAACGTTATACGTTATAAAGTAATACTACATAACGTTATACGTTGGTAGCTCGTAGTATATAACTTTATACGTTATAACGTAGTAGTATATAACGGTATACCTTATAAGGTAATACTTCATAACGTTATACGTTATAACGTAATAGTATATAACTGTATACGTTGTAAGGTAATACTACATAACGTTATTCGATATAACGTAATAGTATATAACGTTATACGTCAGAAGGTAATACTACATAACGTTATGCGGTATAAGGTAATACTTCATAACGTTATTCGATATAACGTAATAGTATATAACGCTATACGTCAGAAGGTAATACTACATAACGTTATGCGTTATAAGGTAATATTACATAACGTGTTACGTTATAACGTAATAGTATATAACGTTATACGTTAGTACGTAATAGTATATAACTTTATACGTTAGTACCTATTAGTATATAACTTTATACGTTATAACGTAATAGTATATAACTGTATACGTTGTAAGGTAATACTACATAACATTATTCGATATAACGTAATAGTATATAACGTTATACGTTATAACATGATGGTATATAACTTTATACGTTATAAACTACTACTACATAACGTTATACGTTAGTACCTAGTAGTATATAACTTAATACGTTATAACGTAGTACTATATAACGGTATACGTTTATAAGGTAATACTACATAACGTTATACGTTATAACGTAATACTAAATAACGTTATACGTTATAACGTAATAGTATATGACGTTATACGTTATACGGTAATACCACATAACGTTTTACGTTATAACGTAGTAGTATATAACTGTATACGTTATACAGTAATACTACATAACGTGATACGATCTAACGTAATAGTATATAACGTTATACGTCAGAAGGTAATACTACATAACGTTATGCGTTATAAGGTAATACTACATATCGTTTTACGTTATAACGTAATAGTATATAACGTTATACGTCAGAAGGTATTATAGATAACGTTATACGTCATAACGTGATACTACATAACGTTTTACGTTATAACGTAGTAGTATATAGCGTTATATATTAGTACGTAATAGTATATAACGTTATATGTTCGTACGTAATAGTATATAACGTTATACATTAGTACGTAATAGTATATAACGTTATATGTTCGTCCGTAATAGTATATAACGTTATATGTTACTACGTAATATTATATAACTTTATACATTAGTACGTAATAGTATGTAACGTTATACATTGGTACGTAATGGTATATAACGTTATACGTTATTACTTAACAGTATATAACGTTATACGACAGTACGTAATAGTATATAACGTTATACTTTATAACGTAATATTATATAACATTATACTTTATAACGTAATGTTATATAACGTTGTACTTTATAACTTAATACTATATAACGTTATACGTTTGTACGGAATACTACATAACGTTATACGTTATAACGTAATAGTACCTAACGTTATACGTTATTACGTGACAGTATGTAACGTTATAATTTAATACGTAATATTATATAACGTTATACGTTATAACATAATAGTATATAACGTCATACGTTATAAAGTACTACTACATAACGTTATACGTTAGTACCTACTAGTATCTAACTTTATACGTTATAACGTAATAGTATATAACGGTGTACGTTAGAAGGTAATACTACATAACGTTATACATTATAATGTAATAGTATATAACGTTATACGTCAGAAGGTAATACTACATAACGTTATGCGTTATAAGATAATACTACATAACGTTTTACGTTATAACGTAATAGTATATAACGTCATATATTAGTACGTAATGGTATATAACGTTATATGTTCGTACGTAATAGTATATAACGATATACATTAGTACGTAGTAGTGTATAACGTTATACGTTCGTTTGTAATAGTATATAACGTTCTAAGTTTGTACGTAAGATTATATATCGTTATACGTTATTCCTTAACAGTATATAACGTTACACGACAGTACGTAATAGTACATAACGTTATACATTAGAACGTATTAATATATAACCTTACACGACAATACGTACGTAATAGTATATAACGTTATACGTTATAACGTAATATTATATAACGTTATACGTTATAACGTAATATTATATAACGTTATACGTTATACGGTAATACTACATAACGTTTCACGTTATAACGTAATAGTATATAACGTTATACGTTATAAAGTACTACTACATAACGTTATACGTTAGTAGCTCGTAGTATATAACTTAATACGTTATAACGTAGTACTATATAACGGTATACGTTTATAAGGTAATACTACATAACGTTATACGTTATAACGTAATTGTATATAACGTTATACGTTATAACGTAATATTATATAACGTTATACGTTATACGGTAATACTACATAACGTTTCACGTTATAACGTAATAGTATATAACGTTATACATTAGTACGTAATAGTATATAACGTTATACGTTCGTACGTAATAGTATATAACGTTATATGTTACTACGTACTAGTATACAACGTTATACATTAGAACGTAATAGTATATAACGTTATACAATAGTACGTAATAATATATAACGTTATACGTTATTACGTAACAGTGTATAACGTTATACGTTAGTACGTAATAGTACATAACGTTATACATTAGAACGTATTAGTATATAACGTTACACGACAGTACGTAATAGTATATAACGTTATACGTCATAATGTAATGCTATATAACGTTATACGTTATACGGTAATACTACATAACGTTATATATTAGGACGTAATAGTATATAACGTTATATGTTCGTACGTAATAGTATATAACGTTATATGTTCGTCCGTAATAGTATATAACGTTATATGTTACTACGTAATAGTATATAACTTTATACGTTAGTACCTATTAGTATATAACTTTATACGTTATAACGTAATAGTATGTAACGTTACAAGTTAGTACGTAAAAGTATATAACGTTATACTTTATAACATAATAGTATATAACATTATACGTTATAAAGTAATACTACATAACGTTATACGTTGGTAGCTCGTAGTATATAACTTTATACGTTATAACGTAGTAGTATATAACGGTATACGTTATAAGGTAATACTTTATAACGTTATACGTTATAACGTAATAGTATATAACTGTATACGTTGTAAGGTAATACTACATAACGTTATTCGATATAACGTAATAGTATATAACGTTATACGTCAGAAGGTAATACTACATAACGTTATGCGGTATAAGGTAATACTTCATAACGTTATTCGATATAACGTAATAGTATATAACGCTATACGTCAGAAGGTAATACTACATAACGTTATGCGTTATAAGGTAATACTACATAACGTGTTACGTTATAACGTAATAGTATATAACGTTATACGTTAGTACGTAATAGTATATAACTTTATACGTTAGTACCTATTAGTATATAACTTTATAAGTTATAACGTAATAGTATATAACTGTATACGTTGTAAGGTAATACTACATAACATTATTCGATATAACGTAATAGTATATAACGTTATACGTTATAACGTAATATTATATAACGTTATACGTTATACGGTAATACTACATAACGTTTCACGTTATAACGTAATAGTATATGACGTTATACGTTATACGGTAATACCACATAACGTTTTACGTTATAACGTAGTAGTATATAACTGTATACGTTATACAGTAATACTACATAACGTGATACGATCTAACGTAATAGTATATAACGTTATACGTCAGAAGGTAATACTACATAACGTTATGCGTTATAAGGTAATACTACATATCGTTTTACGTTATAACGTAATAGTATATAACGTTATACGTCAGAAGGTATTATTACATAACGTTATGCGTCATAAGGTAATACTAAATAACGTTATACGTTATAACGTAATAGTATATGACGTTATACGTTATACGGTAATACCACATAACGTTTTACGTTATAACGTAATAGTATATAACGTTATACTTTATAACGCAATAGTATATAACGTTATAAGTCAGAAGGAAGTATAGATAACGTTATACGTCATAACGTGATACTACATAACGTTTTACGTTATAACGTAATAGTATATAGCGTTATATATTAGTACGTAATAGTATATAATGTTATATGTTCGTACGTAATAGTATATAACGTTATACATTAGTACGTAATAGTATATAACGTTATATGTTCTTCCGTAATAGTATATAACGTTATATGTTACTACGTAATATTATATAACTTTATACATTAGTACGTAATAGTATATAACGTTATACATTGGTACGTAATGCTATATAACGTTATACGTTATTACTTAACAGTATATAACGTTATACGACAGTACGTAATAGTATATAACGTTATACTTTATAACGTAATATTATATAACATTATACTTTATAACGTAATGTTATATAACGTTGTACTTTATAACTTAATACTATATAACGTTATACGTTAGTACGGAATACTACATAACGTTATACGTTATAACGTAATAGTACCTAACGTTATACGTTATTACGTGATAGTATGTAACGTTATAATTTAATACGTAATATTATATAACGTTATACGTTATAACATAATAGTATATAACGTCATACGTTATAAAGTACTACTACATAACGTTATACGGTAGTAGCTCGTAGTATATAACTTTATACGTTATAACGTAGTAGTATATAACGGTATACGTTATAAGGTAATACTACATAACGTTATACGTTATAACGTAATAGTATATAACGTTATACGTTATAACGAAATAGTATATAACGTTATACGTTATACGGTAATACTACATAACGTTTTACGTTACAACGTAATAGTATATATCGTTATATATTAGGACGTAATAGTATATAACGTTGTATGTTCGTATGTAATAGTATATAACGTTATACATTAGTACGTAATAGTATATAACGTTATACATCAGTACGTAATAGTATATAACGTTATACGTTATTACGTAACAGTGTATAACGTTATACGTTAGTACGTAATAGTACATAACGTTATACATTAGAACGTATTAGCATATAACGTTACACGACAGTACGTAATAGTATATAACGTTTTACGTCATAACGTGATAGTATATAACGTTATACGTTAGTACCTACTAGTATCTAACTTTATACGTTATAACGTAATAGTATATAACGGTGTACGTTAGAAGGTAATACTACATAACGTTATACATTATAATGTAATAGTATATAACGTTATACGTCAGAAGGTAATACTACATAACGTTATGCGTTATAAGGTAATACTACATAACGTTTTACGTTATAACGTAATAGTATATAACGTCATATATTAGTACGTAATGGTATATAACGTTATATGTTCGTACGTAATAGTATATAACGATATACATTAGTACGTAGTAGTGTATAACGTTATACGTTCGTTTGTAATAGTATATAACGTTCTAAGTTTGTACGTAAGATTATATATCGTTATACGTTATTCCTTAACAGTATATAACGTTACACGACAGTACGTAATAGTACATAACGTTATACATTAGAACGTATTAGTATATAACCTTACACGACAATACGTACGTAATAGTATATAACGTTATACTTTATAACGTAATAGTATATAACGTTATACGTTATAACGTAATATTATATAACGTTATACGTTATACGGTAATACTACATAACGTTTCACGTTATAACGTAATAGTATATAACGTTATACGTTATAAAGTACTACTACATAACGTTATAAGTTAGTAGTTCGTAGTATATAACTTAATACGTTATAACGTAGTACTATATAACGGTATACGTTTATAAGGTAATACTACATAACGTTATACGTTATAACGTAATAGTATATAACGTTATACGTTATAACGTAATATTATATAACGTTATACGTTATACGGTAATACTACATAACGTTTCACGTTATAACGTAATAGTATATAACGTTATACATTAGTACGTATTAGTATATAACGTTATACGTTCGTCCGTAATAGTATATAACGTTATATGTTACTACGTACTAGTATACAACGTTATACATTAGAACGTAATATTATATAACGTTATATGTTCGTACGTAATAGTATATAACGTTATACATTAGTTCGTAATAGCATATAACGTTATACGTTCGTCCGTAATAGTATATAACGTTATATGTTACTACGTACTAGTATATAACGTTATACGTTATTACTTAACAGTATATAACGTTATACGACAGTACGTAATAGTATATAACGTTATACTTTATAACGTAATATTATATAACATTATACTTTATAACGTAATGTTATATAACGTTGTACTTTATAACTTAATACTATATAACGTTATACGTTAGTACGGAATACTACATAACGTTATACGTTATAACGTAATAGTATCTAACGTTATACGTTATTACGTGATAGTATGTAACGTTATAATTTAATACGTAATATTATATAACGTTATACGTTATAACATAATAGTATATAACGTCATACGTTATAAAGTACTACTACATAACGTTATACGGTAGTAGCTCGTAGTATATAACTTTATACGTTATAACGTAGTAGTATATAACGGTATACGTTATAAGGTAATACTACATAACGTTATACGTTATAACGTAATAGTATATAACGTTATACGTTATAACGAAATAGTATATAACGTTATACGTTATACGGTAATACTACATAACGTTTTACGTTACAACGTAATAGTATATATCGTTATATATTAGGACGTAATAGTATATAACGTTGTATGTTCGTATGTAATAGTATATAACGTTATACATTAGTACGTAATAGTATATAACGTTATACATCAGTACGTAATAGTATATAACGTTATACGTTATTACGTAACAGTGTATAACGTTATACGTTAGTACGTAATAGTACATAACGTTATACATTAGAACGTATTAGCATATAACGTTACACGACAGTACGTAATAGTATATAACGTTTTACGTCATAACGTGATAGTATATAACGTTATACGTTAGTACCTACTAGTATCTAACTTTATACGTTATAACGTAATAGTATATAACGGTGTACGTTAGAAGGTAATACTACATAACGTTATACATTATAATGTAATAGTATATAACGTTATACGTCAGAAGGTAATACTACATAACGTTATGCGTTATAAGGTAATACTACATAACGTTTTACGTTATAACGTAATAGTATATAACGTCATATATTAGTACGTAATGGTATATAACGTTATATGTTCGTACGTAATAGTATATAACGATATACATTAGTACGTAGTAGTGTATAACGTTATACGTTCGTTTGTAATAGTATATAACGTTCTAAGTTTGTACGTAAGATTATATATCGTTATACGTTATTCCTTAACAGTATATAACGTTACACGACAGTACGTAATAGTACATAACGTTATACATTAGAACGTATTAGTATATAACCTTACACGACAATACGTACGTAATAGTATATAACGTTATACTTTATAACGTAATAGTATATAACGTTATACGTTATAACGTAATATTATATAACGTTATACGTTATACGGTAATACTACATAACGTTTCACGTTATAACGTAATAGTATATAACGTTATACGTTATAAAGTACTACTACATAACGTTATACGTTAGTAGCTCGTAGTATATAACTTAATACGTTATAACGTAGTACTATATAACGGTATACGTTTATAAGGTAATACTACATAACGTTATACGTTATAACGTAATAGTATATAACGTTATACGTTATAACGTAATATTATATAACGTTATACGTTATACGGTAATACTACATAACGTTTCACGTTATAACGTAATAGTATATAACGTTATACATTAGTACGTAATAGTATATAACGTTATACGTTCGTCCGTAATAGTATATAACGTTATATGTTCGTACGTAATAGTATATAACGTTATACATTAGTAAGTAATAGTACATAACGTTATACAACAGTACGTAATAGTATATAACGTTATACGTTATTACGTAACAGTGTATAACGTTATCCGTTAGTACGTAATAGTACATAACGTTATACATTAGTACGTAATAGTATATAACGTTATATGTTCGTCCGTAATAGTATATAACGTTATATGTTCGTACGTAATAGTATATAACGTTATACATTAGTAAGTAATAGTATATAACGTTATATGTTCGTCCGTAATAGTATATAACGTTATATGTTACTACGTAATAGTATATAACTTTATACGTTAGTACCTATTAGTATATAACTTTATACGTTATAACGTAATAGTATATAACTGTATACGTTGTAAGGTAATACTACATAACGTTATTCGATATAACGTAATAGTATATAACGTTATAAGTTATAACATGATGGTATATAACGTTATACGTTATAAACTACTACTACATAACGTTATACGTTAGTACCTAGTAGTATATAACTCTATACGTTATAACGTAGTAGTATATAACGGTATACGTTATAAGGTAATACTACATAACGTTATACGTTATAACGTAATAGTATGTAACGTTATAAGTTAGTACGTAATAGTATATAACGTTATACATTAGTTCGTAATAGCATATAACGTTATACGTTCGTCCGTAATAGTATATAACGTTATATGTTACTACGTACTAGTATATAACGGTATACATTAGTACGTAATAGTATATAACGTTATACAACAGTACGTAATAGTATATAACGTTATACGTTATTACGTAACAGTGTATAACGTTATCCGTTAGTACGTAATAGTACATAACGTTATACATTAGTACGTAATAGTATATAACGTTATATGTTCGTCCGTAATAGTATATAACGTTATATGTTCGTACGTAATAGTATATAACGTTATACATTAGTAAGTAATAGTATATAACGTTATATGTTCGTCCGTAATAGTATATAACGTTATATGTTACTACGTAATAGTATATAACTTTATACGTTAGTACCTATTAGTATATAACTTTATACGTTATAACGTAATAGTATATAACTGTATACGTTGTAAGGTAATACTACATAACGTTATTCGATATAACGTAATAGTATATAACGTTATAAGTTATAACATGATGGTATATAACGTTATACGTTATAAACTACTACTACATAACGTTATACGTTAGTACCTAGTAGTATATAACTCTATACGTTATAACGTAGTAGTATATAACGGTATACGTTATAAGGTAATACTACATAACGTTATACGTTATAACGTAATAGTATGTAACGTTATAAGTTAGTACGTAATAGTATATAACGTTATACGTTATAACGTAATAGTATATAACGTTATACGTTATACGGTAATACTACACAACGTTTTACCTTATAACGTAATAGTGTATAACGTTATACGTTAGTACGTAATAGTATATAACGTTATACGTTAATACGTAATAGTATACAGCGTTATACGTTAGTACCTATTATTATCTAACTTTATACGTTATAAGGTAATAGTATATAACGGTGTACGTTATAAGGTAATACTACATAACGTTATACATTAGAACGTATTAGTATATAACGTTACACGACAGTACGTAATAGTATATAACGTTATACATTAGTACGTAATAGGATATAACCTTATATGTTCGTCGGTAATAGTATATAACGTTATGTGTTACTACGTAATAGTATATAACTTTATACATTAGTACGTAATAGTATATAACGTTATACATTAGTACGTATTAGTATATAACGTTATACATTAGTACGTATTAGTATATAACGTTATACGTTATTACGTAACAGTGTATAACGTTATACGTTAGTACGTAATAGTACATAACGTTATCCATTAGAACGTATTAGTATATAATGTTACACGACAGTACGGAATAGTATATAACGTTATACTTTATAACGTAATAGTATATAACATTATATATTAGTACGTAATAGTATATAACGTTATATGTTAATACGTAATAGTATATAACTTTATACATTAGTACGTAATAGTATATAACGTTATACATTAGTACGTAATGGTATATAACGTTATACGTTATTACGTAACAGTGTATAACGTTATACGTTAGTACGTACTAGTATATAACGGTATACATTAGTACGTAATAGTATATAACGTTATACGTTAGTACGAAATACTACACAACGTTATACGTTATAACGTAATAGTACATAACGTTATACGTTATTACGTGATAGTATGTAACGTTATAAGTTATTACGTAATATTATATAAAGTTATACGTTATAACATAATAGTATATAACATTATACGTTATAAAGTAATACTACATAACGTTATACGTTGGTAGCTCGTAGTATATAACTTTATACGTTATAACGTAGTAGTATATAACGGTATACGTTATAAGGTAATACTTTATAACGTTATACGTTATAACGTAATAGTATGTAACGTTACAAGTTAGTACGTAAAAGTATATAACGTTATACTTTATAACATAATAGTATATAACATTATACGTTATAAAGTAATACTACATAACGTTATACGTTGGTAGCTCGTAGTATATAACTTTATACGTTATAACGTAGTAGTATATAACGGTATACGTTATAAGGTAATACTTTATAACGTTATACGTTATAACGTAATAGTATATAACTGTATACGTTGTAAGGTAATACTTCATAACGATATTCGATATAACGTAATAGTATATAACGCTATACGTCAGAAGGTAATACTACATAACGTTATGCGTTATAAGGTAATACTACATAACGTGTTACGTTATAACGTAATAGTATATAACGTTATACGTTAGTACGTAATAGTATATAACTTTATACGTTAGTACCTATTAGTATATAACTTTATACGTTATAACGTAATAGTATATAACTGTATACGTTGTAAGGTAATACTACATAACATTATTCGATATAACGTAATAGTATATAACGTTATACGTTATAACGTAATATTATATAACGTTATACGTTATACGGTAATACTACATAACGTTTCACGTTATAACGTAATAGTATATGACGTTATACGTTATACGGTAATACCATATAACGTTTTACGTTATAACGTAGTAGTATATAACTGTATACGTTATACAGTAATACTACATAACGTGATACGATCTAACGTAATAGTATATAACGTTATACGTCAGAAGGTAATACTACATAACGTTATGCGTTATAAGGTAATACTACATATCGTTTTACGTTATAACGTAATAGTATATAATGTTATACGTCAGAAGGTATTATTACATAACGTTATGCGTCATAAGGTAATACTAAATAACGTTATACGTTATAACGTAATAGTATATGACGTTATACGTTATACGGTAATACCACATAACGTTTTACGTTATAACGTAATAGTATATAACGTTATACTTTATAACGCAATAGTATATAACGTTATAAGTCAGAAGGAAGTATAGATAACGTTATACGTCATAACGTGATACTACATAACGTTTTACGTTATAACGTAATAGTATATAGCGTTATATATTAGTACGTAATAGTATATAATGTTATATGTTCGTACGTAATAGTATATAACGTTATACATTAGTACGTAATAGTATATAACGTTATATGTTCGTCCGTAATAGTATATAACGTTATATGTTACTACGTAATATTATATAACTTTATACATTAGTACGTAATAGTATATAACGTTATACATTGGTACGTAATGCTATATAACGTTATACGTTATTACTTAACAGTATATAACGTTATACGACAGTACGTAATAGTATATAACGTTATACTTTATAACGTAATATTATATAACATTATACTTTATAACGTAATGTTATATAACGTTGTACTTTATAACTTAATACTATATAACGTTATACGTTAGTACGGAATACTACATAACGTTATACGTTATAACGTAATAGTACCTAACGTTATACGTTATTACGTGATAGTATGTAACGTTATAATTTAATACGTAATATTATATAACGTTATACGTTATAACATAATAGTATATAACGTCATACGTTATAAAGTACTACTACATAACGTTATACGGTAGTAGCTCGTAGTATATAACTTTATACGTTATAACGTAGTAGTATATAACGGTATACGTTATAAGGTAAAACTACATAACGTTATACGTTATAACGTAATAGTATATAACGTTATACGTTATAACGAAATAGTATATAACGTTATACGTTATACGGTAATACTACATAACGTTTTACGTTACAACGTAATAGTATATATCGTTATATATTAGGACGTAATAGTATATAACGTTGTATGTTCGTATGTAATAGTATATAACGTTATACATTAGTACGTAATAGTATATAACGTTATACATTAGTACGTAGTAGTGTATAACGTTATACGTTCGTTTGTAATAGTATATAACGTTCTAAGTTTGTACGTAAGATTATATATCGTTATACGTTATTCCTTAACAGTATATAACGTTACACGACAGTACGTAATAGTACATAACGTTATACATTAGAACGTATTAGTATACAACCTTACACGACAATACGTACGTAATAGTATATAACGTTATACTTTATAACGTAATAGTATATAACGTTACACGACAGTACGTAATAGTATATAACGATATACGTCATAATGTAATGCTATATAACGTTATACGTTATACGGTAATACTACATAACGTTATATATTAGGACGTAATAGTATATAACGTTATATGTTCGTACGTATTAGTATATAACGTTATACATTAGTACGTAATAGTATATAACGTTATACGTTCGTCCGTAATAGTATATAACGTTATATGTTACTACGTAGTAGTATATAAAGTTATACATTAGAACGTATTAGTATATAACCTTACACGACAATACGTACGTAATAGTATATAACGTTATACTTTATAACGTAATAGTATATAACGTTATACGTTATAACGTAATATTATATAACGTTATACGTTATACGGTAATACTACATAACGTTTCACGTTATAACGTAATAGTATATAACGTTATACGTTATAAAGTACTACTACATAACGTTATACGTTAGTAGTTCGTAGTATATAACTTAATACGTTATAACGTAGTACTATATAACGGTATACGTTTATAAGGTAATACTACATAACGTTATACGTTATAACGTAATAGTATATAACGTTATACGTTATAACGTAATATTATATAACGTTATACGTTATACGGTAATACTACATAACGTTTCACGTTATAACGTAATAGTATATAACGTTATACATTAGTACGTATTAGTATATAACGTTATACGTTCGTCCGTAATAGTATATAACGTTATATGTTACTACGTACTAGTATACAACGTTATACATTAGAACGTAATATTATATAACGTTATATGTTCGTACGTAATAGTATATAACGTTATACATTAGTTCGTAATAGCATATAACGTTATACGTTCGTCCGTAATAGTATATAACGTTATATGTTACTACGTACTAGTATATAACGTTATACGTTATTACTTAACAGTATATAACGTTATACGACAGTACGTAATAGTATATAACGTTATACTTTATAACGTAATATTATATAACATTATACTTTATACCGTAATGTTATATAACGTTGTACTTTATAACTTAATACTATATAACGTTATACGTTAGTACGGAATACTACATAACGTTATACGTTATAACGTAATAGTATCTAACGTTATACGTTATTACGTGATAGTATGTAACGTTATAATTTAATACGTAATATTATATAACGTTATACGTTATAACATAATAGTATATAACGTCATACGTTATAAAGTACTACTACATAACGTTATACGGTAGTAGCTCGTAGTATATAACTTTATACGTTATAACGTAGTAGTATATAACGGTATACGTTATAAGGTAATACTACATAACGTTATACGTTATAACGTAATAGTATATAACGTTATACGTTATAACGAAATAGTATATAACGTTATACGTTATACGGTAATACTACATAACGTTTTACGTTACAACGTAATAGTATATATCGTTATATATTAGGACGTAATAGTATATAACGTTGTATGTTCGTATGTAATAGTATATAACGTTATACATTAGTACGTAATAGTATATAACGTTGTACATCAGTACGTAATAGTATATAACGTTATACGTTATTACGTAACAGTGTATAACGTTATACGTTAGTACGTAATAGTACATAACGTTATACATTAGAACGTATTAGCATATAACGTTACACGACAGTACGTAATAGTATATAACGTTTTACGTCATAACGTGATAGTATATAACGTTATACGTTAGTACCTACTAGTATCTAACTTTATACGTTATAACGTAATAGTATATAACGGTGTACGTTAGAAGGTAATACTACATAACGTTATACATTATAATGTAATAGTATATAACGTTATACGTCAGAAGGTAATACTACATAACGTTATGCGTTATAAGGTAATACTACATAACGTTTTACGTTATAACGTAATAGTATATAACGTCATATATTAGTACGTAATGGTATATAACGTTATATGTTCGTACGTAATAGTATATAACGATATACATTAGTACGTAGTAGTGTATAACGTTATACGTTCGTTTGTAATAGTATATAACGTTCTAAGTTAGTACGTAAGATTATATATCGTTATACGTTATTCCTTAACAGTATATAACGTTACACGACAGTACGTAATAGTACATAACGTTATACATTAGAACGTATTAGTATATAACCTTACACGACAATACGTACGTAATAGTATATAACGTTATACTTTATAACGTAATAGTATATAACGTTATACGTTATAACGTAATATTATATAACGTTATACGTTATACGGTAATACTACATAACGTTTCACGTTATAACGTAATAGTATATAACGTTATACGTTATAAAGTACTACTACATAACGTTATACGTTAGTAGCTCGTAGTATATAACTTAATACGTTATAACGTAGTACTATATAACGGTATACGTTTATAAGGTAATACTACATAACGTTATACGTTATAACGTAATAGTATATAACGTTATACGTTATAACGTAATATTATATAACGTTATACGTTATACGGTAATACTACATAACGTTTCACGTTATAACGTAATAGTATATAACGTTATACATTAGTACGTAATAGTATATAACGTTATACGTTCGTCCGTAATAGTATATAACGTTATATGTTCGTACGTAATAGTATATAACGTTATACATTAGTAAGTAATAGTATATAACGTTATACAACAGTACGTAATAGTATATAACGTTATACGTTATTACGTAACAGTGTATAACGTTATCCGTTAGTACGTAATAGTACATAACGTTATACATTAGTACGTAATAGTATATAACGTTATATGTTCGTCCGTAATAGTATATAACGTTATATGTTCGTACGTAATAGTATATAACGTTATACATTAGTAAGTAATAGTATATAACGTTATATGTTCGTCCGTAATAGTATATAACGTTATATGTTACTACGTAATAGTATATAACTTTATACGTTAGTACCTATTAGTATATAACTTTATACGTTATAACGTAATAGTATATAACTGTATACGTTGTAAGGTAATACTACATAACGTTATTCGATATAACGTAATAGTATATAACGTTATAAGTTATAACATGATGGTATATAACGTTATACGTTATAAACTACTACTACATAACGTTATACGTTAGTACCTAGTAGTATATAACTCTATACGTTATAACGTAGTAGTATATAACGGTATACGTTATAAGGTAATACTACATAACGTTATACGTTATAACGTAATAGTATGTAACGTTATAAGTTAGTACGTAATAGTATATAACGTTATACATTAGTTCGTAATAGCATATAACGTTATACGTTCGTCCGTAATAGTATATAACGTTATATGTTACTACGTACTAGTATATAACGGTATACATTAGTACGTAATAGTATATAACGTTATACAACAGTACGTAATAGTATATAACGTTATACGTTATTACGTAACAGTGTATAACGTTATCCGTTAGTACGTAATAGTACATAACGTTATACATTAGTACGTAATAGTATATAACGTTATATGTTCGTCCGTAATAGTATATAACGTTATATGTTCGTACGTAATAGTATATAACGTTATACATTAGTAAGTAATAGTATATAACGTTATATGTTCGTCCGTAATAGTATATAACGTTATATGTTACTACGTAATAGTATATAACTTTATACGTTAGTACCTATTAGTATATAACTTTATACGTTATAACGTAATAGTATATAACTGTATACGTTGTAAGGTAATACTACATAACGTTATTCGATATAACGTAATAGTATATAACGTTATAAGTTATAACATGATGGTATATAACGTTATACGTTATAAACTACTACTACATAACGTTATACGTTAGTACCTAGTAGTATATAACTCTATACGTTATAACGTAGTAGTATATAACGGTATACGTTATAAGGTAATACTACATAACGTTATACGTTATAACGTAATAGTATGTAACGTTATAAGTTAGTACGTAATAGTATATAACGTTATACGTTATAACGTAATAGTATATAACGTTATACGTTATACGGTAATACTACACAACGTTTTACCTTATAACGTAATAGTGTATAACGTTATACGTTAGTACGTAATAGTATATAACGTTATACGTTAATACGTAATAGTATACAGCGTTATACGTTAGTACCTATTATTATCTAACTTTATACGTTATAAGGTAATAGTATATAACGGTGTACGTTATAAGGTAATACTACATAACGTTATACATTAGAACGTATTAGTATATAACGTTACACGACAGTACGTAATAGTATATAACGTTATACATTAGTACGTAATAGGATATAACCTTATATGTTCGTCGGTAATAGTATATAACGTTATGTGTTACTACGTAATAGTATATAACTTTATACATTAGTACGTAATAGTATATAACGTTATACATTAGTACGTATTAGTATATAACGTTATACATTAGTACGTATTAGTATATAACGTTATACGTTATTACGTAACAGTGTATAACGTTATACGTTAGTACGTAATAGTACATAACGTTATCCATTAGAACGTATTAGTATATAATGTTACACGACAGTACGGAATAGTATATAACGTTATACTTTATAACGTAATAGTATATAACATTATATATTAGTACGTAATAGTATATAACGTTATATGTTAATACGTAATAGTATATAACTTTATACATTAGTACGTAATAGTATATAACGTTATACATTAGTACGTAATGGTATATAACGTTATACGTTATTACGTAACAGTGTATAACGTTATACGTTAGTACGTACTAGTATATAACGGTATACATTAGTACGTAATAGTATATAACGTTATACGTTAGTACGAAATACTACACAACGTTATACGTTATAACGTAATAGTACATAACGTTATACGTTATTACGTGATAGTATGTAACGTTATAAGTTATTACGTAATATTATATAAAGTTATACGTTATAACATAATAGTATATAACGTTATACGTTATAAAGTAATACTACATAACGTTATACGTTAGTAGCTCGTAGTATATAACTTTATACGTTATAACGTAGTAGTATATAACGGTATACGTTATAAGGTAATACTTTATAACGTTATACGTTATAACGTAATAGTATGTAACGTTACAAGTTAGTACGTAAAAGTATATAACGTTATACTTTATAACATAATAGTATATAACATTATACGTTATAAAGTAATACTACATAACGTTATACGTTGGTAGCTCGTAGTATATAACTTTATACGTTATAACGTAGTAGTATATAACGGTATACGTTATAAGGTAATACTTTATAACGTTATACGTTATAACGTAATAGTATATAACTGTATACGTTGTAAGGTAATACTTCATAACGTTATTCGATATAACGTAATAGTATATAACGCTATACGTCAGAAGGTAATACTACATAACGTTATGCGTTATAAGGTAATACTACATAACGTGTTACGTTATAACGTAATAGTATATAACGTTATACGTTAGTACGTAATAGTATATAACTTTATACGTTAGTACCTATTAGTATATAACTTTATACGTTATAACGTAATAGTATATAACTGTATACGTTGTAAGGTAATACTACATAACATTATTCGATATAACGTAATAGTATATAACGTTATACGTTATAACGTAATATTATATAACGTTATACGTTATACGGTAATACTACATAACGTTTCACGTTATAACGTAATAGTATATGACGTTATACGTTATACGGTAATACCATATAACGTTTTACGTTATAACGTAGTAGTATATAACTGTATACGTTATACAGTAATACTACATAACGTGATACGATCTAACGTAATAGTATATAACGTTATACGTCAGAAGGTAATACTACATAACGTTATGCGTTATAAGGTAATACTACATATCGTTTTACGTTATAACGTAATAGTATATAATGTTATACGTCAGAAGGTATTATTACATAACGTTATGCGTCATAAGGTAATACTAAATAACGTTATACGTTATAACGTAATAGTATATGACGTTATACGTTATACGGTAATACCACATAACGTTTTACGTTATAACGTAATAGTATATAACGTTATACTTTATAACGCAATAGTATATAACGTTATAAGTCAGAAGGAAGTATAGATAACGTTATACGTCATAACGTGATACTACATAACGTTTTACGTTATAACGTAATAGTATATAGCGTTATATATTAGTACGTAATAGTATATAATGTTATATGTTCGTACGTAATAGTATATAACGTTATACATTAGTACGTAATAGTATATAACGTTATATGTTCGTCCGTAATAGTATATAACGTTATATGTTACTACGTAATATTATATAACTTTATACATTAGTACGTAATAGTATATAACGTTATACATTGGTACGTAATGGTATATAACGTTATACGTTATTACTTAACAGTATATAACGTTATACGACAGTACGTAATAGTATATAACGTTATACTTTATAACGTAATATTATATAACATTATACTTTATAACGTAATGTTATATAACGTTGTACTTTATAACTTAATACTATATAACGTTATACGTTAGTACGGAATACTACATAACGTTATACGTTATAACGTAATAGTACCTAACGTTATACGTTATTACGTGATAGTATGTAACGTTATAATTTAATACGTAATATTATATAACGTTATACGTTATAACATAATAGTATATAACGTCATACGTTATAAAGTACTACTACATAACGTTATACGTTAGTAGCTCGTAGTATATAACTTTATACGTTATAACGTAGTAGTATATAACGGTATACGTTATAAGGTAAAACTACATAACGTTATACGTTATAACGTAATAGTATATAACGTTATACGTTATAACGAAATAGTATATAACGTTATACGTTATACGGTAATACTACATAACGTTTTACGTTACAACGTAATAGTATATATCGTTATATATTAGGACGTAATAGTATATAACGTTGTATGTTCGTATGTAATAGTATATAACGTTATACATTAGTACGTAATAGTATATAACGTTATACATTAGTACGTAGTAGTGTATAACGTTATACGTTCGTTTGTAATAGTATATAACGTTCTAAGTTTGTACGTAAGATTATATATCGTTATACGTTATTCCTTAACAGTATATAACGTTACACGACAGTACGTAATAGTACATAACGTTATACATTAGAACGTATTAGTATACAACCTTACACGACAATACGTACGTAATAGTATATAACGTTATACTTTATAACGTAATAGTATATAACGTTACACGACAGTACGTAATAGTATATAACGATATACGTCATAATGTAATGCTATATAACGTTATACGTTATACGGTAATACTACATAACGTTATATATTAGGACGTAATAGTATATAACGTTATATGTTCGTACGTATTAGTATATAACGTTATACATTAGTACGTAATAGTATATAACGTTATACGTTCGTCCGTAATAGTATATAACGTTATATGTTACTACGTAGTAGTATATAAAGTTATACATTAGAACGTAATAGTATATAACGTTATACATCAGTACGTAATAGTATATAACGTTATACGTTATTACGTAACAGTGTATAACGTTATACGTTAGTACGTAATAGTACATAACGTTATACATTAGAACGTATTAGTATATAACGTTATACGTTATTACGTAACAGTGTATAACGTTATACGTTAGTACGTAATAGTATATAACGTTATACGTTATTACGTAATAGTATACAGCGTTATACGTTAGTAGCTATTAGTATATAACGTTATACGTTATAACATGATAGTATAGTATAACGTTATACATTATAAACTACTACTACATAACGTTATACGTTAGTACCTAGTAGTATATAACTTTATACGTTATAACGTAGTAGTATATAACGGTATACGTTATAAGGTAATACTACATAACGTTATACGTTATAACGTAATAGTATGTAACGTTATAAGTTAGTACGTAAAAGTATATAACGTTATACGTTAGTACGTAATAGTATATAACGTTATACATTAGCACGTAATAGTATATAACGTTATATGTTACTACGTAATAGTATACAACTTTATACATTAGTACGTAATAGTATATAACGTTATACGTCAGAAGGGGATACTACATAACGTTATACGTTTTAAGGTAATACTACATAACGTTATACGTTAGTACGTAATAGTACATAACGTTATACGTTAGTACGTAATAGTATATAACGTTATACGTTATTACGTAATAGTATACAGCGTTATACGTTAGTACCTATTAGTATATAACGTTATACGTTATAACATGATAGTATATAACGTTATACGTTATAAACTACTACTACATAACGTTATACGTTAGTACCTAGTAGTATATAACTTTATACGTTATAACGTAGTAGTATATAACGGTATACTTTATAAGGTAATACTACATAACGTTATACGTTATAACGTAATAGTATATAACGTTATACGTTATTACGTAATAGTATACAGCGTTATACGTTAGTACCTATTAGTATATAACGTTATACGTTATAACATGATAGTATATAACGTTATACGTTATAAACTACTACTACATAACGTTATACGTTAGTACCTAGTAGTATATAACTTTATACGTTATAACGTAGTAGTATATAACGGTATACTTTATAAGGTAATACTACATAACGTTATACGTTATAACGTAATAGTATGTAACGTTATAAGTTAGTACGTAAAAGTATATAACGTTATACGTTATAACATAATAGTATATAACGTTATACGTTATAAAGTAATACTGCATAACGTTATACGTTGGTAGCTCGTAGTATATAACTTTATACGTTATAACGTAGTAGTATATAACGGTATACGTTATAAGGTAATACTTCATAACGTTATACGTTATAACGTAATAGTATATAACTGTATACGTTGTAAGGTAATACTACATAACGTTATTCGATATAACGTAATAGTATATAACGTTATACGTCAGAAGGTAATACTACATAACGTTATGCGTTATAAGGTAATACTACATAACGTGTTACGTTATAACGTAATAGTATATAACGTTATACGTTAGTACGTAATAGTATATAACTTTATACGTTAGTACCTATTAGTATATAACTTTATACGTTATAACGTAGTACTATATAACGGTATACGTTGTAAGGTAATACTACATAACATTATTCGATATAACGTAATAGTATATAACGTTATACGTTATAACATGATGGTATATAACTTTATACGTTATAAACTACTAATACATAACGTTATACGTTAGTACCTAGTAGTATATAACTTAATACGTTATAACGTAGTACTATATAACGGTATACGTTTATAAGGTAATACTACATAACGTTATACGTTATAACGTAATACTAAATAACGTTATACGTTATAACGTAATAGTATATGACGTTATACGTTATACGGTAATACCACATAACGTTTTACGTTATAACGTAGTAGTATATAACGTTATACATTAGTACGTAATAGTATATAACGTTATATGTTACTACGTAATATTATATAACTTTATACATTAGTACGTAATAGTATATAACGTTATACATTGGTACGTAATGGTATATAACGTTATACGTTATTACTTAACAGTATATAACGTTATACGACAGTACGTAATAGTATATAACGTTATACTTTATAACGTAATATTATATAACATTATAGTTTATAACGTAATGTTATATAACGTTGTACTTTATAACTTAATACTATATAACGTTATACGTTAGTACGGAATACTACATAACGTTATACGTTATAACGTAATAGTACCTAACGTTATACGTTATTACGTGATAGTATGTAACGTTATAATTTAATACGTAATATTATATAACGTTATACGTTATAACATAATAGTATATAACGTCATACGTTATAAAGTACTACTACATAACGTTATACGGTAGTAGCTCGTAGTATATAACTTTATACGTTATAACGTAGTAGTATATAACGGTATACGTTATAAGGTAATACTACATAACGTTATACGTTATAACGTAATAGTATATAACGTTATACGTTATAACGAAATAGTATATAACGTTATACGTTATACGGTAACACTACATAACGTTTTACGTTACACCGTAATAGTATATATCGTTATATATTAGGACGTAATAGTATATAACGTTGTATGTTCGTATGTAATAGTATATAACGTTATACATTAGTACGTAATAGTATATAACGTTATACATCAGTACGTAATAGTCTATAACGTTATACGTTATTACGTAACAGTGCATAACGTTATACGTTAGTACGTAATAGTACATAACGTTATACATTAGAACGTATTAGCATATAACGTTACACGACAGTACGTAATAGTATATAACGTTTTACGTCATAACGTGTTAGTATATAACGTTATACGTTAGTACCTACTAGTATCTAACTTTATACGTTATAACGCAATAGTATATAACGGTGTACGTTAGAAGGTAATACTACATAACGTTATACATTATAATGTAATAGTATATAACCTTATACGTCAGAAGGTAATACTACATAACGTTATGCGTTATAAGGTAATACTACATAACGTTTTACGTTATAACGTAATAGTATATAACGTCATATATTAGTACGTAATGGTATATAACGTTATATGTTCGTACGTAATAGTATATAACGATATACATTAGTACGTAGTAGTGTATAACGTTATACGTTCGTTTGTAATAGTATATAACGTTCTAAGTTAGTACGTAAGATTATATATCGTTATACGTTATTCCTTCACAGTATATAACGTTACACGACAGTACGTAATAGTACATAACGTTATACATTAGAACGTATTAGTATATAACCTTACACGACAATACGTACGTAATAGTATATAACGTTATACTTTATAACGTAATAGTATATAACGTTATACGTTATAACGTAATATTATATAACGTTATACGTTATACGGTAATACTACATAACGTTTCACGTTATAACGTAATAGTATATAACGTTATACTTTATAACGTAATAGTATATAACTTAATACGTTATAACGTAGTACTATATAACGGTATACGTTTATAAGGTAAGACTACATAACGTTATACGTTATAACGTAATAGTATATAACGTTATACGTTATAACGTAATATTATATAACGTTATACGTTATACGGTAATACTACATAACGTTTCACGTTATAACGTAATAGTATATAACGTTATACATTAGTACGAAATAGTATATAACGTTATACGTTCGTCCGTAATAGTATATAACGTTATATGTTACTACGTACTAGTATACAACGTTATACATTAGAACGTAATAGTATATAACGTTATATGTTCGTACGTAATAGTATATAACGTTATACATTAGTTCGTAATAGCATATAACGTTATACGTTCGTCCGTAATAGTATATAACGTTATATGTTACTACGTACTAGTATATAACGGTATACATTAGTACGTAATAGTATATAACGTTATACAACAGTACGTAATAGTATATAACGTTATACGTTATTACGTAACAGTGTATAACGTTATCCGTTAGTACGTAATAGTACATAACGTTATACATTACAACGTAATAGTATATAACGTTATACGTCAGAAGGTAATACTATATAACGTTATGCGTTATAAGGTAATACTACATAACATTTTACGTTATAACGTAATAGTATATAACGTCATATATTAGTACGTAATGGTATATAACGTTATATGTTCGTACGTAATAGTATATAACGATATACATTAGTACGTAATAGTATATAACGTTATACGTTATAACATAATAGTATATAACGTTATACGATATAAAGTACTACTACATAACTTTATACGTTAGTAGCTCGTAGTATATAACTTAATACGTTATAACGTAGTAGTATATAACGGTATACGTTATAAGGTAATACTACATAACGTTATACGTTATAACGTAATAGTATATAACGTTATACGTTATAAAGTAGTACTACATAACGTTATACGTTAGTAGCTCGTAGTATATAACTTAATACGTTATGACGTAGTAGTATATAACGCTATACGTTATAAGGTAATACTACATAACGTTATACGTTAGTACGTAATAGTACATAACGTTATACGTTCGTACGTAATGGTATATAACGTTATACATTAGTACGTAATAGTATATAACGTTACACGACAGTACGTAATAGTATATAACGTTATACGTCAGAAGGCAATACTACATAACGTTTTACGTTATAACGTAATAGTGTATAACGTTAGACGTTAGTACGTAATAGTACATAACGTTATACTTTCGTACGTAATGGTATATAACGTTAAACGTTAGTACGTAATGGTATATAACGTTATACGACAGTACGTAATAGTATATAACGTTATACGTTATTACGTAACAGTATATAACGTCATATGTTAGTACGTAATAGTACATAACGTTATACATTAGATCGTATTAGTATATAACGTTACACGACAGTACGTAATAGTATATAACTTTAGACGTTATAACGTAATAGCATATAACGTTATACGTTGGTACGTATTATAATATAAAGTTATACGTTAATACGTAATAGTATATAACTTTATACGTTAGTACCTATTAGTATATAACTTTATACGTTATAACGTAATAGTATATAACTGTATACGTTGTAAGGTAATACTTCATAACGTTATTCGATATAACGTAATAGTATATAACGTTTTACGTTATAACGTAATAGTATATAACGTTATACAGGGTGCGCCGTTAGAATCCGGACAAAAGAAGTTTTGTGCAGAAAGTTGTTTATTTAAGTCAATACACAAAAACACATGAAAATGTTGTTATATCTCATTTAAAGGGTCCTTGCTGAGAACTTTTATTCTATGTAACCACCCTCTGCCTCTATGACCTGCTCTATTCTTGCTCTAAAGCGCGAGCACGCTGACTTCAACTGGTCGCGTTTAATTGTCGCGAATTCTGACTCGATAGCAGCTCGTAGGGAGTTGACGTTGGGGTGCCTGCATTTATTAGTTTGTCTCTCGATAACGCCCCACACGTAATAGTCCAATGGGTTTAGGTCGGGACTGTTAGGAGGCCAGAAATCTTTCGACCAAAACATGTCCACATTGTCAGAGAGCCAATTTTGAACAAGATGACTTGTGTGAGCAGGTGCGCCATCTTGTTGAAATAAATACGGCCTTCCAGAAGCCGTAATTTCCATCCACGGCTTTATTACTGTCTTCAGGACCTCCAAATAAACCTCCTTTGTGATTCTTTCGCCTTTTTGGAAGAAGTGCGTCCTTGTTGATTTTTCCCTAACCTGAACTTTTCTCGCCGGAGAAGGAGAACCCTTCTCGAACCACTCTGAGGCTGCGTATCTCTTAGCAATGTCGTATACCGTCGATCTTGGGTAGCTAAAGAATTTTATAATTTCGACCGGCGTTCTCCCGGCGCGAAGACTTTCTATAATCGCCGCTCTTCTATCGTATTCCGGGTTTTGCTTAACGAGTTCTGTCATTTTGAGGTTATAGAAGACTTATTGACATATTTAACTAACTTCAGAGTCAATCAGCACAAACATCTGAATTCTAATATGGTGGGAACTACAAATTGAATTCTGTCCGAATTCTAACGGCGCACCCTGTATATTAGGACGTAATAGTCTATAACGTTATATGTTCGTTCGTAATAGTATATAACTTTAGACGTTATAACGTAATAGCATATAACGTTGTACGTTAGTACGTATTATAATATAACGTTATACGTTAGTACGTAATAGTATATAACTTTATACGCTAGTACCTATTAGTATATAACTTTATACGTTATAACGTAATAGTATATAACTGTATACATTGTAAGGTAATACTTCATAACGTTATTCGATATAACGTAATAGTATATAATGTTATACGTCATGAGGTAATACTATATAATGTTATACGTTATAAAGTACTACTACATAACGGTTTACGTTATCACGTAATAGTATATAACGTTATACATTAGTACGTAATAGTATATAACATTATACGTCAGAAGGTAATAATAAATAACGTTATGCGTTATATGGTAATACTACATAACGTTTGATGTTATAACGTAATAGTATATAACGTTATATATTAGTACGTAATAGTATATAACGTTATACGTTCGTACGTAGTAGTATTAGCACGTAATAGCATATAACGTTATACGTTAGTACGTATTCGTATATAACGTTATACGTTAGTACGTAATAGCATACAACGTTATACGTTAGTACGTAATAGTATATAACTTTATACGTTAGTACCTATTAGTATATAACTTTATACGTTATAACGTAATAGTATATAACTGTATACGTTGTAAGGTAATACTGAATAACGTTATACGATATAACGTAATAGTATATAACGTTATACGTCCGACGGTAATACTACATAACGTTATGCGTTATAAGGTAGTACTACATAACGTTATACTTTATAACGTAATAGCATATAACGTTATACGTTAGTACGTATTAGTATTTAACGTTATACGTTAGTACCTATTAGTATATAACTTTGTACGTTATAACGTAATAGTATATAACTGTATACTTTATAAGGTAATACTACACAACGTTATTCGATATAACGTAATAGTATATAACGTTATACCTCAGAAGGCAATACTACATAACGTTATGCGTTATAAGGTAATACTGCATAACGTTTTACGGTATAACATAATAGTATATAACGTTATACGTTAGTACGTAATAGCATACAACGTTATACGTTATAACGTAATAGTATATAACTGTATACGTTGTAAGGTAATACTGAATAACGTTATTCGATATAACGTAATATTATATAACGTTATACTTTATAACGTAATGTTATATAACGTTATACTTTATAACTTAATATTATATAACGTTATACGTTAGTACGAAATACTACACAACGTTATACGTTATAACGTAATAGTACATAACGCTATACGTTATTACGTGATAGTATGTAACGTTATAAGTTATTACGTAATAGTATATAAAGTTATACGGTATAACATAATAGTATATAACGTTATACGTTATAAAGTAATACTACATAACGTTATACGTTAGTAGCTCGTAGTATATAACTTTATACGTTATAACGTAATAGTATATAACTGTATACGTTGTAAGGTAATACTTCATAACGTTATTCGATATAACGTAATAGTATATAACGTTATACGTCATGAGGTAATACTATATAACGTTATACGTTATAAAGTACTACCACATAACGTTTTACGTTATAACGTAATAGTATATAACGTCATACATCGAAAGGTAATACTACTTAACATTATACGTCATAAGGTAATGCTATATAACGTTATACGTTATAAAGTACTACTACATAACGTTTTACGTTATAACGTAATAGTATATAACGTTGCATATTAGTACGTAATAGTGTATAACGTTATACGTTCGTACGTAGTAGTATTAGCACGTAATAGCATATAACGTTATACGTTAGTACGTATTCGTATATAACGTTATACGTTAGTACGTAATAGTATATAACGTTATATGTTAGTACGTAATAGCATACAACGTTAGACGTTAGTACGTAATAGTATATAACTTTATACGTTAGTACCTATTAGTATATAACTTTATACGTTATAACGTAATAGTATATAACTGTATACGTTGTAAGGTAATACTGAATAACGTTATTCGATATAACGTAATAGTATATAACGTTATACGTCAGAAGGTAATACTACATAACGTTATGCGTTATAAGGTAATACTGCATAACGTTTTATGTTATAACATAATACTATATAACGTTATACGTTAGTACGTAATAGCATACAACGTTATACGTTAGTACGTAATAGTATATAACTTTATACGTTAGTACCTATTAGTATATAACTTTATACGTTATAACGTAATAGTATATAACTGTATACGTTGTAAGGTAATACTGAATAACGTTATTCGATATAACGTAATAGTATATAACGTTATACGTCAGAAGGTAATACTACATAACGTTATGCGTTATAAGGTACTACCACATATCGTTATACTTTATAACGTAATAGCATATAACGTTATACGTTAGTACGTATTAGTATTTAACGTTATACGTTAGTACCTATTAGTATATAACTTTATACGTTATAACGTAATAGTATATAACTGTATACTTTATAATGTAATACTACACAACGTTATTCGATATAACGTAATAGTATATAACGTTATACCTCAGAAGGCAATACTACATAACGTTATGCGTTATAAGGTAATACTGCATAACGTTTTACGGTATAACATAATAGTATATAACGTTATACGTTAGTACGTAATAGCATACAACGTTATACGTTAGTACGTAATAGTATATAACTTTATACGTTAGTACCTATTAGTATATAGCTTTATACGTTATAACGTAATAGTATATAACTGTATACGTTGTAAGGTAATACTGAATAACGTTATTCGATATAACGTAATAGTATATAACGTTATACGTCAGAAGGTAATACTACATAACGTTATACGATATGCGGTAACACTACATAACGTTATATATTAGTACGTAATAGTATATAACGTTATACGTTCGTAAGTAATAGTATATACCGTTATAAGTTAGTACGTAAGTGTATATAACGTTATACGTTGTTACTTAACAGTATATAACGTTATACGACAGTACGTAATAGTATATAACGTTATAATTTATAACGTAATATTATATAACGTTATACTTTATAACGTAATGTTATATAACGTTATACTTTATAACTTAATACTATATAACGTTATACGTTAGTACGAAATGCTACACAACGTTATACGTTATAACGTAATAGTACATAACGTTATACGTTATTACGTGATAGTATGTAACGTTATAAGTTATTACGTAATAGTATATAAAGTTATACGGTATAACATAATAGTATATAACGTTATACGTTATAAAGTAATACTACATTACGTTATACGTTAGTAGCTCGTAGTATATAACTTTATACGTTATAACGTAATAGTATATAACTGTATACGTTGTAAGGTAATACTTCATAACGTTATTCGATACAACGAAATAGTATATAACGTTATACGTCATGGGGTAATACTATATAACGTTATACGTTATAAAGTACTACTACACAACATTTTACGTTATAACGTAATAGTATATAACGTCATACATCGAAAGGTAATACTACCTAACATTATACGTCATAAGGTAGTACTACATAACGTTTTACGTTATCACGTAATAGTATATAACGTTATACATTAGTACGTAATAGTATATAACGTTATACGTCAGAAGGTAATACTACATAACGTTATGCGTTATAAGGTAATACTACATAACGTTATGCGTTATAAGGTAATACTACATAACGTTTTACGTTATAACGTAATAGTATATAACGCCATACATCGAAAGGTAATACTACTTAACATTATACGTCATAAGGTAATGCTATATAACGTTATACGTTATAAAGTACTACTACATAACGTTTTACGTTATAACGTAATAGTATATAACGTTGTATATTAGTACGTAATAGTATATAACGTTATACGTTCGTACGTAGTAGTATTAGCACGTAATAGCATATAACGTTATACGTTAGTACGTATTCGTATATAACGTTATACGTTAGTACGTAATAGTATATAACGTTATACGTTAGTACGTAATAGCATACAACGTTATACGTTAGTACGTATTAGTATTTAACGTTATACGTTAGTACCTATTTGTATATAACTTTATACGTTATCACGTAATAGTATATAACGATATACGTTATAACATAGTAGTATATAACGGTATACGTTATAAAGTAATACTACATAACGTTATACGTTAGTAGCTCGTAGTATATAAGTTTATACGCTATAACGTAGTAGTATATAACGGTATACGTTATAAGGTAATACTACATAACGTTATACGTTATAACGTAATAGTATATAACGTTATACGTTATAACGTAATAGTATATAACGTTATACGTCAGAAGGGGATACTACATAACGTTATACGTTTTAAGGTAGTACTACATAACGTTATACGTTAGTACGTAATAGTACATAACGTTATACGTTAGTACGTAATAGCATACAACGTTATATGTTAGAACGTAATAGTATATAACTTTATACGTTAGTACATATTAGTATATAACTTAATACGTTATAACGTAGTAGTATATAACGGTATACGTTATAAGGTAATACTACATAACGTTATGCGTTATAAGGTAATACTACATAACGTTTTACGTTATAACGTGATAGTATATAACGTTATACGTTAGTATCTATTAGTATCTAACTTTATACGTTATAACGTAATAGTATATAACGGTGTACGTTAGAAGGTAATACTACATAACGTTATACATTACAACGTAATAGTATATAACGTTATACGTCAGAAGGTAATACTATATAACGTTATGCGTTATAAGGTAATACTACATAACATTTTACGTTATAACGTAATAGTATATAACGTCATATATTAGTACGTAATGGTATATAACGTTATATGTTCGTACGTAATAGTATATAACGATATACATTAGTACGTAATAGTATATAACGTTATACGTTATAACATAATAGTATATAACGTTATACGATATAAAGTACTACTACATAACTTTATACGTTAGTAGCTCGTAGTATATAACTTAATACGTTATAACGTAGTAGTATATAACGGTATACGTTATAAGGTAATACTACATAACGTTATACGTTATAACGTAATAGTATATAACGTTATACGTTATAAAGTAGTACTACATAACGTTATACGTTAGTAGCTCGTAGTATATAACTTAATACGTTATGACGTAGTAGTATATAACGCTATACGTTATAAGGTAATACTACATAACGTTATACGTTAGTACGTAATAGTACATAACGTTATACGTTCGTACGTAATGGTATATAACGTTATACATTAGTACGTAATAGTATATAACGTTACACGACAGTACGTAATAGTATATAACGTTATACTTCAGAAGGCAATACTACATAACGTTTTACGTTATAACGTAATAGTGTATAACGTTAGACGTTAGTACGTAATAGTACATAACGTTATACTTTCGTACGTAATGGTATATAACGTTAAACGTTAGTACGTAATGGTATATAACGTTATACGACAGTACGTAATAGTATATAACGTTATACGTTATTACGTAACAGTATATAACGTCATATGTTAGTACGTAATAGTACATAACGTTATACATTAGATCGTATTAGTATATAACGTTACACGACAGTACGTAATAGTATATAACTTTAGACGTTATAACGTAATAGCATATAACGTTATACGTTGGTACGTATTATAATATAAAGTTATACGTTAGTACGTAATAGTATATAACTTTATACGTTAGTACCTATTAGTATATAACTTTATACGTTATAACGTAATAGTATATAACTGTATACGTTGTAAGGTAATACTTCATAACGTTATTCGATATAACATAATAGTATATAACGATATACGTCATGAGGTAATGCTATATAACGTTATGCGTTATAAAGTACTTCTACATAACGTTATAAGTTATTACGTAATAGTATATAACGTTATACGTTATAACGTAATAGTATATAACGTTAAACGTTATACGGTAATACTACATAACGTTTTACGTTATAACGTAATAGTATATAACGTTATATGTTACTGCGTACTAGTATATAACGTTATACATTAGTACGTAATAGTATATAACGTTATATGTTACTACGTACTAGCATATAACGTTATACATTAGTACGTAATAGTATATAACGTTATACATCAGCACGTAATAGTATATAACGTTATACGGTATTGCGTAACAGTGTATAGCGTTATACGTTAGTACGTAATAGTACATAACGTTATACATTGGAACGTATTAGTATATAACGTTACAGGACAGTACGTAGTAGTATATAACGTAACACGACAGTACGTAATAGTATATAACGTTATACGTTAGAAGGTAATACTACATAACGTTATACGTCATAATGTGATACTACATAACGTTATACGTTTTAAGGTAATACTACATAACGTTTTACGTTATAACGTTATAGTATATAACGTTATACGTCAGAAGGGGATACTACATAACGTTAAACGTTTTGAGGTAATACTACATAACGTTATACGTTAGTACGTAATAGTACATAACGTTATACGTTCGTACGTAATGGTATATAACGTTATACATTAGTACGTAATAGTATATAACGTTACACGACAGTACGTAATATTATATAACGTTATACGTCAGAAGGTAATACTACATAACGTTTTACGTTATAACGTAATAGTATATAACGTTATACGTTAGTACGTAATAGTATATAACGTTATACGTTATACGGTAATACTACATAACGATATACGTTATTACGTAATAGTATGTAATGTTATAAGTTAGTACGTAATAGTATATAACGTTATACGTTATAACGTAATAGTATATAACGTTATACGTTATACGGTAATACTACATAACGTTATACGTTATTACGTAATAGTATGTAAAGTTATAAGTTAGTACGTAATAGTATATAACGTTATACGTTATACGGTAATACTACATAACGTTATACGTTATTACGTAATAGTATGTAAAGTTATAAGTTAGTACGTAATAGTATATAACGTTATACGTTATAAACTACTACTACATAACGTTATACGTTAGGACCTAGTAGTATATAACTTTATACGTTATAACGTAGTAGTATATAACGGTATACGTTATAAGGTAATACTACACAACGTTTTACGTTATAACGTAATAGTATATAAGGTTATACGTTAGTACGTAATAGTACATAACGTTATACGTTCGTACGTAATGGTATATAACGTTATACGTTAGTACGTAATAGTATATAACGTTATACGACAGTACGTAATAGTATAGAACGTTATACGTTATTACGTAACAGTACATAACGTCATACGTTAGTACGCAATAGTACATAACGTTATACATTAGAACGTATTAGTATATAACGTTACACGACAGTACGTAATAGTATATAACTTTAGACGTTATAACGTAATAGCATATAACGTTATACGTTAGTACGTATTATAATATAACGTTATACGTTAGTACGTAATAGTATATAACTTTATTCGTTAGTACCTATTAGTATATAACTTTATACGTTATAACGTAATAGTATATAACTGTATACGTTGTAAGGTAATACTTCATAACGTTATTCGATATAACGTAATAGTATATAACGTTATACGTCATGAGGTAATACTATATAACGTTATGCGTTATAAAGTACTTCTACATAACGTTTTACGTTATCACGTAATAGTATATAACGTTATACATTAGTACGTAATAGTATATAACGTTATACGTTATTACGTAATAGTATGTAACGTTATAAGTTAGTACGTAATAGTATATAACGTTATACGTTATAACGTAATAGTACATAACGTTATACGTTATTACGTGATAGTATGTAACGTTATAAGTTATTACGTAATAGTATATAACGTTATACGTTATAACGTAATAGTATATAACGTTATACATTAGTACGTAATAGTATATAACGTTATACGTTATTACGTAATAGTATGTAACGTTATAAGTTAGTACGTAATAGTATATAACGTTATACGTTATAACGTAATAGTACATAACGTTATACGTTATTACGTGATAGTATGTAACGTTATACGTTATAACGTAATAGTACATAACGTTATACGTTATTACGTGATAGTATGTAACGTTATAAGTTATTACGTAATAGTATATAACGTTATATGTTACTACGTACTAGTATATAACGTTATACATTAGTACGTAATAGTATATAACGTTATATGTTACTACGTACTAGCATATAACGTTATACATTAGTACGTAATAGTATATAACGTTATACATCAGTACGTAATAGTATATAACGTTATACGGTATTGCGTAACAGTGTATAGCGTTATACGTTAGTACGTAATAGTACATAACGTTATACATTGGAACGTATTAGTATATAACGTTACAGGACAGTACGTAGTAGTATATAACGTAACACGACAGTACGTAATAGTATATAACGTTATACGTTAGAAGGTAATACTACATAACGTTATACGTCATAATGTGATACTACATAACGTTATACGTTTTAAGGTAATACTACATAACGTTTTACGTTATAACGTTATAGTATATAACGTTATACGTCAGAAGGGGATACTACATAACGTTAAACGTTTTGAGGTAATACTACATAACGTTATACGTTAGTACGTAATAGTACATAACGTTATACGTTCGTACGTAATGGTATATAACGTTATACATTAGTACGTAATAGTATATAATGTTATAAGTTAGTACGTAATAGTATATAACGTTATACGTTATAACGTAATAGTATATGACGTTATACGTTATAAGGTAATTCTACATAACGTTATACGTTATAACGTAATAGTATATAACGTTATACGTCATAAGGTGATACTACATAACGTTATACGATTTAAGGTAATACTACATAACGTTTTACGTTATAACGTAATAGTATATAACGTTATACGTCAGAAGGGGATACTACATAACGTTATACGTTTTGAGGTAATACTACATAACGTTATACGTTAGTACGTAATAGTACATAACGTTATACGTTCGTACGTAATGGTATATGACGTTATACATTAGTACGTAATAGTATATAACGTTACACGACAGTACGTAATAGTATATAACGTTATACGTCAGAAGGTAATACTACATATCGTTATGCGTTATAGGGTAACACTACATAGCGTTTTACGTTATAACGTAATAGTATATAACGTTTTACGTTAGTACGTAATAGTATATAACGTTATACGTTATTACATATTAGTATGTAACGTTATAAGTTAGTAAGTAATGGTATATAACGTTACACGTTAGTACGTAATAGTATATAACGTTATACGTTAGTACGTAATAGTATATAACGTTATACGTTAGTACGTAATAGCATACAACGTTATACGTTAGTACGTAATAGTATATAGCGTTATACGTTATACGGTAATACTACATAACGTTTTACGTTATAACGTAATAGTATATAACGTTATACGTTCGTGCGTAATAGTATATAACGTTATATGTTACTACGTAATTAGCATATAACGTTATACATTAGTACGTTAATAGTATATAACGTTACACGACAGTACGTAATAGTATATAACGTTATACTTTATAACGTAATAGTATATAACGTTATACTTTATAACGTAATAGTATATAACGTTATACTTTATAACGTAATAGTATATAACGTTTTAAGTCAGAAGGTAATATAGATAACGTTATACGTCATAACGTGATACTACATAACGTTTTACGTTATAACGTAATAGTATATAACGTTATACATTAGTATTTAATGGTATATAACGTTATACGTAATTACGTAACAGTGTATAACGTTATACGTTAGTACGTAATAGTACATAACGTTATACATTAGAACGTATTAGTATATAACGTCATACGTCAGAAGGTAATACTACATAACGTTATGCGTTATAAAGTAATACTACATAACGTTTTACGTTATAACGTAATAGTATATTACGGTATATATTAGGACGTAATAGTCTATAACGTTATATGTTCGTACGTAATGGTATATAACGTTATACATTAGTACGTAATAGTAAATAACGTTATACGTTCGTGCGTAATAGTATATAACGTTATATGTTACTACGTACTAGTATATAACGTTATACATTAGTACGTAATAGTATATAACGTTACACGACAGTACGTAATAGTATATAACGTTACACGACAGTACGTAATAGTATGTCGGAGATGAAAGGACACCGGGTCCCCCCCGTTGGAATTATTTGGAAAAGCCTCAATACTGTAGCATTTACGAAATAACCCAGACACAGTCATTCGAAACTTGAGACAATGAGTTTAGGCTCGAGGCGACAACCGGTCGCCGAGCGTAGCCACGGTCACGGGATGAACGTTCCACCCAACAGGGATATAAAGTAACATAGCTTTCCTAAAGAATTGGCAGTACAGACACTTGACAATAAGACATTCCAACAGCCCCGCAGCTCGCCACACACGGACCCCATTCTTTGGGCCAGATGATCGCCAGATGCCGATGCATCGTTTACAGTTTATGTTCAGATAGCCTGAGGAACCGTTACAAATCTTAGGACTTAGTTAACTAAAGTCCTTCAGATTGACAAACAGTCTTTATTCTATCAGCCCGTAAATCTGTCACCTATTGCGGGAAGTTATGGGAAAGCCTGATTTGGTCACGTACGACGTCGCCTGCTAGGAACTCTCTCTCTAGGGCGGCTAGCATCCTTTTCTAACCGCCAACATAGAAATTGACCAATTAACAGCAGCGCCTATTTCCCTCACCCTCCGAGTGGAGGCTTTCTTTGACGAATCCGATGATCTCGTGCCCTTAGGCACACCCCGTCATAGTTTTCCTCTGCAGCGTCGTCGCGACGGAAAGTCATTCTTTTCTGGCAATCTGATTAGCTAAGAGTCAATCAAGCGTTCCTAGTATCACGAGTAGTAAGTTGAGTACGACTTAGACTTTGAAGCAAAGTATATTCGTCATCCCGTTGACCGTGGATTCGCTATATCGAACTTAGGGCCATTGTCATTAGCGTCCAGCTACCGCGTCCGTTTGTCAATCTTGTATCAGCCATACTTGTGTAATAAATATCTGTGCGACAACCATGAACAACACTGGTGAAGATTCATTATACGCCCCTAACTCCAACCCGATTACGGTAGAATTCGATCTAGCGACTGGATGAACCAAATGGGGGCTCAGGTGAGTGCCGTGAGTGTTAATCATCGCCCACGTCGGCGATCGCGATCGAGAGGTAGAAGTAGATCGAGGTCGTGAGGGAGAACGTACAACTCCGGCCTGTGCTATTACCGTCAAACATTTCGGGATTGCTGGCAAAAATGCCGATCCCCGTGCATTTGGAAACAGGGAAACAAGAACAGCCGTCCGTAAACGCGGCACAGGTCCTTCCACTAGCTGAAAATATTCCGTGACGATGTATCGACATCTGGCAATCATCTTGTCCGAAGAATAGGATCTTTGTGTAGACAACCACGGGACAGAAAGCGTAGGTAAGGTTACTGTCGAGTGCCGCACCAATTTTAACCGGATTTATTTTGCATATTCTTGTGGAAATATTAAAAGGAAGTATCTACCTTGCTATTTGATATAAGGCGAAACCTCGTTCCGCGATATTCTCCCTATTTGCGCAGCCTACAGCGCACATCTGTCGGTTTATACAATATGAACACTGGTTCCATTCAACTCAACGTATGTCTGCTGCTATTGGAGGTATATCGAAAGGTATGTAGGCCATGCAACAGGAGGAGGTACGTAGGTAAGTGAGGGCAATAGATGTTGCTTATGATTGGATAATAAGAAGATTGGTGGACTAAGAAGGGTCTTAGCCGCCGTCGAGAGAAACACGTACCGGCTTTCGTGCCAACCGTGCACTCGCTCTGACATGTGAGTCTCTGGACGGGCGACAATTACTCTATCGAAGAGCTTGCCTACTTCAGGAGGCGACCCGTAATGGGCCTTCCGGCAAAGCCACATCGTCCCGGAATTCTCGGGGGTTACCTCCAGCCCCAAGCCTTTGATCGCGGCGTCCGCGCAGGACACCGCCATTTACGCCAGACGGGCGATCGCCATACCAGTGGCAACGTCTCGGCTGCGTAGCATGTCAGAACCGAGTCCGGGGGCATCGGTGCGCGATGTACCGTGTCGTACGCGATGTCCCACAGCAACGGGCCCAGTACCGAACCCAGCGGGACACCACGGCACACCACCCTCCCCATCATCCATCCGCCCCACTCGGTGTGGACGATACTACTGACCCTGAGGAAGGCCCAGACTACAACCTGCAGGTAAGCGGGCACCCGATAGAACTCGAGGCCTATACTGTACCAGGGGTTGCAGTTGATGGCGTTGACCACATCTAGAGACACAGCCAACGCTACGTAACCCTGCCGCACGGCGCCCTCGACGAAGTTGCGGACACGGCCTAAGGCATCGGCCGTAAACCGCCCCTCGGGAAGCCAAACTGGCTGTCGTGCAGCCCGGGAGCACGTCGATACAGATGTGACTCGAGTCGGGCTGCCTCAATCCTCTCCAACAGCTTGCCAGCCTGATCCAGCAGCCACACAGGCCAGAATGCGGAAGGCGAGTCCCGGAGAGCGGCAAAGGGACCATCCGCCCCTCCTTCCATAGGTCAGGGTACTCGCCCCGTGACAGGCATCTGTCAAACAGGGTTCTCAGCCTTGGGGCTAAGACTCCGGTGACCTCCTTCCATACGCGGGCCGGAGTCCCGTCGGGACCCGAGGCCTTGCGCTCTCCGAACTTCCCGACAGCTCCGGCCAGCTTATCCTCAGTGATCGCGGATTCCGGGCTACAGCCACCTGCGGTGTCCCGTGGTTCCTTCCCCGGCAGCGGTAGCTCCCGCTTTTCGTTTGTCCTGCCCTATTCCCCGTTCTCCGCCCCCGGGAACAAGGCCCCGACGACTTCCTCCAGGAACTGAGTGTTCATGTTCTCCGTCGTAGGGGGAAACCAAGGACGGAGCTTGTTCAGCACTATTCTATACGGGCGTCCCCAGGGATCGGAGTTGAGGGTGGCCAGAATCTCATCCCAGGCTTGTCTCTTCGCCTCTTTGATGGCTTGCTGCAAAGACCTCCGCGCTTCAAAGTAGGCGTCGTACAAAGAAGCCACCGAAGACTCATCCCCTCGACGCCTACGCCGAGATCTGGTATACCGGTGCAGGGCGCGGATGGAATTCCGGTATCTTCCGCGGTATGGTCACCTTGGCGGGGAAGTCTCGAAGAGCATCCGCCACCTTTTGGGCCTGTCGCGACGCTTTGCTGCTACTGTCGTGGCCCGCGATCTCGAATGTGAGGTTATCCTTAACCGCTCTCCTCTGTATCATCTTTGCGATGCGAAGGTCGGAGAGATTGATCTCCCTCCTGACCATCGATATTGTGTTTCTATATTTAAAACCGAAGCCATCCCTCACGGTGAGCGCAACCCCGGCGTCCTGGGGGGGGGGCGACGGGAACGGCCACGCATATATCTTTTACGCGCGTCCCGCTCGCGAGTGTTTCGCCCCTTTTCGCTCCGGTCGTTGTTTTTTACTCCCATTCCCCACGCGGTTTCTTTTCCCGTGCCTAGGGGGACTAGAGGCAGGGTGGCCACCTCGGCGAACGTCCTCCCCTTTAGTCACTTACAATTATTGGTGTTGCAATCCACAGTCCCGGATGCCGACATCCCTGTTTGCCGCGATGGCGACTTCCGTTCAACGAATCTCACCTTACTCGATGGCGCGAGGATCGCCTGAAGGAATTGCGCCTCTGGCCTTCAGCCCTTTCGTCTTATTCCTGCCCTCCCTCTTCTCGCGTCGGTGACGTAGCCTTCTGTCTCGTGGATCGACGACTCGGCAGTTGAACGCGAGGTGCCACTCGCAGACCGCAGCCCGGATGACACGCTTCTTGGCATTGTCAGCAGCCGGGGGGATCGCATGCTTACGTGCTATCTCACGCCACTATTCCTCTGACTTGCGGAGGAATATAGCGTTGAGGTCCTCGAGAAGATCTCCGAGTTCTATCGGTCCCTTTCCTATTGCTGTTTCATCGCTCCCCGTCCGAACGGAACGGCAGAGACGGGTGACTCCAGCCGCGAGTGAGGCGGAGGTAGGTGTGGGGGTCCCATAGTCCCCCTCGCTGGGAACTTTCCTTTTGCCTCCCTCGTTGTGGCGATCGCTCCCGCTCGCCCCACCCCCTTGCACCACCGCGGTCAGTCGTACCATCGTCTTCTGGAGACGACTGATCTCACTCTCCAGAGAGCGCACCCTATCCTCAAGATACGCAGCATCCGCGTGTTCTTGACCGTTGATCGATCTCACGTCCTTGTCGCTAGTCTCGGTTCCCACGTATACATCCACATACATGTCGTCATCGCCAACACCGCCGTCGCGGTTGCGGAGGCGGCAGAGACCGTCCACTGTCGTGGCGGCAGCGGAGGTGTCCTCTGTACGCTGCTGGAGATCAGCGCCTGACGATTTCGTCCTCCGTGAGGCCTACCTTAAGCGTCTCACGAGTGCGCCCCTCGTGTTACTGGAGAGGGAGGCGATCCTTTCGACCACTTCCATCTCATTCATAATCCCGGTCGCCGCGAGATCTTGGTCGGAGTATCCGTTTTCGTGCATGAGTGTATCAGATGATAAATTATTACAATTTATCAGATTAAATTATTTGATATAGGAAAATCGATCATTTTATTGTATCATAAAATACAGCTTAGCACGCGACAAAACTAGGGTAAAGTTCTGTTTTTGTCATCAGTATCGCAACGGATGAATTCCTTAATTAAACAGAGGCATTACGGTTATTATTGTCGTACGTATACCGTCTTCTATTCGTAACACGGTTAACACTGTACCGACCGATAGCCGATTAATCGGTTTATTGTCGCCGACGCTTACCGACCGGTAGTCCATTAATCGGTATCTTGTCTGCGACACTTACCCACTTTTTGTCGCCGACAATCTTTCTCATTATTCGAGCAGTAATTTGCTATTTAATACTAAGGTACCTTGCTCGGTTCCGTCAGTTTCGTTACTTCGTAAGTTCCCATCGTTTTATACCGATGTGAAAAACTTACCGTTCGAGATGATCGAAAAGAATGGTATTGGAGAGTCTAAACCGAAACAGAGCCGGCGCCAGAGAGGATCTGTACCTGAGCTGCCGGTAAAGCGTATTTTTCTTCGGTAAAATCTCGTTAAAAAAGAATTTTATCATTTGTTTGGAAATGTTTATGGTCTCCACTTTCATTCGTACATCTTTGACATATAAAGAAAGCAATAAAGATAAAGACAAACAAACACAAAAACGAAAACAGAGACGAAAGCAGAAGCTTAACGAAAGAATAATAGGATTAATAACAATAATTTAGTAAAACATTGTCCGATTTATTTCTTCCTTCACGTATTATAAAATATATACGCGCACGTGTATCTCAATGTAAACGACAAAACTGAATTTGTAATAATTCAATCATGAAAAAATTATACAATAGATTTTGATAACATTAGTTAAAATGTAATAGTCCGTTTCTATATATTATAATGTTTCTTAGTTTAATTTCATTGTTAATTTATATTATTTGAATCATAATAAATCATAATTATATCGGATTCTTTTTCGAATACATGTCAAGTCATGGATATTGAATGATCCAAAATAAAGAGCGAAATTTAATACTCAGAAACGTGTAATGCATTTATCGCAAATATAAAATTGTACACTTTATATTTGATATAATTGATCGTATTTGATCGTATGAGATAATAACAGAAAATAAAAGAGGACACACACACACACATCATTACGATAAATCGAATTGAAAATATCGTTTTCAGTATCAATATCTGTTAATGTCTGTTAATGTTTGAGTACTTTGTTCGATTCTGATCTGCCGTGGTATGTTCTAATTTTCCTATCAGAGTTATATCTGTCATTATTAATCAAATCTGAACACGTTGTATATTGTACAAATATTTTATTTCTTTCTCTAATATTCTAATTAAATGTGTCGTTACGGAGAGTGTTATTCGTTATCAAAAATATAAAACTATTACAAGGAACGCTTATTCATAGAAGATTTCAATCCTCACGAAAGGTTTGGAATAATATCTAAGCACGATTTTATTTTTTATTACTTTTCTATTATTGCATAAGATTTGTTACGTGGGCCGACTCTCTACCTGAACCGAGCCTCACATCGCGGACGGGATGGTAGCCAGATGTCCGCACATCTTTATTGCATACCCTTAAGATTTTCAACGACCGAACATAAATCTTAGAAAACTCTAGCTAAAGTCTTTCAGTTCAAACAAAATTCCTTCTATGAGAGCGTTTTCTAAGGTTTATGGTTTCTGTCTGGAAAACACGTGAAAGTTAGTTTTTCACATGTGCGATGCTTCCTACTGTCAACTCTCCACCGACGGCGGCTAAGTCCATCGACAGTCTTAGTAACCACTAGAAACAATGTCTATTACCCTCACTTTCTCGGCCAAAAATCGTCATCAACAAATCCGATGACTCCGTGCGTTAGACGCACCCCTCTTTAGGTCTCCTCCGACACAGCATCGTCACTTTCAAGTGAGTTCGTGTTCGTCGTCAGAGCAGTCAACCAGTCTATACCGGTACCACTCTTAAATCATTCCGTCTGACTGCATACATCGAGAGCTCTGACGAATAAGGTCGATTAATCCAACGAATTCATCGAGAGACATCGTAAAGTCGGGTAGAACTTCTCTGTGACACATTAACTGTACGTATCGCCAAATACATTGTGACGCTCATATTATTGTATGATTGATTGTTGAATATAGACGATATGTTAACCTGTAAACACAGTGTTATCTTCATTGAACCACCACTGTTATCTTAATCGAAACAAGGAGGACGATTACTTCGCGGCGTCGATTAGACGAATCATGGCGAGAAGTTGCGCCTCTCGCTGACGCGTTTTCCTCGCGTCCGCGTCTCTCCGCGAACGATCGTAACATTTCGTCTTTCGAGCAGGATACAGTGGTAAGTGAAAAGTGCATACCAGTGACACCCACTATCATACAGCGCCACGTGGATCCAACATAATCAGCAGAGGAAGCGTTACCACTCCAGGGAAGTCAGTAACGTCAAGGGCCGTCACCTGGAAGAGGCATAATTCGATGGACGAAGAACGCAACCACGCAGCCTCCCGTCGCAAGTGGACAATCGTCAACAAAACGATATTCAACAACTTCGATCTCACGACAAAACGCGCCACTTTCGCGAAGGATCACCTTCCTCACGAAATGTACGTCACCGACATTCCGCTGCACAGGGACAAGCGACAATCTGTAGTCGGAACAATTTCAGTTTCACTACAACTTGATCTTCTATGTGAGTGATCTTCGGGAAAAACGCCTTCTTCGCAAACATCATCATATTCCGCTGCACAGTGACTAGCAACAGTTTAACTCACAGCTACAAGGTAAGCTCGTTCATTGCATTATCTTTACAAACCGCTATACAAATAGAAAAGGAAGACAGAATTATCACCTTGCATCGGAGACGAGGTTTCCAAATTACTCGATTTGCTTGCACATCCAAACGACTCGACGAATACTAACGATGCTGTCAAAAGAACAAGTCCATTTTACGGCGCCACCAGGCATGGATCGAAGACAAGTGGAAACAGCGCCGACTATTGCAAAAGGAACTAGAACATTTAGGCGAGAGGGAAGACGCGCGCGTTTCCGAAATTTCCGACATATATTACGGTCTGGCAGCACGAATACGCACGCTCGCGGACGATACACCGGCAACATCGTCGAAAACCAAGTTCGCGACATCATTATCCGATCAATCTGATTCAACGCTACCAATCGCCTTGAATCAGACAACCTCTAATGCCCGCAGCTTATCGCCTAAACGCCACTTGACGACAACCAAGCTCGAGATATCATTAGCTGAACGACCCGATTCAACGCTACCGATCGCCTTGAATCAGACAACCTCTAACGTTCGCTGTTCCTTGCCTACACGCGAATTGACGACAAACCCTCACGACCCTCTAGATCAGAACGAACCGCACCCCGTCCAGGACAACTATTGCCATACACCACCGACTGAGAATATCATATCAAATCTAGCGATGATCCCGTTGCATGATATACGGAGCTCAACGCATGAAACTCGCAAATCGTCACCTAGAAGCGACCTGACGACAACCACGTCCGCATCACTCGCATCACAACACTCTGATTCAACGCTACCAAACGCATTGAATCGGGCAAGCACTCACGATCATCTGGATCGCGAGAAAGAGAAGATCTCACCAGGCGATAATTCGTCGCAGCAATTGATCTCTACGAATTCGTTACAGGATGTCCCATGCCCTAACACGGTAATTCATAATGTAGAGAGCAACGCGACAAACTCCGTCAATGGTACCGAGGTCAATCTGAAGTCGAAACAAACGGCAAACTCTCCGGAATCCGCGATGTTCGATTATATCCAGGAACAGGTTCTCCTCGATCAACACTTCGACGGTTAATAACCTATCCTGCATCGCGTCACCTGTAACAACTGAATCAAATATCATATCGGAAACTCAATCTGCGGAAAATAACCTGAAGACTCCTCCTCCGCCACGACCGAGAGAGACTACACATGCGAGTGATCCGAATCGGAATGATCTCCACATTATTGCTGCCATCGCGACATCGGGCAATTTCCTGAATTCCACGTTCAATCTGGCGTCGGCCTTGGCTCCATCACAAACAGGACAGCCTCCAATGTCCATACCATCACAATACGATGAACCTTCAGAAAAAACAAACTGGTTCATCTGGCCTACCTCCGATGACCTCACCAGGCAGGCTGCATCATCGCATTTCCTGCACTATCTCAGCCTGAGGACACACATCAGAACGAATCTTAATCTAATGATGACCTACACAGAACACAACTTCCCTCAGACACCGAGCTCAGGCGTAGAACCGCGGGTTAGGCGGAACCATCGGACGCGCTCCCTCACAATACAGCGATATCAAAAGGACAACTCCATAATAATACAGAACCGGTTAACCAGCAACGCCATGAAGCAGGATGGCAACAGATACCTGCAACTGTTAGTCGTAACTCACTGTATCCAATGCGGTGGAAGGAGTTGAACCAAACAGAAGGTAAAACGGTCCTTTTTGCGTGAGGAGGGGAAAATGCTGTTACGCATACCCGACGATCTGCGTCGCCGGGTTATGTGGGACTCGGGCGGTTGACGTTGCCATACCGACTAAAAACCCCTCCTCCCTCCTCGCTGCTTCTTGGTCGGACAACCCCGGCAAAACCATTCGGCATTCATCGGGGCTCTCCTTGTATTGGCCCGTGTTATTTCCTTTTCCGTGCTACTCCTACTCTAATCCTTCCTTAGCCAGTTCAGCATGCTATGTTGTCGTCCTTCTGCGGCACGTGGCTGTCTTGCAGCTCCTCTTCCACTGCTCCCCGTAGTTGGCACATGACGGTCTTACAGAACAGGCTGAACTTGTTCCAGTTCTAGTCCTTGGCGGTCACCGTGGCCATAAAGTTGTCCACGTCTATCTTCTCGCCAAGACCGCTTTCCAGCTCGGTTCTTCTGTCAGTCCACTTAGGGCACGTGAAGAGGACGTGCTCCGCGTCGTCGTTGTAATCTCCGCAATCTAAACATTGGCTGTCAGTGTCTTTCCCGATTCTTCTCCTGTAGACACTGAAGATTCCATGCCAGGTTAGCAGCTGCATCGTATGATGATCTATTTCTTTTTTCTCCTTGGCAAAAAGGAGCGCGTTCGGTATTAATTTCTTGGTGTTGTTATCCCTCCTATACGCTTCCCATTCCTTTTGCCATTCGTCCTTTGTCTCCTTCCGGATCATCTCCAGCTCGTCCTTCAGTGCGCTGCCGTCTCCTACGCAGATCCTGGTCTTGTGGATCCTGGTTCTATCATATGCTTCTTTTAGTTGCTTCACCTTGATGTAGATCGGTAGATTACCGGTCAAGACGCAAAGCGCTGCGTGAGAGACAGTACGGTATGACGTAGTTGTAATGCACAGGGCAGTTCCTTGCGCCCTTTTCAACATCCTCCTTATTTCGGCTGGGCCCGCTCACACCGCTGCACCACAGGTTACGATAGACTCCCATGCGTTGTAGTAGAGCCTACGAGCCAAGCAGAGCGGCCCGTTGATTTTCGGCAGGATGCCCCTGAGTGCTCTGACCATCTTGTCGGCGCTACTACAAACCGTTTCTATGTGCTTGTCGAAACTCCTGTGTGTGTCGATCGAGACACCGAGGTATTTTATCCGCTCGACCGTTTCGATGTCCGAGGTACCTAATTTGATTCCGATCACTCTCGGCACCCGCATCCCAGTGATGAGCATTATTTCCGTCTTCTCTCTCGCCAGCGTGAGTATTATATGTATTAATAATAATTAAGTTATACTAATAATGCTGTTGATTATTAAGCCAAAGTAGTATTTTAACTTTGTATAATTTATGCATTAAGCAGAAATAAAAATATAAAAAATAATTGACTGTTTCTTATTATTTATTATACCAATATAATTCAACAAAAATTACGGTGTCAATCTCATTATATCCTCGGGACGAAAATCTATCCTCATAGAAGCAATACGTCGAACTTCAGCAGGTGTTAATCTCCATGCAATCGCATTTGCACCACAATAATTTACTAGTTCTTCCACTTTTTCAACGCTTAATATGGTAGCTATTTGCGTTAATCGTGCAAATTTATCACGTACAGACCATGAGGTAACAGCGGCTGAGTAACTTGCCAATGACCTTACTTCTTTATCAAGTATAAGATCTTCCGCCTAAAAAATTATTGATTATGATGAAATAAATATTAAAATTATAATAAATTCATAAAATATACATACTCTGTTAATAGTAGACTTTAATACAACTTTTTCTAAACGAGCTGTTACTTCAGCAATAAGAAGACCAATTAAAGCATCATAATTAGATGCTGTTAAACTTCCCTTAAAACTTTGAAGTAAAAATTCTAAATTCATAATTAAAGTTTGTACGAAAGGTCCATCTGTTTCATTTCTTAATAAGTCATCCTACGGATATTGACGAATCGTTACGAGTTTTTTATTTCCTTAACTCATTTTAATCATTTCTTATGATTATATACTTTGTTTACCTCGTTCATATGATGATCCACTGATAAGAATGCATCGACCCAAAGTGTGACTCTCGGTTTGACAGCGCTTACTCGTAAATGTTCTAGAGCATAATCATTAACCGCTCGTAAAATCGACGTAATTCTGGAAATAATACCACTAATGCCAAATTTAAACTTAGGTATGCCTGAATATTTAATACAAGATGGAAGTAGCTGTAGCTACGAAGAACAAAGGTTGGAAGACAGTTCGCTAAATAAGATTGGTATAGAAGATACATCATCTAATACTCCTGATCATGATCAGCAACCTGACATTTTATTCGAGCAATCAGTCTACTTCAGACAGCTTGGATCTCAAACATCAAACAACTGATGTTGGTAAGATTTTTATTATTTTATTCTATTTTTAAAGCGTAGGGGCATATGTTGCATAATCTTGTTTGTTAACTAGGGCACTTGCTTTCGAAACCTAGTACTTCTGGAGAAAGATTAACACAAGAAGCAGTGCAGGGTAAGTGTTTCCCTAATCAGTTCTTACTTTCGCTTACTATGACACACGATATAATCTTTTATTCCTCTAATCTTTTAATCTTTTAAAATAAATGTTAACAATTACCAGAACTGTATTAAGAAGTTATTATCGATAAAACGTACATAATATAATAGAATCTGTAATTCCTAGTGTTTCATATGTACAACAATTTGAATCAGATATGATGATATTTGATATTTATATCGAAGATTTAATTAAGAGAAATGGCACTGTAAACTAACTTTAAGTTTTGCACCCATATATTGCTGATGCTAATGATTCCTAATTAATTTGAAAATGACACTTAATTATCGATAGATAGTGCATTTTATGTTTATAAACGTGAAAAATACAATTTTCGTTTCACCGAACTACGGTTATCCTACAATATATGTATCATTAATATATTATAAGGAACTATTCGAATATACGCACAAAATCGTCTTTATGCGTATTTTTACATACAACTTTTATTTACTTGAAATTATTCGAAATTTGCGGATAAAATTATGCAGACTATATACACAGAAGAAAGGGGATTAATTTTACTATATACTTAATTTGAAAGAAAGTTGCGTGAACTTCTCATGACGTAAAGTGTAAAAATTTAATAGAATGTAGATACAGTTTTCTATTATCGTTACAGATAAAAAATTTGTTAAACACTGATAAAGTTAAAGCCATTAATAGTGGTTGCAGCAAAGATTTGTTATTAATTCAAGATGAATAGGTTTCAAACAAAAAATTCCAGTTACTACTTATAGATTTGAATTTATAAACAAAAACAAGAAATTAAAAATATTATAAAAAAGTTTATTCGCATTAAAAATACTATATTTTATCGCATATCAGAATTTTAGATCTTACGTTTAAAATAGTTTTTTTTACCTTTTTTTGCTAGTAAAGTTAATACTTTAATAAAAATGTCAGGATCGGGTTAACTGAATTGATCGTGTAGTAAAATATCGATCCAAATATCTTGGAATCGTTAAAAAAAATGCTTTCTTTATTGTGAAAAAATGGTACTTTATTACCGTTAATCATTTAACTGTAATATTGGCTATAATATTTAACAATAATATTTCTAGTACTTCAACATTAATATACGTTCTAAATAACATGTGAAGAAATTTGAGGTTAGGTTGGAAGATATCTACACCGGAAATGACGCCTGCAAAATGGCGCACGTGATTGGTTAGAAATTAACCGCAGAACATCTTCATACGCTATTGATTATTTCCTGTAAATGAGGAATTTTAATATGATGTACAAAGTATATAAGATTTTGCATTAAAATTGTCGCAAATATTTTTAAAAATTAATTGGATTGTAGTATTTTTCAAGAATTATAATAATGTAAGATTCTATATGGAATTATTTTCTATCGTTCGCGCATAAGACCAGTACGTAACGACAAGCTTGAGGGTATACAAAGCCACCATTAGACGCGCAACGTAGGCATTTGTCGAGTCGTCTGCAAGCGGAGAGGATCTTATTTTGCTCGACAGTTTCAAATATTTTGTGTGTTGTGTGAACCTGTGCTATCCTGTTCTACAACAAACACGAGCCATATACAGGTTAGTGTACTTACTATTATAATTTTCACATACTAAAACTAGCAAGAAATCATTTCGCACAAGCGTCAAAAATAAAAGAAAACAGCCTAATCTTCAGCGGCTTATACCCAAACGTACTATATTACAAAAACACAATGACAACAGGCTACATCCCCCCAGAAGCGTTCCTATACCTAGACGAAAAAAATTACCTCCAAGACCAAAACAATATCCCGATAATTTTCCACATAAAAAGAAAAATAGGGATAAAAACAATACTCTACGAGGAAAACCTAAACGGACTGACTGCAGACACCAGGTGGAGGTACAACATGGCCCTCCCCCAAAAAGACACTAAAGACAAACACAGAAGAAACACAAAAAAATATTGGTGGATTCCAAACCCATAAGAAAATATAAGTGAAAACTACCAATTCGACAAAAAAAAAAAAACCATTTCTACCACCGTATAACCTAGATGTAAGTACTGTAAATATGTAAATACTATAATCATTGTAAATAATATAATTTAACACCCCCCTCCCCTTCCCACTCATCCCCCCCCCCCAAAATCCCACAACGCATAAAAGTAATACACCGAGGAGTCCTGTTTTGCGGTCAAGTTTCAGGACAAAATACAACACACACAAGAATACACAAAAATCACGCACCAATGCGACTTAAACCCAAAAAAACAAAAAATAAACGCAAAAACCGAAAATCCACGACACATATTAGACCATGGCTACGTCGTACCGACGCGTATCGGTACTTTTGCCTAAACACACTATACTCAATTCATTGTTTATTGTGAATCTCAAAAATGTACAAAAAAATCAAATATTGGCTAAATAAACTATTTAAAAAAAAAAAAAAAAAAAAGTACCACACGATTGGGGACCCCATGTTCTCTAGTCTCTGCACCTTTTGTTGGTTTGGTTTGTAAACTGTATCGTGACCGATGCATTCGGGACCTTTACAATTTTTTGTGGTAATATAATTTTGTAGTAATGTAATTTTGTAGTAATATAATTTTTTAGAAGTATAATTTTGTAGTAATATAATTTTGTAGTAATATAATTTTGTAGTAATATAATTTTGTAGTAATATAATTTTGTAGTATTAATGAGCGTTCGAAATATATTTGAAGAATGTTTGATTCGATATTTTTTATTTTCAAAAGTATGGCAATTTACACAAAACATTACGTATTTTGTATGTCTTAGCGTTTAAAGGAAATTTGTATTGCATGGTAACTTATAGATTTAATAGTACCGTTTCGAATATTCTCTCCATTATTCTGAACGTTGAGATTTTCTATATATGTATTTCCTTAATGTTAATTAACAGTTTTGTAGACTTTTGAATAGATAAAAAGGAATTGATAAAATTTGGAACATGTCTACAATTTTCCTGCAATCATCTAATTCGCCATATTAGTCCTTTTCAGTCCTTGTCTGTGTATGAGATAAGGAGTGACGACAGACGATTCGTAGGGGATAAACAAAGGGGAAAATTGTTTGTTTTTAGCAAATCGTGCATGAAGTTTTCTGACTGACGATGAGTCGCGCCATAATCACTTTGTACATAAACGTCTCATCACTCCGTGTTTACGTAGCTTGAACATCAAAGCATCAACTAATTCCAAAATCGTCTGACGCGCTATACACATAGGCTTATTGTGACAAGCTACAGCAAATTATAGCAAGTTTTATTTGGTGAGCTCTAATCTCTTTTGTTCGTTACCTGTGCACATGTGTTTTCTCAGGTCCAGAAAAGTTTTTTCAACGCTTGTACCACCAAGTTGTATGTGAGTTACTCTGGCTTGTCAATATGCCTTGTTCAAAGTTGAGAGCTGGATACTGTCACAGCTCTCTATCTTCCCATGTAATTATTATAATAGGAGCTTTATGAGGTATGGAGTAAATTGAATGCGTCTTTGTTGAATCTAGATGATCCAGAATGACGAATTATTACAAGTAGAACAACTAATCAAAGTAATATACATACACATATATGAAATATGTTTCATATGGATAGGAAATTACTTTGACATTTGACAAGTATTGCAATAAATATGTTGGTTCGGAAGTAATATTACTAGATACTTATTTTTACAGATTGCAATATTCTCTTCACTAATTCATAGATTGATCTTAGAACAAATGAAGAACTTTACATGTTATTGGATTAACAAATAAAATGTATTTTTCCTCACAAATGGTATGCAGAGGAGTAATGAAAGTAAAAGACTGGTGTATGTTACAGTTCAAGTGACCCGAGAGGCTGAAATACTATTTATACAAATTGCGGATGGATGGATACCGTGAAAAATCTTTCACATACTGATTGTTGATTCTATTCCTGGAACGCGTTGGATTCGTGTTTACGTGGTACGTTGATTAGAATGATTTAGAGGTGGGTTCTTGGGGGTGTGAGTAATTATGTTTCAGCCAGGCTTGGACAGAAAGGCGTTTAATCAACGGTTAATGGTCCGCTTAAAATACACATGCTCTGGTAGTTCCTCATTGGATCGTTATAGATGTCGCCGTATACTTTCTACTAAATCCGTTTTCGGGAGACATTGATTAAGATGATAAGGGTCATATTTTGAAAGAGAGGGAGAAAGGTGGTGTGTTTTGGATAAAGGTAACAATTTTATATGAAGGAAAATTATTGTAAACATTGAATATAATTGGGGAAAATTGAGAAACTGGTGCAACTTGTTGTATTATGAGCTACAGATCTGGTGCTGTGTCTATCTCTTATCACTTTAATACGACGGATGAGACATTTGTATGCCATTTTCTGATAATGGAAAAAGTGTTTGTGCTGTATGTTTTGCATTCAATGAGAGGAAATGGTTATGCAATTTCAATAACTCAAAGTACTTGTAACATAATGATAACCATAACACAATATAAATTTTCATGACAAATTCTATATTTATAAAAGTTTTGTCTTATGTTTCAATTACATAAGTACATGATAGATGTAACAAGTTTTTGTTCCATCAGTTTTTCGGCAGGTAAAAATCAAAATATAATCATTGAAGTCATATCTTTTTCAGATTCAAAATTGCAAATTTAATATAATTATTTTCCGGATTCATTACGCACATAAAATTCGCACTTCCATGCATTCTATTGATGCGAAAATATTCCAAATATATAGAATAATAGTAGTAAATATAAACACAATATATATTTTATTAGAAAGTGTGGGTATTAGGATTGAAGGACAAATTACACGTGAATGTGAGAAAACGACTAGTAAGTGTTTTTTGAATTATAGAAATTATAAATATATTTTAGAAAATAATATCAAACAATCCAGAGAAGCATTATCCAAATGGAGGGAAAAAATGAATTACTATTTTACCTTCATCAACATTTCGATCAACGTTTTTCATGGATAGATAAACGCGAAAATAATTTAGTATGTATTATTTTCAATTGAACGTTCAACAATTTTGTATATTCAGAAAATTTATGCATGTATGACAATTAGACTATTTAGAACTGTTATATTTCAAAGTAATCTCAGTGCCAACGAAATTGGTTTATTGAAACTATATATGAATATGAGTCCTTTACATTACGCTTCATTTTTTTTTTTTTTTAAACATACTAAATCTTATAAAAAGAACCTGATTACAAGTTCATTTGTATGAATATTGAAACACGATGTAAAACAACTATGGTATGTTGTAACCTTCGCTATTTCGTCTTGGTTGTATGCAATTCCATGCACTATTGGATGAATAGCTTTCTGTTTTTTCTAACGAAGAAGAATAAAATTATTTGAATATGAACAAAGGAATGACTACGAAACAGATTTGAAATTAATAACTTAATTACAATCATCTATGCGTTACAACAATTGAAGATTTTGAATTTGAATATATACAACGGAAGTAAAGTAAGAATCGTTTAACAATATATTTTTCCGATTAAAAAATAAAAAATTAATCAGTAATACATTTTTTAATTTCAGATTTATATAATATGCTTCAGATATACATTTTTGGAATATTCTTGCTGTTTCTTCGTCCAGTCGCGGGGAGACGCGATCGCGTTGAGGCGCGTCAGCGGGAGTCGTAAATTCCCGTTACCATTATACGAATCGACACCGCGAGCAGGGCGATCCCATTATTTCTTTTAGCATAATAGGGGTGGTTGTGTTTGAATACCTGTAGTCTACAGTTATTTCATATACGTGTATTTACACCAGTTAACAACACGTAGATCGTATTCATAGAATCTTGGAGGTCATCGGACAGTACAATGTTTCACACGCGGGTTGATAGCGTTAGCGCGTTGAATGCCGATACCGTGTTAGATTAGTAGACGTGACTGGCCGATGAGCGCAGGAACAGTCCGAGGTATGTTAGAGCAAGTATATTTGACTGTCCGAGGAGTGTAATAGCCTTGACTTGACTCTCCGAGTTGTTGCAGAGAAGTGCCTGGCCCATCTCGTACTATTTAGGAGTAAGCTCGATGTGCGTGTACCCTTTCTGAACTAAGGACGCGGATTCGTTGTTCACACTTTTCGGTAGAAAAGTGAGCGTAACGATCGGCGATGCCCATTGGTTATAGCCGAATGTTAATAAACAAAAGACGAGGAGAAAGTCTCCTGCATATATGGCCCATGGGTATCCCTGTTCTTGGGAAAACCCAGCTGTTTCGCGTGGCACATCTGCTTTATCCGTAATTAGCAAGAGTGTGCAATAAACCCAAGGACCGTTCAAAGGACCATCCATAAAACCAAAAATACTTGTGTGAATAGAAGTTAAGCTGCAAAAGCTTCGGTTTATGGTGGTTCCTTGAGTTTCTTGCAGGTGAGTGTAACTAGCGATAGGCCTTGGCGGCCACACCGAAAGGGACGTCGCACGTAACCTCTCGCGCGACGTAACATACTCCCCCCGTTGAAAGGATACCGATCAAAAAGTCTGTACAGGTAAAAATGGGAGCTGTCGTCCAACTCGTGTGCGTTTGCTGGTAGTCTGCGTTTTGTTGGATCTGATTGACTCGATAGTAGGATAAGCGGCGTGGCACTTGGATCGAAGAAGCTTGCCGCCATAGGAGTGTTGGCTGCATAGATGATGGCGTCGTCATCGGGGCGAATTCGATGGTACGGCCGAAGGGCCGTTGCGTTGAAGGTGCGTTGTCTGCCTTGTAGTTTGGATCGTTGTGGTCCTCGGAAACGCCAGCATATTTGCCGTTGAATTTCACGATACATGAAGTGTCGTGATATAGCTCGGCCAATGAATTATCGTGGGACACCTTGGCACAGGAAGTGTATATATATATATGAAATTACATGTAAACGCCCTCGATTCTGACAGATCAGCGCTCTCACCCGAAACCGGAACTCGCAGTCCACCGTGACGAGAAGCACAAATATAAGCTACAACTCTCAGCCAGTCGGTCAGTCGTTCCCGCGCAACAGTGGAAGCAACATGGAAATATTTAGATCTCTATTACGCGCCGTTGGTCTGTTCGTGCCAAGCAAGGTAGATATCATTTCCGAACTACCACTGGAGGTTTCGCACCTGATACTTCGAAAATTGGATCCCTCCTCCCTGCAGAGCGCCGCGCTAGTCTCGCGCAAATGGTTGAACATATGCAGATCCGACAAGTGTCTTCGGCGGACAGCAAGAAGTCACATCCGGCGTACGAGAAAGGGGTTCAGGATGGAGTTTCTTGGAACAACAGCCGCTAAAGCTGCCGAACAACAATCAAGGAGTAGAGTACGAGGTGCGAGGAACCTACGACACGAAGTAGGCTTATCCACTGCTCGTACGACGGTCATCGTTGGAAGGTTACGTTGTCCTCCGAAAATTTCGATGCGAAATCGTCCTATCGATGTTGAACCGCTAAAATGTATTAGACTGTAATTGATAGTATGTACCTTAATTCGACAGTTTGATTTTACGAGAACATGAAACTGCCTTGTCCTACGAAAATGATTCAGAACTGTAGCGCAAAGCTTGAAATAAAATGGTGCCATTGAGACGGCAATTTGTTTCAGCCGCGGCAGTTTTCTTCAGTAATATCGACAATGTAACTCACATTGACGCTCAGTCGTGTACCGCGTTACACTCTATCTGTGGTCTAGAAAGCGTCTTGGCCGCCTTCGTGAGAAAGCCGTACCGTCTTTCGTGTTAACGGTGCACTCGCTCTGACAAGTGGGTCTCAGGACGGGCGGCAAAGTTTCTTTCAAAGAGCTTGCCCACTTCATTCCATAAGAGCGTCGGTTGATACGAGGACGACGAGATCGTCGGTCGTGCCGCCCTTCAGAAGCAGTGCCAGCCTCACCATGCGCTTTATCCGAGGAGAGGCTCCCTCCCACTGACACCGTGAAATAGGTGTGGTAGCCTGGGGGCAATTATCCGCATCGTCTCCGCTCATACCCGTCCGGAGATACCGTCCGTGTCCGGCGCTACGTCGCGGGAGGCTATCCTCGTCGTCCTGCATCTCCACGCATGCTTATAGACTGACGGAGCGTCATACTCGATTTTGTGATGGCGTGAACGTTATTGAAATATGTCATAACGTTACCAAACCCACTAGAACTATAAATTACTTTCCCACAGTACTTCGATTCATTCTATATTTTGAATAGTTCACAAGTACCCGTACTTCAGCACAAGGGATATATATTTCATTAAAGAAGCCCCGAATCAAGTATTGACTTTAGGAGGTAATGGATTGTAGCCTTAAGTACTGAAACTGATTCCATTATGGGAGCAACTGCCACAAATAGGAATCTAATCATACTAACTAAAGACAAATTCTATCGACGAAATATTTAGCATGTAATCATAATATAAATTATACAATCATATAGTATAGTTTAATGTCATCATTAATTTCAATATTCGTACAATACCGCATATCATTTGCAAATGTATATTTTATACCAAATAGTATTGCAATTGTGCCACTCGGAAGACAAACATATTAATTCCATCTTCCGATATTACCTGTACTTATATAGAAACATAATACTAAATACTAAAATATATCATAAGTATTTCATATTTGAAACAACAGTAAACCGAACGGAATTAATCTGTTTGACTTCTATGCGGCTCAAGTCACGTATCAATATATGTACATTCTGTAGTTTTAATATTTTAAGCGTGCATTGTGCACAGGACAATTGTCTTCAATAAATTTTGCAGATCTGTTTATAGTAAGTGAGGGATCATTTGGCCAACGAAAAATAAGGCGACTTTTAAAAGATGCAATGAAACTTGCTTCTGCTGAACATGGACTATGAAGGTGGAACATCTTCCCGTTTATTTTGCAATTAAATACATACGTAATTGAATGAGGTTTACTGGCATACCGATTCCAAGGATTTACCGTGCTTCTTAGAAATATTACACTATGTGGTATGAAATATAATTTGTCCTTGTTATAACCATTAACATCTAGAGCCTTTTCTGGAATTTCTTATACTAAGGCATCGCAATTATTTTTCATTTTACGCTGTGTTGCTCGCAAGTTCTAACATATATATGAACCAACTGGAAATAATTCTTTGGCACGCATTCGAGTACAATTGTTTCCTTCTGGTTTTCACAAAGCTTCGCAGAACAACTTCGTATCCTCGTTCCTTTAAAAAAAAGTCACACGTTAGTATTACATAAAAGTACCCCTTCAAAAGACATTTCATTTCTGGAAATCTATACGTTTATTAGTGAATTCAATAAGATTCGCTTGCTTACCTGCTCCTCGAATATTTTGTACTATTGTCACCTCCTCCTCCTAAGTAGGATGCATCTATAATATGCAATGCAGGTACTTTTTGCTGATGTATAAACTCCTTAGTCATACCATATACAACTTCTGCGTATACATGTGTATTTGGTGGTAATTCTATGCCAATGTCATCGTCTCGAACCCAAGAATCCTTTATATATCTATATACGTTATTCTTTCCCATGCCCATATAAAATGTAGCGTTATTCTTGTCATCATGGGGCCTTGGCTTTGTACCACATGGAATACAAAACCAGTCATTTGGTGAACAATAATGCATTTTGAATGTTAAATTCCATCAATTGTGCTTGACTAATAGTAAGGAATGTAGTGTCTTTCAAAAGAGTATTCTATTTATCTTTTGGTTTCATGTGTCTTGGGGTTGTTCTAGTTTCATCAGGAAGTTTCCAATACTCCTGACATTGTTTGCGCATATCAGCTTGTTTTGTCTCAACAAGAGTATCATCCTCGCAAAATGCAGCCTGTTATCTGTTTTCTGCTCAAATCTTTGTTAGAAGCACGTAGATATTGAACAAATTGTTTCTCGCTTTTTAATTCATTATATGATACTAATTGTAAAACGTTGTCATTTCCACCACCTTTTAAAAGCAGACGATTAACATGCTTCAGATATTCCACAACATCTTGTGTCCCACTTCGTTTCGTCTAACATATTAAGTAACGTTCTGAACTTGCTGGTCCAGAAGAGTTTGGTTTAAAAATACAAACTTCTTCAAAGCAGCGATACATTAAATAAACTAAACCAGCACTAAAGGGTGTTTGTGCATTTTGTCACAAAATGACCACCCTCTTACAATCATCAATGCTATTACACATTGACAAAGATACAGTTGTTTTGAAAGAATTTCTTGTACATTATCTTGTCCTTCTACAGAAAATCCCCCATCAGACATCATAAAATGTACTCCTTTGCCATGGGTATGCTGCTTTATAAGATTCGTAAATGCCTCTTGATTATCTGGGTCAAAAACATCACCATTTTCTTTTAGTCCATATTATGGATGAAATGTTTCACAAGGACCCGCATTAAAATCTGCTAATTTGAAATCATTTTCATTCTTTAAAATAAGACCAAATCCTTTAGCACGTCATTTCTTTCGCCATAGAACATATTCACTAAAACCACCTGGTCCAGCACAAACATCTGCGAACTATAGCAGCTCATTCTCCCCCAAACCTTCTGGTTTAATAAACATAAAGTTACATGCCCTATATATATTCGCCATTTTAACAGCAGCACGACTTAAGAATAATGCACCACGAATTGTATTCATAAGAATTACAACGTGTCCTTGCTCGACGCACTTCAACGTTATCCAAATGACCGAGTACTGTTTTTGCATTGATAATATTTTGCACTCTATCTTCACAACGGAAATCAATTTCATCATCTATGATCAACTTTTCAGGTCCCTGGTGTAACCAGTCCTGCATTTCTTCCAACGTAGGCGTATTGGAATTTGGATTCCTTACTCATTTCACGACTTCCACACACATTATTACTTCCTCTTCAGGATTCCATTTATGACCTGAAGCTTCATGTCCAGAAACAGGTTGCTGTCTACGACCATGCTGTTTAGGTGCTTGAACTGGCTCTGAACGGCCTTGTTTATTTTTTCCAAGACTGTAGCCTTCTTTATTTTTTTACTGCCCCGTCATCTATATTAACCCGACAGCACAGGATAATACTTGAATTCGTTCTTCCCCAAATGTAGAATTTATGTCCGTCAACAATATATATATATATATATATATATATATATATATATATATATATATATATGTCGGAGATGAAAGGACACCGGGCCCCCCCGTTGGAATTATTTGGAAAAAGCCTCAATACTGTAGCATTTACGAAATAACAGAAACACAGTCATTCGAAACTTGAGACAATGAGTTTAGGCTCGAGGCGACAACCGGTCGCCGAGCGTAGCCACGGTCACGGGATGAACGTTTCACCTAACAGAGATATAAAGTAACATAGCTTTCCTTTAAAGAATTGGCAGTACAGACACTTGACAATAAGACATTCCAACAGCCCCGCAGCTCGCGAAGACAGACCCCATTCTTCGGGCCAGATGATCGCCAGATGCCGATGCATCGTTTACAGTTTATGTTCAGATAACCTGAGGAACCGTTACAAATCTTAGGACTTAGTTAACTAAAGTCCTTCAGATTGACAAACAGTATTTGTTCCATCAGCCTGTAAATCTGTCACCTATTGCGGGAAGTTACGGGAAAGCCTGATTTGGTCACGTACGACGTTGCCTGCTAGGAACTCTCTCTCTAGGGCGGCTAGCATCCTTTTCTAACCGCCAACATAGAAATTGACCAATTAACAGCAGCGCCTATTTCCCTCACCCTCCGAGTGGAGGCTTTCTTTGACGAATCCGATGATCTCGTGCCCTTAGGCACACCCCATCATAGTTTCCCTCTGCAGCGTCGTCGCGACGGAAAGTCATTCTTTTCTGGCAATCTGATTAGCTAAGAGTCAACCAAGCGTTCCTAGTATCGCGAGTAATAAGTTGAGTCCGACTTAGACTTTGAAGCAAAGTATATTCGTTATCCCGTTGACCGTGGATTCGCTATATCGAACCTAGGGCCATTGTCATTAGCGTCCAGTTACCGCGTCCGCTCGTCAATCTTGTATCAGCCATACTTGTGTAATAAATATCTGTGCGACAACCATGAACAACCCTGGTGAAGATTCATTATACGCCCCTACCTACAACCCGACATCAGAAGTGGGATCACCACCGTCTACAATTACCGAGCAGCTTCTGGCCATCGTGAGTCAATTGAAAGAGCAAGAGGCGGGTGCGGAACCCAAGGAAGTATCACCACCGTTCTTCATCACCTGAGTCTGCGCGACGAACGTGTCGAGAAACTAGCGCTTACAAGCGACATCAAGACTCTGGACCAATTTTTGACGGAAATGAATGCTTTCCACTACGCGAAGAAGAGGCTGGCGCCTTCGTCAGGAAATCCATCAACGGGCCCCGAAGTTAAACGGCAGAAGCTACCTGACCCCCGGATCAAGTGTCGTCACTGTGGTATTCCCGGGCATAAGATAGCGGAGTGTCGTACGAGAATGAGAACCGAGAGACAGGAGAAAAGCCGACCGGCTGGATCGTCCAAGGTGTCATGCTTCAAGTGTCGCGGAGAGGGCCACATCGCACCCAACTGCCCGCTGCTGCAGAAAACAAATCGCAACCCTGATAACGAACGTCGAGTCAACTCCTGCGTGGTGGAGTCTTCAACTGGTAAATTAAGCCATCTGGGTGAGTCGTTCTCGTTTTATTTCGATTCTGGAGCCGAATGTTCGCTAATCAAAGAGTCCGTAGCCTCGAAATTTTCCGGCAACAGAACGACCGACGTAGTAGTAATGCGAGGGATAGGAAATCACCGTATTAATTGCACGTCTCAAATTGCATCCATAGTACGTATTAATGGTTTTGCGTTGGAAATAATTTTTCACATCCTTGCCGACGGCTATCTAAATTACGACATGATGATAGGCCGCGAAATTTTGAGCCAAGGTTTTAACGTAAATATTACCCAAAATAGTCTCAGTATTTGCAGGGCAAAAGCTGCCAATGTTTACAATATAACCGCCGAAAGTAAAATCGATATTAATGGAGTCGACACCGAGGTGCTCGGTAAAGATAAAGACCGATTGATCTCCATCCTCGAAGAATTTAAGAGTTCGTTTATTACGGGTTTCCCGCGTACACGTGTAAATACGGAACAGTTAGAGATACGTTTGATTGATCTTAATATCACCGTACAAAGAAACCCCTACAGGCTTAGCGAGGCAGAGCGAAGCATAGTACGCGAACGAATAAGCGAATTAATTAAGGCAGAAATCATAAGGCCTAGTAACTCACCGTTCGCGAGCCCTATGTTACTCGTAAAGAAGAAGGACGGCTCGGATAGGTTGTGCGTATATTTTCGAGTGCTAAATAAAAATACGGTCGCGGACCGATATCCTCTACCTCTTATCGCGGATCAAATCGCGAGATTGCAAAGGGCAAAGTACTTCATTAGCCTCGACATGGCCAGCGGGTTCCATCAAATCCCCATTCACCCCAATTCGACAGAATACACAGCGTTTGTCACCCCCGACGGGCAATACGAGTATACGACGATGCCGTTTGGATTGAAAAACGCACCGTCCGTTTTCCAGAGGGCTATTCTCAATGCCTTGGGCGGCCTCGCCCACTCGTACGTTGCTGTCTACCTGGATGACGTCCTAATCATCGCTGAATCGGTAGACCAGGCTCTAGAAAGATTACGCATCGTACTAGGTACCCTCGTAAACGCCGGGTTCTCCTTCAATTTTTCGAAGTGTTCCTTTCTCAAGACGTCTGTACTTTATCTCGGGTACGTAGTTCATAACGGAGAAGTTCGCCCAAATCCGGGTAAAATACAAGCCTTGAGTTCTCTACCGGCACCAACGACCGTCGCTCAACTTAGGCAGTTCATAGGTTTAGCCTCCTATTTCCGAAAATTCGTCCCTAAATTTTCACAGGTAATGAAACCATTGTACGCACTTACCTCCGGTATTAAAAACCTAACTTGGACAGATAGACACGAAACCATAAGGCAAAAAATAATATCCATCCTGACCAACGAGCCGGTGTTGATGATATTTGACCCGAATTACCCGATAGAATTACATACTGACGCTAGTTCGGACGGATACGGCGCTATTTTAATGCACAAAATCGACGGCAGAAACCGAGCAATAGAATATTACAGTAAGAGAACGAGCCCCGCGGAATCCAGATATCATTCATATGAACTAGAGACCCTGGCAGTTGTAAACGCCGTTAAACAGTTTCGCCACTATTTACACGGACGGGAATTTCTAGTTGTCACTGATTGTAACTCGTTAAAAGCAGCTCGTAATAAAGTAAGTCTAAGTGACAGGGTTCATAGGTGGTGGGCTTACTTGCAAACTTTCACTTTCGACATTATGTACCGAGAAGGCAAACGAATGGCCCACGTAGATTTCTTCTCGCGTAATCCTGTAGACACCGACCGCGCCCCCACCAACAAGATCGAAGAAAAGAAAATTAATCTGGCCGAAATCTCGGAAGATTGGCTACTAGCGGAACAACGTCGCGACCCTCAAATTTCTGAAATCGTCAACAAACTGCGAAACGACGAGCTCGCGGAAGACATTGCGAGTACGTATGAGTTACGATCCGGTACCCTTTACCGTAAAATACAAAGGAGAGGCAAGACCCTCTGCCTGCCCATCGTACCAAGAGGGTTTAGGTGGTCCGTCATTAACCACATACACCAGTCAATTATGCACTTAGGTTGGGATAAAACGCTCGAGAAACTGTACGAGTATTACTGGTTCGAAGGGATGGCGAAATATGTTCGCAAATTCGTAGAGAACTGTCATGCTTGTCAGATTTCTAAGGCGAATTCAGGCAAAGTGCAAGTTGAATTACATCCCATACCTAAGACCAGCATACCTTGGCATACCATTCACGTAGACATAACGGGAAAGCTGAGCGGCAAGAACGACTCGAAAGAATACGTCTTTGTTCTGATCGATGCCTTTACCAAATTTGTATACTTACACCACACTCGTAAAATAGACTCCCTTAGCACCGTTAAGGCACTTAAGTCCGCCATATTTCTATTCGGCAGTCCCTCTCGGATAATAGCAGATCAAGGGCGATGTTTTACCGGCAAAGAATTTCAAGATTTTTGTAAGGATAGACAAATTAAACTCCACCTAATAGCAACCGGTGCTAGTAGAGCGAATGGACAAGTAGAGCGTACTATGGGTACATTGAAGAATATGTTTACAACAGTAGAAACGACCGGGCGATCATGGCAAGACGCGATCGGCGAAATACAGTTAGCTTTAAATTGCACCACTCATCGTGTGACTAAATCGAGTCCGCTAGAATTATTAATTGGTAAAACAGCGAGACCCTACGGGTTACTACTATCTGAAAATACCGAAGAAAAGGAAATAGATATCTGCAACGTAAGACAACAGGCCATACGAAATATGGAAGATAGCGCTAAGTATGATAAGGAAAGATTCGATAAAACGAAAGCCAAAGTAGTTAAATTCAATCTCGGTGACTTTGTATTAAAGAAAAACGAGGAAAGGAACCAAACGAAACTAGATCCGAAATTTAGCGGTCCATTTGTGATAGCGGAAATTTTGGAAGGAGATAGGTACATTTTAAAAACACTAGACGGCAAACGGTCATATAAATACAGCCATGATAGGTTAAAGAAAATGCCAGATAGTCGCGTTCCTATTGAGTTGGACGTCTGCGGTGATGACGAGAACAGTGACCATGACGATGCGAGTACCTCGGTCCCAGAGGATCATGCTGACCACAGCACTTAGCAGAAAGAGTTTGCATATGCCCAGTGTGGCGATATGGCAAAGGACAATGTCTTCATACATGTCCAGTGCGGTAATCAGGTGTCGGATCGAACATAGTGGCTCACATACGCTTACGGGGGGCATACGGTCCAAACAAAGTAAGTGCGAGATCAACACACCGTTACCGAATTCGATTCAAGTATTATGGAAATAACATCTAACGTAGTGTTCTAACAAACGCCCAGTGTGGCGATATGGTAAAGGACAATGTCTTCATACATGTCCAGTGCGGTAATCAGGTGTCGAATCGAACATAGTGGCTCACATACGCTTACGGGGGGCATACGGCCCAAACAAAGTAAGTGCGAGATCAACACACCGTTACCGAATTCGATTCAAGTATTATGGAAATAACATCTAACGTAGTGTTCTAACAAACGCCCAGTGTGGCGATATGGTAAAGGACAATGTCTTCATACATGTCCAGTGCGGTAATCAGGTGTCGGATCGAACATAGTGGCTCACATACGCTTACGGGGGGCATACGGCCCAAACAAAGTAAGTGCGAGATCAACACACCGTTACCGAATTCAATTCAAGTATCGTTAACACTACGGAGATAACATCTAACATAGTGTTTGAACAAACGCTCAGTGTGGTATCATGATCCAGAGAACTGAGGGCCGTCTAGGTGCGAGATCGAGAATGGTCCATCATGTCATTACGCCCAGACTGATAATTCACAAAATGCGACTAGCACTTCGAATATCAATCGTAACGTCACGGATTTCCACTCTCTTTTAACTCTTTCTTTATCAAACGTCCGACCAGAATTTTGCTGTCAAACTGGACCCTTGACCTATTTTGACACTTAACTAAATTGTAAATAACGACAGTTATACCGAATCTAACATTGGGGAAACCCAATATTCTAGATACACCCGAGGACGTGTGATAGTCAGGATGGCCGTGTCGGAGATGAAAGGACACCGGGCCCCCCCGTTGGAATTATTTGGAAAAAGCCTCAATACTGTAGCATTTACGAAATAACAGAAACACAGTCATTCGAAACTTGAGACAATGAGTTTAGGCTCGAGGCGACAACCGGTCGCCGAGCGTAGCCACGGTCACGGGATGAACGTTTCACCTAACAGAGATATAAAGTAACATAGCTTTCCTTTAAAGAATTGGCAGTACAGACACTTGACAATAAGACATTCCAACAGCCCCGCAGCTCGCGAAGACAGACCCCATTCTTCGGGCCAGATGATCGCCAGATGCCGATGCATCGTTTACAGTTTATGTTCAGATAACCTGAGGAACCGTTACAAATCTTAGGACTTAGTTAACTAAAGTCCTTCAGATTGACAAACAGTATTTGTTCCATCAGCCTGTAAATCTGTCACCTATTGCGGGAAGTTACGGGAAAGCCTGATTTGGTCACGTACGACGTTGCCAGCTAGGAACTCTCTCTCTAGGGCGGCTAGCATCCTTTTCTAACCGCCAACATAGAAATTGACCAATTAACAGCAGCGCCTATTTCCCTCACCCTCCGAGTGGAGGCTTTCTTTGACGAATCCGATGATCTCGTGCCCTTAGGCACACCCCATCATAGTTTTCCTCTGCAGCGTCGTCGCGACGGAAAGTCATTCTTTTCTGGCAATCTGATTAGCTAAGAGTCAACCAAGCGTTCCTAGTATCGCGAGTAATAAGTTGAGTCCGACTTAGACTTTGAAGCAAAGTATATTCGTTATCCCGTTGACCGTGGATTCGCTATATCGAACCTAGGGCCATTGTCATTAGCGTCCAGTTACCGCGTCCGCTCGTCAATCTTGTATCAGCCATACTTGTGTAATAAATATCTGTGCGACAACCATGAACAACCCTGGTGAAGATTCATTATACGCCCCTACCTACAACCCGACATATATATATATATATATATATATATATATTATATATATTATATATTTCATATATTTATATATATAATATATATATTATATATATTATATATTTCATATATATTATAATATATTTCATATATTTATATATATAATATATATATATATTATATATATTATATATTTCATATATATTATAATATATTTCATATATTCTGTTTATTCTGTTTACGTTGTAGACTCTTAAGCTTGTGTCTTATTACAACGTCTTCGCCGCGGAATGAGACGCACTTTTCGAAAAACTATATTCGTGCGATACAATTGTTTCATCATCGGAGGCGATTATAACGTGAGACACGTTCCCTGGTGCAGCACGTTAAATAGTAACAGAGACGAGAATCTGTGACACTGATTTAATGAGTGACAGGTGGATCTGGTCCTCCAGTTCAGTGACACTGATTTTGATGGCATTTGATTTGTCGAAACGCAGTCGTCGTTGGATTTGGTACTCGCGGGAAAGCTGGATGTTTTTCTGCACCGAGCTGTCAGAATTTGATATCTTTGTCCAAGTGGATAAGAACACTCAGACAACAATCACGAAGTAGAGAACGTCCTCCAGACTATAAATAATAATATTCTTTCGGCCCTAGAAGGCTCCATTTTAGCTCTCACATGGGTTTTAATTACGTTGAGAGATATCTGGATTCCCACTTTGGAGGTTTGCTACGAGACAAACACCGAATCTCTGAGGCAACGCTTCGGTACGGTATGTTAATCTATGCCATCGTTTATCGAACACAGCAAGTGCTATAGAGCCATAAAAAGGCGTATCAGGAAGTCCCCTGATAGATCCCCGAGTTCTTTGGATCTACAGAATTAAAGATTCCAAAAGCATGTTTCCGCAAGTTAGACGAGTGCTAGGCAACAGGGCTAACCTCTTGGTTTACACCCTCAAATTTTCTTCAGACGATTCTCATCGTCTTCCACAGTTGAACAACCTCCTCGTCTAGTGTGATAAAGCAGAAGATACATCGTTACTGGTACCAAGCCGACAAATAGGTCCAGATCATGACGTCTCCGGTACCGTTGGCTTCCCAGAACTTACCACGAAGAATTAATTAATTAATACGAAGAATTATCCACTAACCTGATAGCAATTGAGGCGAGTTTTGTCCGCATGACAAAAAATACGACCACTGATACAGCACTGGTGGAGCAGATGGGATGAAGAATATCTCAACCAACTAATGATTGGGAAAAAATGGAATCAACATGGCGCAACAAATTCCAAGCAAAGCATAATGGTCGTATCAAGGGATGACAACACGACGATGCCAGTATTGGCCCTACGTAACCTCCAATTTATTCATAAGAGCAAACGAAGTAATTCGTCATTTGGCTTGCTGATATTTCTGACTCTGCGATTTATTTTCCGACTAGATTTAATACATTGTTACATTTCATTTTATAAACTACGGAAATTCACGATCAAATACGCGATACAAACGGATAATTCTAATAATCAATAATTATTACGCCATTTTACATATTAATCGCTTCGAAACGCGAAACAACGTATTGAACCTACCATACGAATATGAAAGAAATTTATGATAAATCCATTTTGTTATTTAATTTTATTAATTTGCATAACGAACGAATGAACATATTTAAATCTGTATTTAATCGCAAATTTATACCACGATGAATAATGTTCGGTTAACGATGTTTGTTACCTATAATAGTTGTATTATTATGATCGACATCCTGGTTTGACAATGAAAGAGGAAATAAGAGAAAAGAGGAATATGGTTGTGTAAATGAAACACGCAAGTGTGTACAGTATGTACAGCTTCCTTAGTCTAACAGTTTAATGTATATATATGTCGGGTTATAGTTTGGGGCGTTTAATGAATCTTCACCAGTGTTGTTCATGGTTGTCGCACAGATATTTATTACACAAGTATGGCTGATACAAGATTGACAAGCGGACGCGGTAACTGGACGCTAATGACAATGGCCCTAGGTTCGATATAGCGAATCCACGGTCCACGGGATAACGAATATACTTTGCTTCAAAGTCTAAGTCGGACTCGACTTACTACTCGTGATACAAGGATCGTTTGATTGACTCTTTGTTAAGATGGAGATTATTCCGATAGTACTAGCACACTAGGCGTTTAGCTAATGAGATTACCAGAAAAGGAATGACTTTCCCTCACGACGACGCTGCAGAGGAAAACTATGATGGGGTGTGCCTAAGGGCACGAGATCATCGGATTCGTCAAAGAAAGCCTCAACTCGGAGGGTGAGGGAAATAGACGCTGCTGTTAATTGGTCAATTTCTATGTTGGCGGTTAGAAAAGGATGCTAGCCGCCCTAAAGAGAGTTCCTAGCAGGCAACGTCGTACGTGACCAAATCAGGCTTTCCCGTAACTTCCCGCAATAGGTGACAGATTTACAGGCTGATGGAACAAATACTGTTTGTCAATCTGAAGGACTTTAGTTAACTAAGTCCTAAGATTTGTAACGGTTCCTCAGGTTATCTGAACATAAACTGTAAACGATGCATCGGCATCTGGCGATCATCTGGCCCGAAGAATGGGGTCTGTCTTCGCGAGCTGCGGGGCTGTTGGAATGTCTTATTGTCAAGTGTCTGTACTGCCAATTCTTTAAAGGAAAGCTATGTTACTTTATATCTCTGTTAGGTGGAACGTTCATCCCGTGACCGTGGCTACGCTCGGCGACCGTTTGTCGCCTCGAGCCTAAACTCATTGTCTCAAGTTTCGAATGACTGTGTCTGGGTTATTTCGTAAATGCTACAGTATTGAGGCTTTTCCAAATAATTCCAACGGGGGGGGGCGGTGTCCTTTCATCTCCGACATATATATATGTAACGTTGTAATATTTTTTGAAATCAGGCGATCGATTTGTGAAAACTCAAGAATCGATTTTCTAAATCTTCTTCCGTATCTCCTCAAAACCCTCCGCTTCTACTCCCTCTTCTCTTTCTTCTTCTAGTTCTTAACTTGCTTTTTTTTAATTGTTCAATCTTCTCTTCTCGAATTCCTGTTTTATTCTCTATCCTACCTCTCCGTCATTCTCTGTTTCTATCGTTCGACAGACTCCCAGTAAAAACACAGGGAAAGTCAAACCGTCAGTTGTTGTTCTAAATTCTATAGAATTTGCATATATATATTGTTTATTGCCCAAGAAAAATATAAGTTGCATATGTGTATTCACAATAAACAATGAATTTCTGATTGAAAGTGGTTTTGGCAAAAGTACCCTTACGCGACGGTACGACGTAGCTATACCATATTTTGTGTTGGGTTTACATTTTTAACATTACAGTTTGCAATTTAATTTAAGCCGCTCAAAAGCGGTACTTTTATACGATATTGCTTTTTCTATTTTTTTCTGTCATGAAAACTTGATCGCAAAACGGGACAGATCGGCAGCCTACTTTTAGTTCCTGTGGGGCTGAGTGATCGGCTGGCAAACGATGGCGAGGGGAAGGGACCATGCCGCGAAATGACTTTTACGCAGTGATCGCGTACAGGTACCGCCTATAGGCTCGAAGCATAGCCAATCACTGAGCAATCCTAGTCCGTCGTCGTCACTGTATAAGCGGTCACCGTATAGTTCCATAATGTTCACTCGTCATTCGTACTCGGGACGCAGGAGAGTGCGCGTCTTATAAGAATTTACTGATAGTTTTAATTTTTCTATCTGGAAAATTGTCTTAGAGAGATAGAGAAAATTACCTAAAAGATATTCGTGCGCGTATTAGCTTTGTGTGAATAATTGTAATCTAAAAATTTGTTCAACGATAGATGGGGTACTGCAGTAATCGGACAGGACATTATTCTATATGTAAAGGTAAGTCATTAAAACAAATATATTTAACCCCTTGGCCTACATGCTATTTGCCGATCGTGCGAGCCATGGTAAGCAATTAGTTTGGTCGCGCGCCGCGCCATTCGTTTGTTCAGCCGTGTGCCCGAACAGGCGCAGAATGTGTACTTCTTATGACATGTACATATAGGGGCTACAAAAGGAATTGTGAAATAATAAACAACGTTTGAGGACAAATAGTGGTGTTAGGACGTCTAGGGCGTAATCATGATCAATTGATCAGTTAACAAAAACAATTTATTATTTCAAAGTGAATAATGAATCATTAGCATAATTTTACGTGACATTTTGGCGATCCTGCCAGGATAGTGAAAAGTGTTTGTTCGGAAACCAAAAGACATTCATCATCTACGGAAGATAGAATTATTTGGGACTACGGTCATCCGCAACAACAAAGTAACTATCACGAACCAAGCGAAGTGACAATAAAAGTGAAATCAGCGCAATAATGTCTAAGGCAACCGAATCTCAAACTTCAACGTCAACTGACCCAATGTTGCGAGCAATATGGGACAGTATTCAAAAACAGAATGAGAATATTGCCCTTTTACGAGAGGAAATGTTACGTTTGTCTATGCAAAATGACGAAGAGAACAGACACAGGACAGCAGAAATCGAGAATCTCGGGAAAACCGTCGCAGCGCTACGGACTGGGTTCGGATCCCCTGCGACCGATGACTTTGCTTCCATTATCACCGAAGACAATGAAAGTGCGTCGACAGCAATCAATCGCACCGGGAATATGGCAGAAGCACGCAAACTGTCAGGGTTAGCAGCTCCAGACATCCCACCTGTTCACCTCAACATCGAACAACCCGAGGTGGAAGAAAGAGGCTATTTTCCGCCCGCTTCTCCCACTCTACGAGCTAAGGATGCAATACGCTACATCCCAACGCTCAACGGAGATGATGATGTAGGAGTTGAAGACTTCATCAAAGAAGTGAGAAGTATGAAGGATCGCTGTATGGAGCAAGATCTGTTGCTAAAAGCAATAAAAGTGGAAAAAATCGTGGGAAAAGCAGCCCAAAGTATTCGCAACATTCCTATTGAGTGTTACAGTGATCTGTACGACGCACTGAGAAATAACTTAGCAGCACAAGTGACTTCGGATGAGTACCAAGAACAATTACGAGAGTTGAGACAGGGGCGCGAGGAATCAGTGCAAAGTTTTAATATTCGGTTTAGAAGAATACTCAACCGTTTGCTGTACGCAGTAACCAATGAGTACCCACAACCACTGACACGTAAAATTATGACCGAAGAAATCACGAAGAAGACTGTTCGTGTGTACCTAAAGGGACTCAGACGCGACATAGGGCGAATATTATTAAGCAGTGAACCCTTGAATCTTCCGGAAGCTGAAAAAAAGGCAGCCGATGTAGAACGCTACTTGCGAGAAGAACGACAACCTAATTGGTCATGTAATCGCTTACCTTCCGCTAGTAATCGCGCAAACAACCAGCCAATGCAGATGAAGTGCTTCAAGTGCGGAAAGCTGGGACATATTGCCAACAAGTGTCAAAATTTTCTACCACCGAGCCAGCGCGATCGACCACCCGCAAGGATTCAGGCAGTCCAGGAAAGGGACGAAATACAAGGAACAACATCGAACCAGGAGATGGACGAACCGTACGAGACATACGAGTCAACATCGCCACGGGAAGACTACTCGCAATACCTTTGTCAACCCGAACCGAAGAGCGAGTATTTCTGGACGACACAGGAGCAGGCATAAACCTGGTGAAACGTAACAAAACTGTCAACGCGATACAAATAGGGCCTAAACAAAAATTTTCTATGGGACGAGACAAATACGAAACTAACGAATACGTAACGAAACGAATTTTTGGACAAAATCACATTTTTCACATAGTACCGAACAACTTCCCTATTATCGAAGATGGAATCATTGGGCTACCATGTTTAGAGAAGTATAACTATTCAATATCCAATGACAAAATCCGACTAAACGACAAAACCATTTTATTTCAGAAACCAATACACTTAACTCCTGGAGAAAACAGAGTTCAAACAATCTATCTGGAAGGCAAACCAACTAAAGTATGTTTTATCAACACTGGTGAGCAAAACATTGAAATTTCTAGCAATATTCAAAATTCTCATGACTTTTCCAACGTATCAAAACTAAAAAGCCTAGTGAGAACAGATCACATTGAAAAACCAATCCGTGAATCCATCGAAAAGATTATTCTCCATTATATTGACATCTTTAATTTAGAAACCGATCTTTTGCCCTGTACTAATTTAACTCAGCACACAATTTCGTTAACTAAAGACAAAATCATTAACACACGATCGTATAGACCACCGGAATGTCACTGTGACGAGATTTCGCGACAAATAGGAGACATGTTGAAGAAAAATATTATAGAAGAATCCGAATCTCCTTATAACTCTCCGGTATGGGTAGTTCCAAAAAAATTAGACGCCTCAGGAAAACAGAAATGGAGGATAGTTATCGATTTCAGGAAACTAAATGAACTCACAGAACAAGACGCTTACCCTTTACCCGATATAGACGACATTTTAACACAATTAGGAAACGCAAAATTCTTCTCGGCACTTGATTTATCCTCAGGATTCCACCAAATTCCAATGAACGAGAAATCTAAAAAATATACCGCTTTTTCGACACCGCAAGGGCATTTTCAGTTCAATCGAATGCCATTCGGACTTAAAAACGCACCCGCTACCTTTCAAAGATTAATGGACAGAGCCTTGACTGGACTTGTAGGAAAATACTGCTTTGTTTATTTGGACGACATAGTGATATTCGGAAAAACGATTCAAGAACATAACGAAAACCTCGCGATAGTATTTCAGAGACTCAGAGAATTAGGACTTAAATTGCAACCGGACAAATGTGAATTCGTAAAACCGGAACTAGAATACTTAGGCCATGTAGTTTCATCCGAAGGAGTTAAACCAAACCCCAAGAAATTAGACGCTGTAAAAAACTTTCGATTACCCCGCAATGCCACGGACGTGAAATCATTCTTAGGTTTAGCAGGTTATTACCGCAAATTCATTCGAAACTTTTCCAAAATCGCGAAAAGCCTTACAGACTTAACAAAAAAGGACACACCATTTCATTGGACTGACAAACACCAGACTAGCTTTGATACTTTAAAAGACAAACTCTGTAATTTCCCAATATTAGCTTATCCAGACTTTAACAAAACCTTTACCTTAACTACCGACGCAAGTAACGAAGGACTAGGAGCAATACTGTCACAGGACGGTCATCCTTGTTGTTACATTTCAAGAACACTGAATCCACCCGAACGAAACTATACCACGACAGAAAAAGAACTTCTAGCCATCGTATGGGCCGTGAAAAGATTAAGACAATACTTGTTAGGACGACGCTTCATTATTCGAACCGACCACCAAGCTCTTAAGTGGTTGCACAATTGCAAAGACCCTTCTAGCAGACTGATCCGTTGGAGACTTAAACTCGAAGAATATGACTATGAAATCGAATATACAAAAGGTAAAGATAACACAGCTGCAGATGCTTTATCCGGAGTTCACGCGGTAACTCGCGACGAAGTAGTTAACCTCGACCTAGTAATTGATCACACTAATTCATTCAACGCATGGAAAGAGAACAACGAAAATCCGAAACTCTTAGAAATTAAACCGAATGACCAAACATTTTACCAATTAACTCGAAACGACTTAGGAGAATACGACGAGACACTTTGGATCAGAAGACTTTACAAAATTCTTAAAGATACAACAAAAATCGGCATAGGAAATAACGATTTCACTGAATTAGAGAAAACGCAGATTAAACTCATGCTAATATATTTTAACAACACGTACAAGAAAATTACTTATGCACCTAATCCCATCTTAAAACTAGACGAAAACGAAATACTACAAGCAATAAAGGAAAACCATAACGACACCGTAGGACATTTAGGAATACAAAAAACGTATCAACGGATCAAGGATAAATTCAAAATTTCCGGACTTTTAGAAAGAGTAGAAAACTTTGTGAAAACATGCGACACATGTCAAAAGGAGAAACTAACACGTATCAGGCCCAAAGAATCCCCACAAATCTCAGACACGCCACTTAACCCTAACGACAAAATCGCTATGGACATCATAGGACCGATGACGAAAACCAAACGCGGAAACCAATACATACTTTCAATTCACGATGAACTTACGAAATATCTGATACTAGTTCCCCTTAAAACGCAACGAACTGAATCCATAATTAATGCGCTCATTGAACACTATATTTACATATTTTCGGCACCAAAAACGATCCTAACAGACCAGGGACAAAATTTTGTTAGCGATTTAATGACGAAATTTGAAGAAGCTTTTAAAATCAAACACATCAAAACAACTTCATTTCACCCACAGAGTAACGGATCTCTCGAAAGAACGCATGCCTCAGTTAAAGATTTAATTCGTACTGCATTACACGACAATGACAAAGAATGGGACGAAGTACTTAATTTCATTTGTTTAGGGTACAACACCGCGAAACATGAAGGAACAGGATTCTCTCCCTTTGAATTGACCTTTGGGCGAAAAGCTAACTTACCTTCCGCAATATCCAAATTCCCCACACTTACCTATGATGATATGTAATCACTTTGGCAAAAACAACTGAATAAATATTGGGAAACAGCTCACAAAACGCTTATTCAGAATAAGCAACGATACAAGCGAGACCAAGAAAGAAAGATTGTTAAAACTCAGACCGTGTTTAGAAAAGGAGACTTTGTTTTAATTCACAACGACCATAAAAGAGATAAGTGGCACATTGAATGGTTAGGACCTTACAGGATTAACGATGTGAAAACTCCTTATTACATTATTTCTATCGACAATGCTAAGAAAAAGATACATGGTAACCGACTGAAAGCGTACTTTTTTCAGGATAATGCTGACCCTAGCACTAGTAATAATACCCTTAATTAGATGCCTTGAATTCACGGGATGGGAATTACGCTTTGTAAACAAACCCAACCAATTCACGATCGAAAACTACAACATGATTACGCCTCTGAAATTGTTAGCTTCCCGAACACTAACAAATATTGTAAAATTGCTATATTTAAGATTAACGAAATAACTTTTGTACCATTACATGCAGAAAACCAATTCATAATGATCCCTAAAAAAAGGGGGGGGTAAACATATCCTTCGATCTACATTTAAATAATTCCATTCTACTAAGATCTTAGAGGACCAAGATCAATCTAACCAGGGGGGTATGTCATGACCGGCTCACTTTAAAATCGGAGATAAAGATGTGGCGGCACTCGGCGACAATGTATATCGCTGAAGTGCCTAATGAACCATCAACATCCCAACGGTCCTTCCACCGAAGGCTCTAGAAGAAAGAGCGCGTGGCAACGGCCGCGGACGCCTGGCAAATGCGTGGACGGTGGGGATGTTGAGGGATAACAAAAGAAAGCGATCGGATCCGATCGAAAGTAAAAAATCATAAGAGCTTCAGTCTTAAAAGGTCACGCTTAGAGCTCGGAAGTAGATTGTAAAACCAAGTGTTAGAAGAAAAATAAAGTTTCTTTTTTTTTATTCTTTTTTGTTGTCCTTTTGCATAATTTTACGTGACACTAGCAACGTTACCCTGAGACTGAAACAACTGCCGAAACCAACGTCGCACGTGTACCGCTTATGGTCTTTCCTCGACGCATTCTTTTGTCTATGCGCTTTCGAAGACCTTAGGCGGTTGAGAAACCGAAGACCAGATGTAGAGTTTTCTCAGAAGTGACGATCACTTCAACAACCTCCCTAAAACTCTACATCCGTCTATACAATTATCTCTTTGTAAATATTCGAAGCTTAATTTCGTCAATATCTTTCTCTTTATTATTCAAATTAATTTATTACTAAAAATACTACAAGAAGACTTAACAGATCATGTAGAGTTTTTCCTTTTTTTTTTTTTTTTTTTTTTTTAATAACCACTTCGATACCCTCCCTAAAAACTCTACATCTTTACAAAAATTACCTCTTAATATCTCTTTTATTTTTCAAACCTAATTTCTGTCTCAATTAATCAAATCTTGGTTTTGGCAACGCCTTTGTACATATATATCTGCCAGTTGTTCTACGCTTGTTACGTACGTTACATCAATTTCGCCTCTATTGTATAAATCTCGCAAGAAATGATATCTTACATCAATATGCTTACTTCTTTGATGGAATTCCGGATTCTTAATTAATTTCGCGGCACTAGTATTGTCTACATATAGCGTATACTTGAGGATATCTATTTTACATTCAAGAAATATTTTCTTCAGCCACATAATTTCTTTCGCTCCTGAGGCTACACTGACATACTCAGCTTCTGTCGTAGATAAAGCTATACATTGTTGTCGCTTACATTGCCATGTAATGGCCGCATTCGCATACTTACATACAACGCCTGATGTCGACTTTCTTGTGTCTTTGTCGCCTGCATAGTCAGCATCGCTGAAGGTTTCGAGACCACCTGCTTTTGTATATAAGAGTCCCATATCCGCGGTCCCTTTTATGTAGCGTAAAATTCGTTTGACTAATTTCCACTGATGCTTATTTGGATTTTCTAAATGTCTCGACGCTATATTTATTGCAAAGCTAATGTCTGGCCTACTTACGATTTGTAGAAACATTAAGTTTCCTACAGCTTCTCTGTATGGTGCGTTACAATCATTATTGCCTATGTTACTTTCATTCCAATTAGTCTCGATAGGTGTAGAAACACTGTTTGCCTCATTCATATTAAATTTCTCTAATATGCTTTCGATATACCTACTCTGATGAATAAATATTGAACCATCTTCTAGTCTATTAATTTCAAGTCCAAGAAAACTCTTTACTTCTTTCGAACTCGTAATTTTGAATTCTTTATTTAAATTGTTAAAAAATTTATCGATTAGAGATTCGTCTGAGGCTGCTACCAGTCCATCGTCTACGTATATGGTCATCAACATTAATTTGTCATCTTCTCTATAAATATAAAAGCAAGGATCTGCGTTACTCTGATAAAATTTTAAATCTGAGATAAAATTTGTGAAACGTTCCGTCCAACATCTTGGAGACTGCTTTAAGCCATATAGGCTTTTTAGCAATTTACAAACGCGATTTGTACCATCATCAAAACCTTTAGGTTGTTTCATATAAATGTCTTCTTTCAGACTTCCATATAAAAATGCGGTTTTAATGTCAAACTGTCCAAGGTGTAAATTATTTTTGGCAGCCATACTAAGCATTAATCTAATTGTGTCAAACCGAGCAACGGGACTATAGGTTTCCTTATAGTCTATGCCTTCTTTCTGTGAACACCCTTTAATCACAAGTCGCGCTTTATATCGTTCCGAATTGTCCGGATTTTGCTTTATCGTTAAAACCCACCTATTGCTAAGTATCTTTTGATCTTTTGGTTTTGCTACAAGGATCCACGTCTTATTTTCATGGTGCGATTTCATTTCATCATGCATAGCCGCTTTCCATAATTCTTTCTTTTCGGATCTCATCGCTTCGTTAAAATCCACCGGTAATTTTTCCGCTACGTACGTTACTGGACTACCATAAAAATCGGATCGTTTTATTTTGTCTCTATCTCTCAATTGTCTCACATTCTCGTTGGTTACATGAGGTTGTTTTTCATGTTCACTCACTGCGCTTTCATACGCACATGCTCTATCGCTCTGCGTACACACATCTTCGCGCTCGACAATTTTCGGTAAATTTATACTAACGAATTTTGCAGTTTCTAGTTCGGGCTTAAATATTACGTCACGGCTTAATATTACATTTCTTACGGTCGGCACGTATATTCGATACCCTCGTCCGTCATCTAAATAGCCTACCAAATATCCTTTGTTAGCCTTTTTGTCAAGTTTACTTCTCTTTTCCGCAGGTATGTGTGCAAAGCATTCAGTACCGAAAACTCTAAACTTTTCTACATCTGGGGATTTGCCGTACCATAGTTCATATGGTGTTTTATTGTCTTGTCCTGTTGGCCCTGTCTTATTTATGACATGCACTGCTGTGTTCATGGCTTCGGCCCATAAAAACAACGGTAGGTTTGGTTTCGAATGTAGCATTGACCGGCCTGCCTCTACTATTGTTCTATTTTCTCTTTCTGCAACGCCATTCTGTTCAGGAGTGTATGGGACGTTAACCGTGTGCCTAATTCCCCGACTTCTTAAAAATTTTTTTTAACTTCTTTATTTTTGAATTCTGTCCCTCCATCACTATGAATTTCTTTGATCTTACTATTGAATTGGTTTTCGACTTCTAAACAAAAAGTTTTCAGCTTTTCGATTACTTCTGACTTATGTCGTAAGAAGTAAATCTTCGTGAATTTCGAAAAATCGTCTTTAAATATCAAAAAATACAGTTTCTTTCCTAATGACTCGACTTCCATAGGTCCACATACATCCGTATAAATAATTTTTGATGTTTCCCGTATGCGCAACCTTCACAGAAAAAGCTACTATCCTCTACAACTTTTATATTTAAATTCTTTAAGAAATCCTTAACGTGTCTGATGTTTTGATGACATAGCCGTTCGTGCCATAATTGCAACGTATCCGCGTTTGATTCCGCTCTATTGCTAAGATTGCAAACTGACGGTACGATAACTCGCATATCGACCTTATATAAATTTCCGATAACCGAACCTCTTGCTATTACCTTCTTGTTTTGTAGAAATATACATTTTTCCCCATCCTTTAAAATACAAAAGTCTATACCCCTCCTTGCGACAGATCTAATGGAAAACAGATTTCTTTTCATACCTGGTACATATAATACATCGTTCATTGTACATGCTACCCATTTGTCATCCACAAAAGTCTCTACTTTGATTTTTCCTCTGCCGCATGCTTCCATGAATGTACCATCGCCGATCTCTATCTTCACCGTGTTATCGAATTTTTCGAAAACGCTGAACCATTCTTTTCGTCCTGTCATGTGATCCGTAGCTCCTGAGTCGATTATCCAAACATCGTGGTTTGCCGCATGTATCGTTGAGGTGCTTCCTAATAGGCTAATTCCGTTGTCATCACGATTTTGATTTCTGGGTTCCTGGTTGTCTCTACTGTTGTTTCCTTTATTATTTTTGAAGCAATTTTTGCTGATGTGGCCTTTCCTTTTACATATATAGCATCTAAAACAATCTCTTTTTAGATGTCCAACTTTTCCACAGTTGAAACAGCTTCGTCCTTGTTTCTCGTATTCAATTTTATTTGATCGCTTCTGCTGTTCCCTTTTACAATTATTACTTTTTGTTACGAGCGCCACCGACGTTTCCTGGTCGTCTTTCTTCCATCTGATTTCTTCTGTCATCAGTCTGGTACTAAGCCTGTCTAGGGTCATCTTTTCTTCTTCCATTGAATCCCACGCACTGTGAAAGTGATCACATTTACTCGGTAACGCCGATAAAATGCGTGTTATCAGCATTTTCTTGGCAATTTCACTTCCAAGGGCTTTCATCTTCGCCGCTATTAGTTCCAACTTCGACAAGTTGTGGGACACATCTTCAGATTCCTCCCATTTAAAATTGAAGAACTGCTTCTGGACCATATTTAGATTCTCATTCGACTTCATATCATATACTGCGTTTAATTTTTTCCACATGTCATGTGCTGTTGTGCAACATAAAAGGAGATCCAACGGTTTTCTTCCTACCGAGGTCACAATTAATTTCCTCGCTAACCGATATGCCTTCAAATATCTTTCACGGGCGATTCCCTTTTCTGTACTGTTACCTGGATGACACAGATTCCCTTCACACACGTTGATCAGGTCGTCATCTTCCTCCAAAAGTGTACGCATAATAAAACTCCACTGGAGCCAATTTTCTTCGCCACGTAACATCTCGATCTTCGCACTTGCTGATTCCATTTTAGCACTATCACTTACTTTACTAAGCACAACACTTTAACACTTTATTCACTTCGCGTTGCTACCTTACAATTTACAGTCCTGGGCCCATAACCTGATAAGGTTATTCAGTGGATGGAATTAAAGAAATGCGAGGGCAAACTGCAAGGTATTGAAAGTATATATATTGTGAATAGTAAATTACAAAATATGTGGTACTATGTAAGTCGATCCAAATCCTCTCGCTAGCAACGTTACCCTGAGACTGAAACAACTGCCGAAACCAACGTCGGACGTGTACCGCTTATGGTCTTTCCTCGACGCATTCTTTTGTCTATGCGCTTTCGAAGACCTTAGGCGGTTGAGAAACCGAAGACCAGATGTAGAGTTTTCTCAGAAGTGACGATCACTTCAACATTAATGGAGTCGACACCGAGGTGCTCGGTAAAGATAAAGACCGATTGATCTCCATCCTCGAAGAATTTAAGAGTTCGTTTATTACGGGTTTGCCGCGTACACGTGTAAATACGAGACAGTTAGAGATACGTTTGATTGATCCTAATATCACCGTACAAAGAAGCCCCTACAGGCTTAGCGAGGCAGAGCGAAGCATAGTACGCGAACGAATAAGCGAATTAATTAAGGCAGAAATCATAAGGCCTAGTAACTCACCGTTCGCGAGCCCTATGTTACTCGTAAAGAAGAAGGACGGCTCGGATAGGTTGTGCGTAGATTTTCGAGAGCTAAATAAAAATACGGTCGCGGACCGATATCCTCTACCTCTTATCGCGGATCAAATCGCGAGATTGCAAAAGGCGAAGTACTTCATTAGCCTCGACATGGCCAGCGGGTTCCATCAAATCCCCATTCATCCCAATTCGACAGAATATACAGCGTTTGTCACCCCCGACGGGCAATACGAGGATACAACGATGCCGTTTGGATTGAAAAACGCACCGTCCATTTTCCAGAGTGCTATTCTCGATGCCTTGGGCGGCCTCGCCCACTCGTACGTCGTTGTCAACCTGGATGACGTCCTAATTGTCGCTGAATCGGTAGACGAGGCTCTAGAAAGACTACGCATCGTACTAGGTACCCTCGTAAACGCCGGGTTCTCCTTCAATTTTTCGAAGTGTTCCTTTCTTAAGACGTCTGTACTTTATCTCGGGTACGTAGTTCATAACGGAGAAGTTCGCCCAAATCCGGGTAAAATACGAGCCTTGAGTTCTTTACCGGCACCAACGACCGTCGCTCAACTTAGGCAGTTCATAGGTTTAGCCTCCTATTTCCGAAAATTCGTCCCTAAATTTTCACAGGTAATGAAACCGTTCTACGCACTTACCTCCGGTATTAAAAACCTAACTTGGACAGATAGACACGAAACCATAAGGCAAAAAAATAATTTCCGCCCTGACTAACGAGCCGGTGTTAATGATATTTGACCCGAATTACCCGATAGAATTACATACTGACGCTAGTTCGGACGGATACGGCGCTATTTTAATGCACAAAATCGACGGCAGAAACCGAGTAATAGAATACTACAGTAAGAGAACGAGCCCCGCGGAATCCAGGTATCATTCATATGAACTAGAGACCCTGGCAGTTGTAAACGCCGTTAAACACTTTCGCCACTATCTGCACGGACGGGAATTTCTCGTTGTCACTGATTGTAATTCGTTAAAAGCAGCCCGTAATAAAGTAAGTCTAAGTGACAGGGTTCATAGGTGGTGGGCTTACTTGCAAACTTTCACTTTCGACATTATGTACCGAGAAGGCAAACGAATGGCCCACGTAGATTTCTTCTCGCGTAATCCTGTAGACACCGACCGCGCCCCCACCAACAAGATCGAAGAAAAGAAAATTAATCTGGCCGAAATCTCGGAAAATTGGCTACTAGCGGAACAACGTCGCCACCCCCAAATTTCTGAAATCGTCAACAAACTGCGAAACGACGAGCTCGCGGAAGACATTGCGAGTACGTATGAGTTACGATCCGGTACCCTTTACCGTAAAATACAAAGGATAGGCAAGACCCTCTGCCTGCCCATCGTATCAAGAGGGCTTAGGTGGTCCGTCATTAACCACGTACACCAGTCAATTATGCACTTAGGTTGGGATAAAACGCTCGAGAAACTGTACGAGTATTACTGGTTCGAAGGGATGGCGAAATACGTTCGCAAATTCGTAGAGAACTGTCATGCTTGTCAGATTTCTAAGGCGAATTCAGGCAAAGTGCAAGTTGAATTACATCCCATACCTAAGACCAGCATACCTTGGCATACCATTCACGTAGACATAACGGGAAAGCTGAGCGGCAAGAACGACTCGAAAGAATACGTCATTGCCCTGATCGATGCCTCTACCAAATTTGTATACTTACACCACACTCGTAAAATAGACTCCGTTAGCACCGTTAAGGCACTTAAGTACACCATATTTCTATTCGGCAGTCCCTATCGGATAATAGCGGATAATAGCGATGTTTTACCGGCAAAGAATTTCAAGACTTTTGTCAGAATAAACAAATTAAACTCCACCTAATAGCAACCGGTGCTAGTAGAGCGAATGGACAGGTAGAGCGTACTATGGGTACATTAAAGAATATGTTTACAACGGTAGAAACGACCGGGCGATCATGGCAAGACGCGATCGGCGAAATACAGTTAGCTTTAAATTGCACCACTCATCGTGTGACTAAATCGAGTCCGCTAGAACTATTAATTGGTAAAACAGCGAGATCCTACGGGTTACTACTATCTGAAAATACCGAAGAAAAGGAAATAGATATCTCCAACGTAAGACAACACGCCACACTAAATATGGAAGATAGCGCTAAGTATGATAAGGAAAGATTCGATAAAACGAAAGCCAAAGTAGTTAAATTCAATCTCGGTGACTTTGTATTAAAGAAACACGAGGAAAGGAATCAAACGAAACTAGATCCGAAATTTAGGGGTCCATTTGTGATAGCGGAAATTTTGGAAGGAGATAGGTACATTTTAAAAACACTAGACGGCAAACGGTCATATAAATACAGCCATGATAGGTTAAAGAAAATGCCAGATAGTCGCGTTCCTACTGAGTTGGACGTCTGCGGTGACGTCCGTACGGACGTCGGCCGTAAACCGCCCCTCGGGAAGCCAAACTGGCTGTCGTGCAGCCCGGGAGCACGTCGATACAGATGTGACTCGAGTCGGGCTGCCTCAATCCTCTCCAACAGCTTGCCAGCCTGATCCAGCAGCCACACAGGCCAGAATGCGGAAGGCGAGTCCCGGAGAGCGGCAAAGGGACCATCCGCCCCTCCTTCCATAGGTCAGGGTACTCGCCCCGTGACAGGCATCTGTCAAACAGGGTTCTCAGCCTTGGGGCCAAGACTCCGGTGACCTCCTTCCATACGCGGGCCGGAGTCCCGTCGGGACCCGAGGCCTTGCGCTCTCCGAACTTCCCGACAGCTCCGGCCAGCTTATCCTCAGTGATCGCGGATTCCGGGCTACAGCCACCTGCGGTGTCCCGTGGTTCCTTCCCCGGCAGCGGTAGCTCCCGCTCTTCGTTTGTCCTGCCCTCCTCCCCGTTCTCCGCACCCGGGAACAAGGCCCCGACGACTTCCTCCAGGAACTGAGTGTTCATGTTCTCCGTCATAGGGGGCAACCAAGGACGGAGCTTGTTCAGCACTATTCTATACGGGCGTCCCCAGGGATCGGAGTCGAGGGTGGCCAGAATCTCATCCCAGGCTCGTCTCTTCGCCTCGTTGATGGCTTGCTGCAGAGTCCTCCGCGCTTCAAGGAAGGTGTCGTACAAAGAAGCCACCGAAGACTCATTCCCTCGTCGCCTACGCCGAGATCTGGCATACCGGTGCAGGGCGCGGATGGAATTCCGGCATCTTCCGCGGTACGGTCACCTTGGCGGGGAAGCCTCGAAGTGCATCCGCCATCTTTTGGGCCAGTCGCGACGCTTTGCTGCTACCGTCCTGGCCCGCGATCTCGAATGTGAGGGCATCCCTAACCGCTCTCCTCTGTATCATCTTTGCGATGCGAAGGTCGGAGAGATTGATCTCCCTCCTGACCATCGATATTGTGTTTCTATATGTAAAACCGCAGCCATCCCTCACGGTGAGCGCAACCCCGGCGTCCTGGGGGAGGGGGCGACGGGAACGGCCACGCATATTTCTTTTACGCGCGTCCCGCTCGCAAGCGTTTCGCCCCTTTTCGCTCCTGTCGTTGTTCTTTACTCCCGTTCCCTACGCGGTTTCTTTCCCCGTGCTTAGGGGGGCTGGAGGCAGGGTGGCCACCTCGGCGAACGTCCTCCCCTTTAGTCACTTACAATTATTGTTGTTGCAATCCACAGTTCCGGATGCCGACATCCCTGTTTGCCGCGATGGCGACTTCCGTTCCACGAATCTCACGTTACTCGATGGCGCGAGGATCGCCTGAATGAATTGCGCTTCTGGCCTTCTGCCCTTTCGTCTTATTCCTGCCATTCCTCTTCTCGCGTCAGTGATGTAGCCTTCTGTCTCGTCGCTCGACGACTCGGCAGTTGAGCGCGAGGTGCCACTCGCAGGCCGCAGACCGGATGACACGCTTCGTGGCAGTGTCAGCAGCCGGGGGGATCGCATGCTTACGTGCTATCTCACGCCACTATTCCTCTGAATTGCGGAGGAATATAGCGTTGAGGTCCTCGAGAAGATCTCCGAGTTCTATCGGTCCCTTTCCTATTGCTGTTTCATCGCTCCCCGTCCGAACGGAACGGCAGAGACGGCGTGACTCCAGCCGCGAGTGAGGCGGAGGTAGGTGTGGGGGTCCCATAGTCCCCCTCGCTGGGAACTTTCCTTTTGCCTCCCTCGTTGTGGCGATCGCTCCCGCTCGCCCCACCCCCTTGCACCACCGCGGTCAGTCGTACCATCGTCTTCTGGAGACGACTGATCTCACTCTCCAGAGAGCGCACCCTATCCTCAAGATACGCAGCATCCGCGTGTTCTTGACCGTTGATCGATCTCACGTCCTTGTCGCTAGTCTCGGTTCCCACGTATACATCCACATACATGTCGTCATCGCCAACACCGCCGTCGCGGTTGCGGAGGCGGCAGAGACCGTCCACTGTCGTGGCGGCAGCGGAGGTGTCCTCTGTACGCTGCTGGAGATCAGCGCCTGACGATTTCGTCCTCCGTGAGGCCTACCTTAAGCGTCTCACGAGTGCGCCCCTCGTGTTACTGGAGAGGGAGGCGATCCTTTCGACCACTTCCATCTCATTCATAATCCCGGTCGCCGCGAGATCTTGGTCGGAGTATCCGTTTTCGTGCATGAGTGTATCAGATGATAAATTATTACAATTTATCAGATTAAATTATTTGATATAGGAAAATCGATCATTTTATTGTATCATAAAATACAGCTTAGCACGCGACAAAACTAGGGTAAAGTTCTGTTTTTGTCATCAGTATCGCAACGGATGAATTCCTTAATTAAACAGAGGCATTACGGTTATTATTGTCGTACGTATACCGTCTTCTATTTGTAACACGGTTAACACTGTACCGACCGATAGCCGATTAATCGGTTTATTGTCGCCGACGCTTACCGACCGGTAGTCCATTAATCGGTATCTTGTCTGCGACACTTACCCACTTTTTGTCGCCGACAATCTTTCTCATTATTCGAGCAGTAATTTGCTATTTAATACTAAGGTACCTTGCTCGGTTCCGTCAGTTTCGTTACTTCGTAAGTTCCCATCGTTTTATACCGATGTGAAAAACTTACCGTTCGAGATGATCGAAAAGAATGGTATTGGAGAGTCTAAACCGAAACAGAGCCGGCGCCAGAGAGGATCTGTACCTGAGCTGCCGGTAAAGCGTATTTTTCTTCGGTAAAATCTCGTTAAAAAAGAATTTTATCATTTGTTTGGAAATGTTTATGGTCTCCACTTTCATTCGTACATCTTTGACATATAAAGAAAGCAATAAAGATAAAGACAAACAAACACAAAAACGAAAACAGAGACGAAAGCAGAAGCTTAACGAAAGAATAATAGGATTAATAACAATAATTTAGTAAAACATTGTCCGATTTATTTCTTCCTTCACGTATTATAAAATATATACGCGCACGTGTATCTCAATGTAAACGACAAAACTGAATTTGTAATAATTCAATCATGAAAAAATTATACAATAGATTTTGATAACATTAGTTAAAATGTAATAGTCCGTTTCTATATATTATAATGTTTCTTAGTTTAATTTCATTGTTAATTTATATTATTTGAATCATAATAAATCATAATTATATCGGATTCTTTTTCGAATACATGTCAAGTCATGGATATTGAATGATCCAAAATAAAGAGCGAAATTTAATACTCAGAAACGTGTAATGCATTTATCGCAAATATAAAATTGTACACTTTATATTTGATATAATTGATCGTATTTGATCGTATGAGATAATAACAGAAAATAAAAGAGGACACACACACACACATCATTACGATAAATCGAATTGAAAATATCGTTTTCAGTATCAATATCTGTTAATGTCTGTTAATGTTTGAGTACTTTGTTCGATTCTGATCTGCCGTGGTATGTTCTAATTTTCCTATCAGAGTTATATCTGTCATTATTAATCAAATCTGAACACGTTGTATATTGTACAAATATTTTATTTCTTTCTCTAATATTCTAATTAAATGTGTCGTTACGGAGAGTGTTATTCGTTATCAAAAATATAAAACTATTACAAGGAACGCTTATTCATAGAAGATTTCAATCCTCACGAAAGGTTTGGAATAATATCTAAGCACGATTTTATTTTTTATTACTTTTCTATTATTGCATAAGATTTGTTACGTGGGCCGACTCTCTACCTGAACCGAGCCTCACATCGCGGACGGGATGGTAGCCAGATGTCCGCACATCTTTATTGCATACCCTTAAGATTTTCAACGACCGAACATAAATCTTAGAAAACTCTAGCTAAAGTCTTTCAGTTCAAACAAAATTCCTTCTATGAGAGCGTTTTCTAAGGTTTATGGTTTCTGTCTGGAAAACACGTGAAAGTTAGTTTTTCACATGTGCGATGCTTCCTACTGTCAACTCTCCACCGACGGCGGCTAAGTCCATCGACAGTCTTAGTAACCACTAGAAACAATGTCTATTACCCTCACTTTCTCGGCCAAAAATCGTCATCAACAAATCCGATGACTCCGTGCGTTAGACGCACCCCTCTTTAGGTCTCCTCCGACACAGCATCGTCACTTTCAAGTGAGTTCGTGTTCGTCGTCAGAGCAGTCAACCAGTCTATACCGGTACCACTCTTAAATCATTCCGTCTGACTGCATACATCGAGAGCTCTGACGAATAAGGTCGATTAATCCAACGAATTCATCGAGAGACATCGTAAAGTCGGGTAGAACTTCTCTGTGACACATTAACTGTACGTATCGCCAAATACATTGTGACGCTCATATTATTGTATGATTGATTGTTGAATATAGACGATATGTTAACCTGTCAACACAGTGTTATCTTCATTGAACCACCACTGTTATCTTAATCGAAACAAGAAGACCGACTACTTCGCGGCGTCGATTAGACGAATCGTAGCGAGAAGTTGCGCCTCTCGCTGACGCGTTTTCCTCACGACCGCGTCTCTCCACGAACGATCGTAACGTTTCGTCCTTCGAGCCGGATACAGTGGTAAGTGAAAAATGCATACCAGTGACACCCACTATCATACAGCGCCACGTGGATCCAACATAATCAGCAGAGGAAGCGTTACCACTCCAGGGAAGTCAGTAACGTCAAGGGCCGTCACCTGGAAGAGGCATAATTCGATGGACGAAGAACGCAACCACGCAGCCTCCCGTCGCAAGTGGACAATCGTCAACAAAACGATATTCAACAACTTCGATCTCACGACAAAACGCGCCACTTTCGCGAAGGATCACCTTCCTCACGAAATGTACGTCACCGACATTCCGCTGCACAGGGACAAGCGACAATCTGTAGTCGGAACAATTTCAGTTTCACTACAACTTGATCTTCTATGTGAGTGATCTTCGGGAAAAACGCCTTCTTCGCAAACATCATCATATTCCGCTGCACAGTGACTAGCAACAGTTTAACTCACAGCTACAAGGTAAGCTCGTTCATTGCATTATCTTTACAAACCGCTATACAAATAGAAAAGGAAGACAGAATTATCACCTTGCATCGGAGACGAGGTTTCCAAATTACTCGATTTGCTTGCACATCCAAACGACTCGACGAATACTAACGATGCTGTCAAAAGAACAAGTCCATTTTACGGCGCCACCAGGCATGGATCGAAGACAAGTGGAAACAGCGCCGACTATTGCAAAAGGAACTAGAACATTTAGGCGAGAGGGAAGACGCGCGCGTTTCCGAAATTTCCGACATATATTACGGTCTGGCAGCACGAATACGCACGCTCGCGGACGATACACCGGCAACATCGTCGAAAACCAAGTTCGCGACATCATTATCCGATCAATCTGATTCAACGCTACCAATCGCCTTGAATCAGACAACCTCTAATGCCCGCAGCTTATCGCCTAAACGCGACTTGACGACAACCAAGCTCGAGATATCATTAGCTGAACGACCCGATTCAACGCTACCGATCGCCTTGAATCAGACAACCTCTAACGTTCGCTGTTCCTTGCCTACACGCGAATTGACGACAAACCCTCACGACCCTCTAGATCAGAACGAACCGCACCCCGTCTAGGACAACTATTGCCATACACCACCGACTGAGAATATCATATCAAATCTAGCGATGATCCCGTTGCATGATATACGGAGCTCAACGCATGAAACTCGCAAATCGTCACCTAGAAGCGACCTGACGACAACCACGTCCGCATCACTCGCATCACAACACTCTGATTCAACGCTACCAAACGCATTGAATCGGGCAAGCACTCACGATCATCTGGATCGCGAGAAAGAGAAGATCTCACCAGGCGATAATTCGTCGCAGCAATTGATCTCTACGAATTCGTTACAGGATGTCCCATGCCCTAACACGGTAATTCATAATGTAGAGAGCAACGCGACAAACTCCGTCAATGGTACCGAGGTCAATCTGAAGTCGAAACAAACGGCAAACTCTCCGGAATCCGCGATGTTCGATTATATCCAGGAACAGGTTCTCCTCGATCAACACTTCGACGGTTAATAACCTATCCTGCATCGCGTCACCTGTAACAACTGAATCAAATATCATATCGGAAACTCAATCTGCGGAAAATAACCTGAAGACTCCTCCTCCGCCACGACCGAGAGAGACTACACATGCGAGTGATCCGAATCGGAATGATCTCCACATTATTGCTGCCATCGCGACATCGGGCAATTTCCTGAATTCCACGTTCAATCTGGCGTCGACCTTGGCTCCATCACAACCAGGACAGCCTCCAATGTCCATACCATCACAATACGATGAACCTTCAGAAAAAACAAACTGGTTCATCTGGCCTACCTCCGATGACCTCACCAGGCAGGCTGCATCATCGCATTTCCTGCACTATCTCAGCCTGAGGACACACATCAGAACGAATCTTAATCTAATGATGTCCTACACAGAACACAACTTCCCTCAGACACCGAGCTCAGGCGTAGAACCGCGGGTTAGGCGGAACCATCGGACGCGCTCCCTCACAATACAGCGATATCAAAAGGACAACTCCATAATAATACAGAACCGGTTAACCAGCAACGCCATGAAGCAGGATGGCAACAGATGCCTGCAACTGTTAGTCGTAACTCACTGTATCCAATGCGGTGGAAGGAGTTGAACCAAACAGAAGGTAAAACGATCCTTTTTGCGTGAGGAGGGGAAAATGCTGTTACGCATACCCGACGAGCTGCGTCGCCGGGTTATGTGGGACTCGGGCGGTTGACGTTGCCATACCGACTAAAAACCCCTCCTCCCTCCTCGCTGCTTCTTGGTCGGACAACCCCGGCAAAACCATTCGGCATTCATCAGGGCTCTTCTTGTATTGGCCCGTGTTATTTCCTTTTCCGTGCTGCTCCTACTCTAATCCTTCCTTAGCCAGTTCAGCATGCTATGTTGTCGTCCTTCTGCGGCACGTGGCTGTCTTGCAGCTCCTCTTCCACTGCTCCCCGTAGTTGGCACATGACGGTCTTACAGAACAGGCTGAACTTGTTCCAGTTCTAGTCCTTGGCGGTCACCGTGGCCATAAAGTTGTCCACGTCTATCTTCTCGCCAAGACCGCTTTCCAGCTCGGTTCTTCTGTCAGTCCACTTAGGGCACGTGATGAGGACGTGCTCCGCGTCGTCGTTGTAATCTCCGCAATCTAAACATTGGCTGTCAGTGTCTTTCCCGATTCTTCTCCTGTAGACACTGAAGATTCCATGCCAGGTTAGCAGCTGCATCGTATGATGATCTATTTCTTTTTTCTCCTTGGCAAAAAGGAGCGCGTTCGGTATTAATTTCTTGGTGCTGTTATCCCTCCTATACGCTTCCCATTCCTTTTGCCATTCGTCCTTTATCTCCTTCCGGATCATCTCCAGCTCGTCCTTCAGTGCGCTGCCGTCTCCTACGCAGATCCTGGTCTTGTGGATCCTGGTTCTATCATATGCTTCTTTTAGTTGCTTCACCTTGATGTAGATCGGTAGATTACCGGTCAAGACGCAAAGCGCTGCGTGAGAGACAGTACGGTATGACGTAGTTATAATGCACAGGGCAGTTCTTTGCGCCCTTTTCAACATCCTCCTTATTTCGGCTGGGCCCGCTCACACCGCTGCACCACAGGTTACGATAGACTCCCATGCGTTGTAGTAGAGCCTACGAGCCAAGCAGAGCGGCCCGTTGATTTTCGGCAGGATGCCCCTGAGTGCTCTGACCATCTTGTCGGCGCTACTACAAACCGTTTCTATGTGCTTGTCGAAACTCCTGTGTGTGTCGATCGAGACACCGAGGTATTTCATCCGCTCGACCGTTTCGATGTCCAAGGTACCTAATTTGATTCCGATCACTCTCGGCACCCGCATCCCAGTGATGAGCATTATTTCCGTCTTCTCTCTCGCCAGCGTGAGTATTATATGTATTAATAATAATTAAGTTATACTAATAATGCTGTTGATTATTAAGCCAAAGTAGTATTTTAACTTTGTATAATTTATGCATTAAGCAGAAATAAAAATATAAAAAATAATTGACTGTTTCTTATTATTTATTATACCAATATAATTCAACAAAAATTACGGTGTCAATCTCTTTATATCCTCGGGACGAAAATCTATCCTCATAGAAGCAATACGTCGAACTTCAGCAGGTGTTAATCTCCATGCAATCGCATTTGCACCACAATAATTTACTAGTTCTTCCACTTCTTCAACGCTTAATATGGTAGCTATTTGCGTTAATCGTGCAAATTTATCACGTACAGACCATGAGGTAACAGCGGCTGAGTAACTTGCCAATGACCTTACTTCTTTATCAAGTATAAGATCTTCCGCCTAAAAAATTATTGATTATGATGAAATAAATATTAAAATTATAATAAATTCATAAAATATACATACTCTGTTAATAGTAGACTTTAATACAACTTTTTCTAAACGAGCTGTTACTTCAGCAATAAGAAGACCAATTAAAGCATCATAATTAGATGCTGTTAAACTTCCCTTAAAACTTTGAAGTAAAAATTCTAAATTCATAATTAAAGTTTGTACGAAAGGTCCATCTGTTTCATTTCTTAATAAGTCATCCTACGGATATTGATGAATCGTTACGAGTTTTTTATTTCCTTAACTCATTTTAATCATTTCTTATGATTATATACTTTGTTTACCTCGTTCATATGATGATCCACTGATAAGAATGCATCGACCCAAAGTGTGACTCTCGGTTTGACAGCGCTTACTCGTAAATGTTCTAGAGCATAATCATTAACCGCTCGTAAAATCGACGTAATTCTGGAAATAATACCACTAATGCCAAATTTAAACTTAGGTATGCCTGAATATTTAATACAAGATGGAAGTAGCTGTAGCTACGAAGAACAAAGGTTGGAAGACAGTTCGCTAAATAAGATTGGTATAGAAGATACATCATCTAATACTCCTGATCATGATCAGCAACCTGACATTTTATTCGAGCAATCAGTCTACTTCAGACAGCTTGGATCTCAAACATCAAACAACTGATGTTGGTAAGATTTTTATTATTTTATTCTATTTTTAAAGCGTAGGGGCATATGTTGCATAATCTTGTTTGTTAACTAGGGCACTTGCTTTCGAAACCTAGTACTTCTGGAGAAAGATTAACACAAGAAGCAGTGCAGGGTAAGTGTTTCCCTAATCAGTTCTTACTTTCGCTTACTATGACACACGATATAATCTTTTATTCCTCTAATCTTTTAATCTTTTAAAATAAATGTTAACAATTACCAGAACTGTATTAAGAAGTTATTATCGATAAAACGTACATAATATAATAGAATCTGTAATTCCTAGTGTTTCATATGTACAACAATTTGAATCAGATATGATGATATTTGATATTTATATCGAAGATTTAATTAAGAGAAATGGCACTGTAAACTAACTTTAAGTTTTGCACCCATATATTGCTGATGCTAATGATTCCTAATTAATTTGAAAATGACACTTAATTATCGATAGATAGTGCATTTTATGTTTATAAACGTGAAAAATACAATTTTCGTTTCACCGAACTATGGTTATCCTACAATATATGTATCATTAATATATTATAAGGAACTATTCGAATATACGCACAAAATCGTCTTTATGCGTATTTTTACATACAACTTTTATTTACTTGAAATTATTCGAAATTTGCGGATAAAATTATGCAGACTATATACACAGAAGAAAGGGGATTAATTTTACTATATACTTAATTTGAAAGAAAGTTGCGTGAACTTCTCATGACGTAAAGTGTAAAAATTTAATAGAATGTAGATACAGTTTTCTATTATCGTTACAGATAAAAAATTTGTTAAACACTGATAAAGTTAAAGCCATTAATAGTGGTTGCAGCAAAGATTTGTTATTAATTCAAGATGAATAGGTTTCAAACAAAAAATTCCAGTTACTACTTATAGATTTGAATTTATAAACAAAAACAAGAAATTAAAAATATTATAAAAAAGTTTATTCGCATTAAAAATATTATATTTTATCGCATATCAGAATTTTAGATCTTACGTTTAAAATAGTTTTTTTTACCTTTTTTTGCTAGTAAAGTTAATACTTTAATAAAAATGTCAGGATCGGGTTAACTGAATTGATCGTGTAGTAAAATATCGATCCAAATATCTTGGAATCGTTAAAAAAAATGCTTTCTTTATTGTGAAAAAATGGTACTTTATTACCGTTAATCATTTAACTGTAATATTGGCTATAATATTTAACAATAATATTTCTAGTACTTCAACATTAATATACGTTCTAAATAACATGTGAAGAAATTTGAGGTTAGGTTGGAAGATATCTACACCGGAAATGACGCCTGCAAAATGGCGCACGTGATTGGTTAGAAATTAACCGCAGAACATCTTCATACGCTATTGATTATTTCCTGTAAATGAGGAATTTTAATATGATGTACAAAGTATATAAGATTTTGCATTAAAATTGTCGCAAATATTTTTAAAAATTAATTGGATTGTAGTATTTTTCAAGAATTATAATAATGTAAGATTCTATATGGAATTATTTTCTATCGTTCGCGCATAAGACCAGTACGTAACGACAAGCTTGAGGGTATACAAAGCCACCATTAGACGCGCAACGTAGGCATTTGTCGAGTCGTCTGCAAGCGGAGAGGATCTTATTTTGCTCGACAGTTTCAAATATTTTGTGTGTTGTGTGAACCTGTGCTATCCTCTTCTACAACAAACACGAGCCATATACAGGTTAGTGTACTTACTATTATAATTTTCACATACTAAAACTAGCAAGAAATCATTTCGCACAAGCGTCAAAAATAAAAGAAAACAGCCTAATCTTCAGCGGCTTATACCCAAACGTACTATATTACAAAAACACAATGACAACAGGCTACATCCCCCCAGAAGCGTTCCTATATCTAGACGAAAAAAATTACCTCCAAGACCAAAACAATATCCCGATAATTTTCCACATAAAAAGAAAAATAGGGATAAAAACAATACTCTACGAGGAAAACCTAAACGGACTGACTGCAGACACCAGGTGGAGGTACAACATGGCCCTCCCCCAAAAAGACACTAAAGACAAACACAGAAGAAACACAAAAAAATATTGGTGGATTCCAAACCCATAAGAAAATATAAGTGAAAACTACCAATTCGACAAAAAAAAAAAAACCATTTCTACCACCGTATAACCTAGATGTAAGTACTGTAAATATGTAAATACTATAATCATTGTAAATAATATAATTTAACACCCCCCTCCCCTTCCCTCTCATCCCCCCCCCCCAAAATCCCACAACGCATAAAAGTAATACACCGAGGAGTCCTGTTTTGCGGTCAAGTTTCAGGACAAAATACAACACACACAAGAATACACAAAAATCACGCACCAATGCGACTTAAACCCAAAAAAACAAAAAATAAACGCAAAAACCGAAAATCCACGACACATATTAGACCATGGCTACGTCGTACCGACGCGTATCGGTACTTTTGCCTAAACACACTATACTCAATTCATTGTTTATTGTGAATCTCAAAAATGTACAAAAAAATCAAATATTGGCTAAATAAACTATTTAAAAAAAAAAAAAAAAAAGAAGTACCACACGATTGGGGACCCCATGTTCTCTAGTCTCTGCACCTTTTGTTGGTTTGGTTTGTAAACTGTATCGTGACCGATGCATTCGGGACCTTTACAATTTTTTGTGGTAATATAATTTTGTAGTAATGTAATTTTGTAGTAATATAATTTTTTAGAAGTATAATTTTGTAGTAATATAATTTTGTAGTAATATAATTTTGTAGTAATATAATTTTGTAGTAATATAATTTTGTAGTATTAATGAGCGTTCGAAATATATTTGAAGAATGTTTGATTCGATATTTTTTATTTTCAAAAGTATGGCAATTTACACAAAACATTACGTATTTTGTATGTCTTAGCGTTTAAAGGAAATTTGTATTGCATGGTAACTTATAGATTTAATAGTACCGTTTCGAATATTCTCTCCATTATTCTGAACGTTGAGATTTTCTATATATGTATTTCCTTAATGTTAATTAACAGTTTTGTAGACTTTTGAATAGATAAAAAGGAATTGATAAAATTTGGAACATGTCTACAATTTTCCTGCAATCATCTAATTCGCCATATTAGTCCTTTTCAGTCCTTGTCTGTGTATGAGATAAGGAGTGACGACAGACGATTCGTAGGGGATAAACAAAGGGGAAAATTGTTTGTTTTTAGCAAATCGTGCATGAAGTTTTCTGACTGACGATGAGTCGCGCCATAATCACTTTGTACATAAACGTCTCATCACTCCGTGTTTACGTAGCTTGAACATCAAAGCATCAACTAATTCCAAAATCGTCTGACGCGCTATACACATAGGCTTATTGTGACAAGCTACAGCAAATTATAGCAAGTTTTATTTGGTGAGCTCTAATCTCTTTTGTTCGTTACCTGTGCACATGTGTTTTCTCAGGTCCAGAAAAGTTTTTTCAACGCTTGTACCACCAAGTTGTATGTGAGTTACTCTGGCTTGTCAATATGCCTTGTTCAAAGTTGAGAGCTGGATACTGTCACAGCTCTCTATCTTCCCATGTAATTATTATAATAGGAGCTTTATGAGGTATGGAGTAAATTGAATGCGTCTTTGTTGAATCTAGATGATCCAGAATGACGAATTATTACAAGTAGAACAACTAATCAAAGTAATATACATACACATATATGAAATATGTTTCATATGGATAGGAAATTACTTTGACATTTGACAAGTATTGCAATAAATATGTTGGTTCGGAAGTAATATTACTAGATACTTATTTTTACAGATTGCAATATTCTCTTCACTAATTCATAGATTGATCTTAGAACAAATGAAGAACTTTACATGTTATTGGATTAACAAATAAAATGTATTTTTCCTCACAAATGGTATGCAGAGGAGTAATGAAAGTAAAAGACTGGTGTATGTTACAGTTCAAGTGACCCGAGAGGCTGAAATACTATTTATACAAATTGCGGATGGATGGATACCGTGAAAAATCTTTCACATACTGATTGTTGATTCTATTCCTGGAACGCGTTGGATTCGTGTTTACGTGGTACGTTGATTAGAATGATTTAGAGGTGGGTTCTTGGGGGTGTGAGTAATTATGTTTCAGCCAGGCTTGGACAGAAAGGCGTTTAATCAACGGTTAATGGTCCGCTTAAAATACACATGCTCTGGTAGTTCCTCATTGGATCGTTATAGATGTCGCCGTATACTTTCTACTAAATCCGTTTTCGGGAGACATTGATTAAGATGATAAGGGTCATATTTTGAAAGAGAGGGAGAAAGGTGGTGTGTTTTGGATAAAGGTAACAATTTTATATGAAGGAAAATTATTGTAAACATTGAATATAATTGGGGAAAATTGAGAAACTGGTGCAACTTGTTGTATTATGAGCTACAGATCTGGTGCTGTGTCTATCTCTTATCACTTTAATACGACGGATGAGACATTTGTATGCCATTTTCTGATAATGGAAAAAGTGTTTGTGCTGTATGTTTTGCATTCAATGAGAGGAAATGGTTATGCAATTTCAATAACTCAAAGTACTTGTAACATAATGATAACCATAACACAATATAAATTTTCATGACAAATTCTATATTTATAAAAGTTTTGTCTTATGTTTCAATTACATAAGTACATGATAGATGTAACAAGTTTTTGTTCCATCAGTTTTTCGGCAGGTAAAAATCAAAATATAATCATTGAAGTCATATCTTTTTCAGATTCAAAATTGCAAATTTAATATAATTATTTTCCGGATTCATTACGCACATAAAGTTCGCACTTCCATGCATTCTATTGATGCGAAAATATTCCAAATATATAGAGTAATAGTAGTAAATATAAACACAATATATATTTTATTAGAAAGTGTGGGTATTCAGATTGAAGGACAAATTACACGTGAATGTGAAAAAACGACTAGTAAGTGTTTTTTGAATTATAGAAATTATAAATATATTTTAGAAAATAATATCAAACAATCCAGAGAAGCATTTTCCAAATGGAGGGAAAAAATGAATTACTATTTTACCTTCATCAACATTTCGATCAACGTTTTTCATGGATAGATAAACGCGAAAATAATTTAGTATGTATTATTTTCAATTGAACGTTCAACAATTTTGTATATTCAGAAAATTTATGCATGTATGACAATTAGACTATTTAGAACTGTTATATTTCAAAGTAATCTCAGTGCCAACGAAATTGGTTTATTGAAACTATATATGAATATGAGTCCTTTACATTACGCTTCATTTTTTTTTTTAAACATAATAAATCTTATAAAAAGAACCTGATTACAAGTTCATTTGTATGAATATTAAAACACGATGTAAAACAACTATGGTATGTTGTAACCTTCTCTATTTCGTCTTGTTTGTATGCAATTCCATGCACTATTGGATATGAACAAAGGAATGACTACGAAACAGATTTGAAATTAATAACTTAATTACAATCATCTATGCGTTACAACAATTGAAGATTTTGAATTTGAATATATACAACGGAAGTAAAGTAAGAATCGTTTAACAATATATTTTTCCGATTAAAAAATAAAAAATTAATCAGTAATACATTTTTTAATTTCAGATTTATATAATATGCTTCAGATATACATTTTTGGAATATACTTGCTGTTTCTTCGTCCAGTCGCGGGGTGACGCGATCGCGTTGAGGCGCGTCAACGGGAGTCGTAAATTCCCGTTACCATTATACGAATCGACACCGCGAGCAGGGCGATCCCCTTATTTTTTTTAGGATAATAGGGGTGGTTGTGTTTGAATACCTGTAGTCTACAGTTATTTCATATACGTGTATTTACACCAGTTAACAACACGTAGATCGTATTCATAGAATCTTGGGGGTCGTCGGACAGCACAATGTTTCACACGAGGGTTGATAGCGTTAGCGCGTTGAATGCCGATGCCGTGATAGATTAGTAGACGTGACTGGCCGATGAGCGCAGGAACAGTCCGAGGTATGTTAGAGCAAGTATATATAACTGTCCGAGGAGTGTAATAGCCTTGACTGGACTCTCCGAGTTGTTGCAGAGAAGTGCGTGGCCCATCTCGTACTATTTAGGAGTAAGCTCGATGTGCGTGTACCCTTTCTGAACTAAGGACGAGGATTCGTTGTTCACACTTTTCGGTAGAAAAGTGAGGGTAACGATCGGCGATGCCCATTGGTTATAGCCGAATGTTAATAAACAAAAGACGAGGAGAAAGTCTCCTGCATATATGGCCCATGGGTATCCCTGTTCTTGGGAAAACCCAGCTGTTTCGCGTGGCACATCTGCTTTATCCGTAATTAGCAAGAGTGTGCAATAAACCCAAGGACCGTTCAAAGGACCATCCATAAAACCAATAATACTTGTGTGAATAGAAGTTAAGCTGCAAAAGCTTCGGTTTATGGTGGTTCCTTGAGTTTCTTGCAGGTGAGTGTAACTAGCGATAGGCCTTGGCGGCCACACCGAAAGGGACGTCGCACGGACCCTCTCGCGCAACGTAACATACTCCCCCCGTTGAAAGGATACCGATCAAAAAGTCTGTACAGGTAAAAATGGGAGCTGTCGTCCAACTCGTGGGCGTTTGCTGGTAGTCTGCGTTTTGTTGGATCAGATTGACTCGATAGTAGGATAAGCGGCATGGCACTTGGATCGGAGAAGCTTGCTGCCATAGGAGTGTTGGCTGCATAGATGATGGCGTCGTCATCGGGGCGAATTCGATGGTACGGCCGAAGGGCCGTCGCGTTGAAGGTGCGTTGTCTGCCTTGTAGTTTGTATCGTTGTGGTCCTCGGAAACGCCAGCATATTTGCCGTTGAATTTCACGATACATGAAGTGTCGTGATATAGCTCGGCCAATGAATTATCGTGGGACACCTTGGCACAGGAAGTGTATATATATATATGAAATTACATGTAAACGCCCTCGATTCTGACAGATCAGCGCTCTCACCCGAAACCGGAACTCGCAGTCCACCGTGACGAGAAGCACAAATATAAGCTACAACTCTCAGCCAGTCGGTCAGTCGTTCCCGCGCAACAGTGGAAGCAACATGGAAATATTTAGATCTCTATTACGCGCCGTTGGTCTGTTCGTGCCAAGCAAGGTAGATATCATTTCCGAACTACCACTGGAGGTTTCGCACCTGATACTTCGAAAATTGGATCCCTCCTCCCTGCAGAGCGCCGCGCTAGTCTCGCGCAAATGGTTGAACATATGCAGATCCGACAAGTGTCTTCGGCGGACAGCAAGAAGTCACATCCGGCGTACGAGAAAGGGGTTCAGGATGGAGTTTCTTGGAACAACAGCCGCTAAAGCTGCCGAACAACAATCAAGGAGTAGAGTACGAGGTGCGAGGAACCTACGACACGAAGTAGGCTTATCCACTGCTCGTACGACGGTCATCGTTGGAAGGTTACGTGGTCCTCCGAAAATTTCGATGCGAAATCGTCCTATCGATGTTGAACCGCTAAAATGTATTAGACTGTAATTGATAGTATGTACCTTAATTCGACAGTTTGATTTTACGAGAACATGAAACTGCCTTGTCCTACGAAAATGATTCAGAACTGTAGCGCAAAGCTTGAAATAAAATGGTGCCATTGAGACGGCAATTTGTTTCAGCCGCGGCAGTTTTCTTCAGTAATATCGACAATGTAACTCACATTGACGCTCAGTCGTGTACCGCGTTACACTCTATCTGTGGTCTAGAAAGGGTCTTGGCCGCCTTCGTGAGAAAGCCGTACCGTCTTTCGTGTTAACGGTGCACTCGCTCTGACAAGTGGGTCTCAGGACGGGCGGCAAAGTTTCTTTCAAAGAGCTTGCCCACTTCATTCCATAAGAGCGTCGGTTGATACGAGGACGACGAGATCGTCGGTCGTGCCGCCCTTCAGAAGCAGTGCCAGCCTCACCATGCGCTTTATCCGAGGAGAGGCTCCCTCCCACTGACACCGTGAAATAGGTGTGGTAGCCTGGGGGCAATTATCCGCATCGTCTCCGCTCATACCCGTCCGGAGATACCGTCCGTGTCCGGCGCTACGTCGCGGGAGGCTATCCTCGTCGTCCTGCATCTCCACGCATGCTTATAGACTGACGGAGCGTCATACTCGATTTTGTGATGGCGTGAACGTTATTGAAATATGTCATAACGTTACCAAACCCACTAGAACTATAAATTACTTTCCCACAGTACTTCGATTCATTGTATATTTTGAATAGTTCACAAGTACCCGTACTTCAGCACAAGGGATATATATTTCATTAAAGAAGCCCCGAATCAAATATTGACTTTAGGAGGTAATGGATTGTAGCCTTAAGTACTGAAACTGATTCCATTATGGGAGCAACTGCCACAAATAGGAATCTAATCATACTAACTAAAGACAAATTCTATCGACGAAATATTTAGCATGTAATCATAATATAAATTATACAATCATATAGTATAGTTTAATGTCATCATTAATTTCAATATTCGTACAATACCGCATATCATTTGCAAATGTATATTTTATACCAAATAGTATTGCAATTGTGCCACTCGGAAGACAAACATATTAATTCCATCTTCCGATATTACCTGTACTTATATAGAAACATAATACTAAATACTAAAATATATCATAAGTATTTCATATTTGAAACAACAGTAAACCGAACGGAATTAATCTGTTTGACTTCTATGCGGCTCAAGTCACGTATCAATATATGTACATTCTGTAGTTTTAATATTTTAAGCGTGCATTGTGCACAGGACAATTGTCTTCAATAAATTTTGCAGATCTGTTTATAGTAAGTGAGGGATCATTTGGCCAACGAAAAATAAGGCGACTTTTAAAAGATGCAATGAAACTTGCTTCTGCTGAACATGGACTATGAAGGTGGAACATCTTCCCGTTTATTTTGCAATTAAATACATACGTAATTGAATGAGGTTTACTGGCATACCGATTCCAAGGATTTACCGTGCTTCTTAGAAATATTACACTATGTGGTATGAAATATAATTTGTCCTTGTTATAACCATTAACATCTAGAGCCTTTTCTGGAATTTCTTATACTAAGGCATCGCAATTATTTTTCATTTTACGCTGTGTTGCTCGCAAGTTCTAACATATATATGAACCAACTGGAAATAATTCTTTGGCACGCATTCGAGTACAATTGTTTCCTTCTGGTTTTCACAAAGCTTCGCAGAACAACTTCGTATCCTCGTTCCTTTAAAAAAAAGTCACACGTTAGTATTACATAAAAGTACCCCTTCAAAAGACATTTCATTTCTGGAAATCTATACGTTTATTAGTGAATTCAATAAGATTCGCTTGCTTACCTGCTCCTCGAATATTTTGTACTATTGTCACCTCCTCCTCCTAAGTAGGATGCATCTATAATATGCAATGCAGGTACTTTTTGCTGATGTATAAACTCCTTAGTCATACCATATACAACTTCTGCGTATACATGTGTATTTGGTGGTAATTCTATGCCAATGTCATCGTCTCGAACCCAAGAATCCTTTATATATCTATATACGTTATTCTTTCCCATGCCCATATAAAATGTAGCGTTATTCTTGTCATCATGGGGCCTTGGCTTTGTACCACATGGAATACAAAACCAGTCATTTGGTGAACAATAATGCATTTTGAATGTTAAATTCCATCAATTGTGCTTGACTAATAGTAAGGAATGTAGTGTCTTTCAAAAGAGTATTCTATTTATCTTTTGGTTTCATGTGTCTTGGGGTTGTTCTAGTTTCATCAGGAAGTTTCCAATACTCCTGACATTGTTTGCGCATATCAGCTTGTTTTGTCTCAACAAGAGTATCATCCTCGCAAAATGCAGCCTGTTATCTGTTTTCTGCTCAAATCTTTGTTAGAAGCACGTAGATATTGAACAAATTGTTTCTCGCTTTTTAATTCATTATATGATACTAATTGTAAAACGTTGTCATTTCCACCACCTTTTAAAAGCAGACGATTAACATGCTTCAGATATTCCACAACATCTTGTGTCCCACTTCGTTTCGTCTAACAAATTAAGTAACGTTCTGAACTTGCTGGTCCAGAGGAGTTTGGTTTAAAAATACAAACTTCTTCAAAGCAGCGATACATTAAATAAACTAAACCAGCACTAAAGGGTGTTTGTGCATTTTGTCACAAAATGACCACCCTCTTACAATCATCAATGCTATTACACATTGACAAAGATACAGTTGTTTTGAAAGAATTTCTTGTACATTATCTTGTCCTTCTACAGAAAATCCCCCATCAGACATCATAAAATGTACTCCTTTGCCATGGGTATGCTGCTTTATAAGATTCGTAAATGCCTCTTGATTATCTGGGTCAAAAACATCACCATTTTCTTTTAGTCCATATTATGGATGAAATGTTTCACAAGGACCCGCATTAAAATCTGCTAATTTGAAATCATTTTCATTCTTTAAAATAAGACCAAATCCTTTAGCACGTCATTTCTTTCGCCATAGAACATATTCACTAAAACCACCTGGTCCAGCACAAACATCTGCGAACTATAGCAGCTCATTCTCCCCCAAACCTTCTGGTTTAATAAACATAAAGTTACATGCCCTATATATATTCGCCATTTTAACAGCAGCACGACTTAAGAATAATGCACCACGAATTGTATTCATAAGAATTACAACGTGTCCTTACTCGACGCACTTCAACGTTATTCAAATGACCGAGTACTGTTTTTGCATTGATAATATTTTGCACTCTATCTTCACAACGGAAATCAATTTCATCATCTATGATCAACTTTTCAGGTCCCTGGTGTAACCAGTCCTGCATTTCTTCCAACGTAGGCGTATTGGAATTTGGATTCCTTACTCATTTCACGACTTCCACACACATTATTACTTCCTCTTCAGGATTCCATTTATGACCTGAAGCTTCATGTCCAGAAACAGGTTGCTGTCTACGACCATGCTGTTTAGGTGCTTGAACTGGCTCTGAACGGCCTTGTTTATTTTTTCCAAGACTGTAGCCTTCTTTATTTTTTTACTGCCCCGTCATCTATATTAACCCGACAGCACAGGATAATACTTGAATTCGTTCTTCCCCAAATGTAGAATTTATGTACGTCAACAATATATATATATGTCGGAGATGAAAGGACACTGGGCCCCCCCGTTGGAATTATTTGGAAAAGCCTCAATACTATAGCATCTACGAAATAATCCATACACAGTCATTCGAAACTTGAGACAATGAGTTTAGGCTCGAGGCGACAACCGGTCGCCGAGCGTAGCCACGGTCACGGGATGAACGTTCCACTTAACAGAGATATAAAGTAACATAGCTTTCCTTTAAAGAATTGGCAGTACAGACACTTGACAATAAGACATTCCAACAGCCCCGCAGCTCGCGAAGACAGACCCCATTCTTCGGGCCAGATGATCGCCAGATGCCGATGCATCGTTTACAGTTTATGTTCAGATAACCTGAGGAACCGTTACAAATCTTAGGACTTAGTTAACTAAAGTCCTTCAGATTGACAAACAGTATTTGTTCCATCAGCCTGTAAATCTGTCACCTATTGCGGGAAGTTACGGGAAAGCCTGATTTGGTCACGTACGACGTTGCCTGCTAGGAACTCTCTCTCTAGGGCGGCTAGCATCCTTTTCTAACCGCCAACATAGAAATTGACCAATTAACAGCAGCGCCTATTTCCCTCACCCTCCGAGTGGAGGCTTTCTTTGACGAATCCGATGATCTCGTGCCCTTAGGCACACCCCATCATAGTTTCCCTCTGCAGCGTCGTCGCGACGGAAAGTCATTCTTTTCTGGCAATCTGATTAGCTAAGAGTCCATCAAGCGTTCCTAGTATCACGAGTAGTAAGTTGAGTACGACTTAGACTTTGAAGCAAAGTAAATTCGTCATCCCGTTGATCGTGGATTCGTTATATCGAACTTAGGGCCATTGTCATTAGCGTCCAGCTACCGCGTCCGTTTGTCAATCTTGTATCAGCCATACTTGTGTAATAAATATCTGTGCGACAACCATGAACAACACAGGTGAAGATTCATTATACGCCCCTAACGTCAACCCGACAAGTATATAACGTTATACGTCAAAAGGTAATACTACATAATGTTATACGGCATAAGGTAATGCTATCTAATGTTATACGTTCTTACTTAACAGTATATAACCTTACACGACAGTATGTAATAGTATATAACGTTATACGTTAGAAGGTAATACTACATAACGTTATACGTTTTGAGGTAATACTACATAACGTTATACGTTAGTACGTAATAGTACATAACGTTATACGTTAGTACGTAATAGTATATAACGTTATACGTTAGTACGTAATAGCATTCAACGTTATACGTTAGTACGTAATAGTATATAGCCTTATAAGTTAGTACGCAATGGTATATAACGTTATACGTTATTACGTAATAGTATATAACGTTATACGTTAGTACGTAATAGTATATAACGTTATACGTTAGTACGTAATAGCATTCAACGTTATACGTTAGTACGTAATAGTATATAGCGTTATACGTTAGTACGTAATAGTATATAACGTTATACGTTAGTACGTAATAGCATTCAACGTTTTACGTTATAACGTAATAGTATATAACGTTATACGTCAGAAGAGGATACTACATAACGTTATACGTTTTGAGGTAGTACTACATAACGTTATACGTTAGTACGTAATAGTACATAACGTTATACGTTCGTACGTAATGGTATATAACGTTATACATCAGTACGTAATAGTATATAACGTTACACGACAGTACGTAATAGTATATAACGTTATACGTCAGAAGGTAATACTACATATCGTTATGCGTTATAACGTAATAGTATATAACGTTTTACGTTAGTACGTAATAGTATATAACGTTATACGTTATTACGTAATAGTATGTAACGTTATAAGTTAGTACGCAATGGTATATAACGTTATACGTTATTACGTAACAGTATATAACGTTATACGTTAGTACGTAATAGTATATAACGTTATACGTTAGTACGTAATAGCATTCAACGTTATACGTTAGTACGTAATAGTATATAGCGTTATACGTTATACGGTAATACTACATAACGTTTTACGTTATAACGTAATAGTATATTACGGTATATATTAGGACGTAATAGTCTATAACGTTATATGTTCGTACGTAATGGTATATAACGTTATACATTAGTACGTAATAGTAAATAACGTTATACGTTCGTGCGTAATAGTATATAACGTTATATGTTACTACGTACTAGTATATAACGTTATACATTAGTACGTAATAGTATATAACGTTACACGACAGTACGTAATAGTATATAACGTTACACGACAGTACGTAATAGTATATAACGTTATACGTTATTACGTAATAGTATGTAACGTTATAAGTTAGTAAGTAATGGTATATAACGTTATACGTTAGTACGTAATAGTACATAACGTTATACGTTCATACGTAATGGTATATAACGTTATACATTAGTACGTAATAGTATATAACGTTACACGACAGTACGTAATAGTATATAACGTTATACGTCAGAAGGTAATACTACATATCGTTATGCGTTATAAGGTAACACTACATAGCGTTTTACGTTATAACGTAATAGTATATAACGTTTTACGTTAGTACGTAATAGTATATAACGTTATACGTTATTACGTAATAGTATGTAACGTTTTAAGTTAGTAAGTAATGGTATATAACGTTATACGTTAGTACGTAATAGTATATAACGTTATACGTTAGTACGTAATAGTATATAACGTTATACGTTAGTACGTAATAGCATACAACGTTATACGTTAGTACGTAATAGTATATAGCGTTATACGTTATACGGTAATACTACATAACGTTTCACGTTATAACGTAATAGTATATAACGTTATACGTTATAACGTAATAGTATATAACGTTATACGTTATACGGTAATACTACATAACGTTTCACGTTATAGCGTAATAGTATATAACGTTATATATTAGGACGTAATAGTATATAACGTTATACGTTCGTGCGTAATAGTATATAACGTTATATGTTACTACGTACTAGCATATAACGTTATACATTAGTACGTAATAGTATATAACGTTATACGTTATAAACTACTACTACATATCGTTATACGTTAGTACCTAGTAGTATATAACTTTATACGTTATAACGTAGTAGTATATAACGGTATACGTTATAAGGTAATACTACACAACGTTTTACGTTATAACGTAATAGTATATAACGTTATACGTTAGTACGTAACAGTATATATCGTTATACGTTATTACGTAATAGTATACAGCGTTATACGTTAGTACCTATTAGTATATAACTTTATACGTTATAAGGTAATAGTATATAACGGTGTACGTTATAAGGTAATACTACATAACGTTATACGTTATAACGTAATAGTATATAACGTTATACGTCAGAAGGTAATACTACATAACGTTATGCGTTATAAGGTAATACTACACAACGTTTTACGTTATAACGTAATAGTATATAACGTTATACGTTAGTACGAAATAGTATATATCGTTATACGTTATTACGTAATAGTATACAGCGTTATACGTTAGTACCTATTAGTATCTAATTTTAAACCTTATAAGGTAATAGTATATAACGGTGTACGTTATAAGGTAATACTACATAACGTTATACGTTATAACGTAATAGCATATAACGTTATACGTCGAAAGGTAATACTACATAACGTTATGCGTTATAAGGTAATACTACATAACGTTTTACGTTATAACGTAATAGTATATAACGTTATACGTCGGAAGGTAATACTACATAACGATATGCGTTATAAGGTAATACTATATAACCTTTTACGTTTTAACGTGATAGTATATAACGTTATACGTTATAACGTAACAGTATATGACGTTATACGTTATACGGTAATACTACATAACGTTTTACGTTACAACGCAATAGTATACAGCGTTATACGTTAGTACCCATTAGTATCTAACTTTATACGTTATAACGTAATAGTTTATAACGGTGTACGTTATAAGGTAATTCTACATAACGTTATACGTTATAACGTAATAGTATATAACGTTATACGTCAGAAGGTAATACTACATAACGTTATGCGTTATAAGGTAATACTACATAACGTTTTACGTTATAACGTGATAGTATATAACGTTATACGTTAGTACCTATTGGTATCTAACTTTTTACGTTATAACGTAATAGTATATAACGGTGTACGTTATAAGGTAATTCTACATAAAGTTATACGTTATAACGTAATAGTATATAACGTTATACGTCAGAAGGTAATACTACATAACGTTATGCGTTATAAGGTAATACTACATAACGTTTTACGTTATAACGTAATAGTATATAACGGTGTACGTTATAAGGTAATTCTACATAAAGTTATACGTTATAACGTAATAGTATATAACGTTATACGTCAGAAGGTAATACTACATAACGTTATGCGTTATAAGGTAATACTACATAACGTTTTACTTTATAACGTGATAGTATATAACGTTATACGTTAGTACCTATTATTATCTAACTTTATACGTTATAACGTAATAGTATATAACGGTGTACGTTAGAAGGTAATACTACATAACGTTATACATTACAACGTAATAGTATATAACGTTATACGTCAGAAGGTAATACTACATAACGTTATGCGTTATAAGGTAATACTACATAACATTTTACGTTATAACGTAATAGTATATAACGTCATATAATTAGTACGTAATGGTATATAACGTTATATGTTCGTACGTAATAGTATATAACGATATACATTAGTACGTAATAGTATATAACGTTATAAGTTAGTACGTAAGATTATATATCGTTATACGTTATTCCTTAACAGTATATAACGTTATACGACAGTACGTAATAGTATATAACGTTATACGTTATGACGTAATAGTATATAACGTTATACGTCATAACGTGATACTGCATAACGTTATGCGTTATAAAGTAATACTACATAACGTTTTACCTTATAACGTATAGTATATTACGGTATATATTAGGACGTAATAGTCTATAACGTTATATGTTCGTACGTAATGGTATATAACGTTATACATTAGTACGTAATAGTATATAACGTTACACGACAGTACGTAATAGTATACAGCGTTATACGTTAGTACCTATTAGTATCTAACTTTATACGTTATAAGGTAATAGTATATAACGGTGTACGTTATACGGTAATACTACATAACGTTATACGTTATAACGTAATAGTATATAACGTTATACGTCATAACGTGATACTACATAACGTTATGCGATATAAAGTAATACTACATAACGTTTTACGTTATAACGTATAGTATATTACGGTATATATTAGGACGTAATAGTCTATAACGTTATATGTTCGTACGTAATGGTATATAACGTTATACATTAGTACGTAATAGTCAATAACGTTATACGTTCGTGCGTAATAGTATATAACGTTATATGTTACTACGTACTAGTATATAACGTTATACATTAGTACGTAATAGTATATAACGTTACACGACAGTACGTAATAGTATATAACTTTAGACGTTATAACGTAATAGCATATAACGTTATACGTTAGTACGTATTATAATATAACGTTATACGTTAGTACGTAATAGTATATAACTTTATACGTTAGTACCTATTAGTATATAACTTTATACGTTATAACGTAATAGTATATAACTGTATACGTTGTAAGGTAATACTTCATAACGTTATTCGATATAACGGAATAGTATATAACGTTATACGTCATGAGGTAATACTATATAACGTTATGCGTTATAAAGTAATACTACATAACGTTTTACGTTATAACGTATAGTATATTACGGTATATATTAGGACGTAATAGTCTATAACGTTATATGTTCGTACGCAATGGTATGTAACGTTATACGACAGTACGTAATAGTATATCACTTTAGACGTTATAACGTAATAGCATATAACGTTATACGTTAGTACGTATTATAATATAACGTTATACGTTAGTACGTAATAGTATATAACTTTATACGTTAGTACCTATTAGTATATAACTTTATACGTTATAACGTAATAGTATATAACTGTATACGTTGTAAGGTAATACTTCATAACGTTATTCGATATAACGGAATAGTATATAACGTTATACGTCATGAGGTAATACTATATAACGTTATGCGTTATAAAGTACTTCTACATAACGTTTCACGTTATCACGTAATAGTATATATCGTTATACGTTATTACGTAATAGTATACAGCGTTATACGTTAGTACCTATTAGTATCTAACTTTATACGTTATAAGGTAATAGTATATAACGGTGTACGTTATACGGTAATACTACATAACGTTATACGTTATAACGTAATAGTATATAACGTTATACGTCAGATTGTAATACTACATAACGTTTTACGTTATAACGTAATAGTATATAACGTTATACGTTAGTACGTAATAGTACATAACGTTATACGTTCGTACGTAATGGTATATAACGTTATACGTTAGTACGTAATGTTATATAACGTTATACGAAAGTACGTAATAGTATATAACGTTATACGTTATTACGCAACAGTATATAACGTCATACGTTAGTACGTAATAGTGCATAACGTTATACATTAGAACGTATTAGTATTTAACGTTACACGACAGTACGTAATAGTATATAACTTTAGACGTTATAACGTAATAGCATATAACGTTATACGTTAGTACGTATTATAATATAACGTTACACGTTAGTACGTAATAGTATATAACTTTATACGTTAGTACCTATTAGTATATAACTTTATACGTTATAACGTAATAGTATATAACTGTATACGTTGTAAGGTAATACTTCATAACGTTATTCGATATAACGTAATAGTATATAACGTTATACGTCGGAAGGTAATACTGCATAACGTTATGCGTTATAAGGTAATACTATATAACCTTTTACGTTTTAACGTGATAGTATATAACGTTATACGTTAGTACTTATTAGTATCTAACTTTATACGTTATAACGTAATAGTATATAACGTTATACGTCGAAAGGTAATACTACTTAACATAATACGTCATAAAGTAAAACTATATAACGTTATACGTTATAAAGTACTACTACATAACGTTTTACGGTATATGGTAATAGTATATAACGTTATACATTAGTACGTAATAGTGTATAATGTTATAAGTTAGTACGTAATAGTATATAACGTTATACGTTATAACGTAATAGTATATGACGTTATACGTTATACGGTAATACTACATAACGTTTTACGTTACAACGCAATAGTATACAGCGTTATACGTTAGTACCCATTAGTATCTAACTTTATACGTTATAACGTAATAGTTTATAACGGTGTACGTTATAAGGTAATTCTACATAACGTTATACGTTGTAACGTAATAGTATATAACGTTATACGTCAGAAGGTAATACTACATAACGTTATGCGTTATAAGGTAATACTACATAACGTTTTACGTTATAACGTAATAGTATATAACGTTATACGTCGGAAGGTAATACTACATAACGTTATGCGTTATAAGGTAATACTACATAACGTTTTACGTTATAACGTGATAGTATATAACGTTATACGTTAGTACCTATTATTATCTAACTTTATACGTTATTCCTTAACAGTATATAACGTTATACGACACTACGTAATAGTATATAACGTTATACGTTATAACGTAATAGTATATAACGTTATACGTCAGAAGGTAATACTACATGACGTTATGCGTTATAAGGTAATACTACGTAACGTTTTACGTTATAACGTAATAGTATATAACGTTATACGTCAGAAGGTAATACTACATAACGTTATGCGTTATAAGGTAATACTACATAACGTTTTACGTTATAACGTGATAGTATATAACGTTATACGTTAGTACCTATTATTATCTAACTTTATACGTTATTCCTTAACAGTATATAACGTTATACGACACTACGTAATAGTATATAACGTTATACGTTATAACGTAATAGTATATAACGTTATACGTCAGAAGGTAATACTACATGACGTTATGCGTTATAAGGTAATACTACGTAACGTTTTACGTTATAACGTAATAGTATATAACGTTATACGTCAGAAGGTAATACTACATAACGTTATGCGTTATAAGGTAATACTACATAACGTTTTACGTCATAACGTGATACTACATAACGTTATGCGTTATAAAGTAATACTACATAACGTTTTACGTTATAACGTAATAGTATATAACGTTTTACGTTATAATGTAATAGTATATAACGTTATACGTCAGAAGGTAATACTACATGACGTTATGCGTTATAAGGTAATACTACGTAACGTTTTACGTTATAACGTAATAGTATATAACGTCATATATTAGTACGAAATGGTATATAACGATATATGTTCGTACGTAATAGTATATAACGATATACATTAGTACGTAATAGTATATAACGTTATACGTTCGTAAGTAATGGTATATAACGTTATAAGTTAGTACCTATTGGTATCTAACTTTTTACGTTATAACGTAATAGTATATAGCGGTGTACGTTATAAGGTAATTCTACATAACGTTATACGTTATAACGTAATAGTATATAACGTTATACGTCAGAAGGTAATACTACATAATGTTATACGTCATAAGGTAATGCTATCTAATGTTATACATTATTACTTAACAGTATATAACCTTACACGACAGCATGTAATAGTATATAACGTTATACGTTAGAAGGTAATACTACATAACGTTATACGTCATAAGGTGATACTACATAACGTTATACGATTTAAGGTAATACTACATAACGTTTTACGTTATAACGTAATAGTATATAACGTTATACGTCAGAAGGGGATACTACATAACGTTATACGTTTTGAGGTAATACTACATAACGTTATACGTTAGTACGTAATAGTACATAACGTTATACGTTCGTACGTAATGGTATATAACGTTATACATTAGTACGTAATAGTATATAACGTTATACGTCAGAAGGTAATACTACATATCGTTATGCGTTATAGGGTAACACTACATAGCGGTTTACGTTATAACGTAATAGTATATAACGTTTTACGTTAGTACGTAATAGTATATAACGTTAAACGACAGTACGTAATAGTATATAACGTTATACTTTATAACGTAATAGTATATAACGTTATAAGTCACACGGTAATATAAATAACGTTATACGTCATAACGTGATACTACATAACGTATTACGTTATAACGTAATAGTATATAACGTTATACATTAGTACGTAATGGTATATAACGTTATACGTTATTATGTAACAGTGTATAACGTTATACGTTAGTACGGAATAGTACATAACGTTATACATTAGAACGTATTAGTATATAACGTCATACGTCAGAAGGTAATACTACATAACGTTATGCGTTATAAAGTAATACTACATAACGTTCTACGTTATAACGTAATAGTATATTACGGTATATATTAGGACGTAATAGTCTATAACGTTATATGTTCGTACGTAATGGTATATAACGTTATACGTTATAAAGTACTACTACATAACGTTTCACGTTATAACGTAATAGTATATAACGTTATATATTAGGACGTAATAGTATATAACGTTATAAGATCGTGCGTAATAGTATATAACGATATATGTTACTACGTACTAGTATATAACGTTATACATTAGTACGTAATAGTATATAACGTTATACGTCAGAAGGTAATACTACATATCGTTATGCGTTATAGGGTAGCACTACATAGCGTTTTACGTTATAACGTAATAGTATATAACGTTTTACGTTAGTACGTAATAGTATATAACGTTATACGTTATTACGTAATAGTATGTAACGTTATAAGTTTGTAAGTAATGGTATATAACGTTATACGTTAGTACGTAATAGTATATAACGTTATACGTTAGGACGTAATAGTATATAACGTTATACGTTAGTACGTAATAGCATACAACGTTACACGTTATTACGTAATAGTATATAGCGTTATACGTTATACGGTAATACTACATAACGTTTTACGTTATAACGTAATAGTATATAACGTTATACGTTATACGGTAATACTACATAACGTTTCACGTTATAACGTAATAGTATATAACGTTATATATTAGGACGTAATAGTATATAACGTTATAAGATCGTGCGTAATAGTAAATAACGTTATATGTTACTACGTACTAGTATATAACGTTGTACATTAGTACGTAATAGTATATAACGTTACACTACAGTACGTAATAGTATATAACGTTATACTTTATAACGTAATAGTATATAACGTTATAAGTCAGAAGGTAATATAGATAACGTTATACGTCATAACGTGATACTACATAACGTTTTACGTTATAACGTAATAGTACACCCTTGGACAAAAAGATAGCACATGTGTGCTATCATTAATTTCTCATAGATAGAGTCCGAATTTCCCAAGTTTGACGAATGGCATATAAACAGTACCTTGTAGTAATAAGGTATATGAGCTTGAAACTGTATCTTCGCTATTCCTCTTGTATTTATCAACAATGATTGTGAAATCCGGTCGGCGAAATGATAGCACACTTTCAAAAGTTGTAGTGTTTATTATCTACTAAATTGTACAAAAATAAAAAACCTTTTAAAATTTAATAATGTGTGGATCCTCCCTTATTCTCCACCACCTCCAGCATTCGTTTCGGCAAAGAACGATATAGTTTTCTAATATAATCCAGCGATATATTTCTCCATTCCTCTTCAAGGCACTTTTTTAACTGATTAATACTTTCAAATTGCCTATTTTCTCTATAAACGGCATTGCTTAATTTACTCCAACAGTTTTCGATTATGTTTAAATCGGGGGAGCATGCAGGCCAGTCCAAAACTGCAATATTTTCTGTTGAAAAATATTCTTTCACAACCTTAGCGGTGTGAACTGCAGCATTATCTTGCTGAAAAATAAAATCTTGTCTCGCAATATGTGTTGCGTACTTTGCAATTTGATTTTGTATCAAATTACGATAGGTTATAGCATTCATCTTGCTGCGAATTGATATTAAATCAGTCTTTCCGTTATACCCAATACCTGCCCAAAGCATAATGCTACCTCCACCCATTTGACGCCGTATTTGTGACAATTTTTTTTTTCTTACATCATGATAGTAAAAATTGAATCCATCTGGGCCATCTAAATTAAATCTTTTTTTATCTGTAAATATAACTTTCCTCCACTTCTTGTTCCACCGTATATGTTCTTTTGCAAAATATAATCGATGCTCCTTGTGAATCTGCTTTAGAGCTGGTCTTCGTTTTAATTTCATCCGCTTTATGTGCGCGGATTGTTGTAGTACACGTCTGACATTCCGAGGATTAGTTTTTACGCCAACTTTTTCTGCAATTTCACGTGACGTGAGAAGCGAATTTGACGCGGCACGTAAAATTGCACGTTTTTCACGAGTACTAATCGCGGAAGGTCTCCCACTGCTTTTTTTTGTTCCATAATTATTTACATCTTTCAGTAAATTATAAATGACTTTCCGACTTCTACTGAGAACTTTTGCAATTTTAGAAATAGTAAAGTTTTCTTTCTTTAATTTCAAAACTGTTTGAATCTCTTCACTATTTAGCTGTTTTCCACGTCCCATTGTTTGAATCGAAATTTGTAAGGTTTCTAATGAAATTCTTCTACTTTTCACTACGTCTACACCACTCAGAATACACAGAAATACTAAGGAATGGAAACAAAATGCTTGGTGTGCTATCATTTCGCCGACCGGATTTCACAATCATTGTTGATAAATACAAGAGGAATAGCGAAGATACAGTTTCAAGCTCATATACCTTATTACTACAAGGTACTGTTTATATGCCATTCGTCAAACTTGGGAAATTCGGACTCTATCTATGAGAAATTAATGATAGCACACATGTGCTATCTTTTTGTCCAAGGGTGTATATAACGTTATACATTAGTACGTAATAGTATATAACGTTATATGTTACTACGTACTATAATATAACGTTATACATTAGTACGTAATAGTATATAACGTTACACGACAGTACGTAATAGTATATAACGTTACACGACATTACGTAATAGTATATAACGTTATACGTCAGAAGGTAATACTACATAACGTTATGCGTTATAAGGTAACACTACATAGCGTTATACGTTAGTACGTAATAGTATATAACGTTATACGTTATTACGTAATAGTATACAGCGTTATACGTTAGTACCTATTAGTATATAACTTATACGTTATAACGTAATAGTATATAACTGTATACGTCATAAGGTAAAACTATATAACGTTATACGTTATAACGTAATAGTATATAACGTTATACGTTCGTACGTAATAGTATATAAAGTTATACATTAGTACGTAATAGTATATAACTTTATACGTCCGAAGGTAATACTACATAACGTTATGCGTTATAAGGTAATACTACATAGCCTTTTACGTTATAACGTAATAGTATATAACGTTATACGTTAGTACGTAATAGTATATAACTTATACGTTATAACGTAATAGTATATAACGTTATACGTCAAAAGGTAATACTACTTAACATAATACGTCATAAGGTAAAACTATATAACGTTATACGTTATAAAGTACTACTACATAACGTTTCACGTTATAACGTAATAGTATATAACGTTATACATTTGTACGTAATAGTATATAACGTTATACGTTCGCACGTAATAGTATATACAGTTATACATTAGTCCGTAATAGTATATAACGTTATACGTTCGTAAGTAATAGTATATAACGTTATATGTTAGTACGTAATAGTATATAACGTTATATTATAGTACGTAATAGTATATAACGATATACGTCCGAAGGTAATACTACATAACGTTATGCGTTATAAGGTAATACTACATAGCCTTTTACGTTATAACGTAATAGTATATAACGTTATAAGTTAGTACGTAATAGTATATAACGTTATACGTTAGTACATATTAGTATATAACTTATACGTTATAACGTAATAGTATATAACTGTATACGTCATAAGGTAAAACTATATAACGTTATACGTTATAAAGTACTACTACATAACGTTTTACGTTATAACGTAATAGTATATAACGTTATACATTAGTACGTAATAGTTTATAACGTTTTACGTTCGTACGTAATAGTATATAACGTTATACATTAGTACGTAATAGTATATAACGTTATACATTCGTAAGTAATAGTATATAACGTTATATGTTAGTACGTAATAGTATATAACGTTATACGTTCGTAAGTAATAGTATATAACGTTATATGTTAGTACGTAATAGTATATAACGTTATACGTCCGAAGGTAATACTACATAACGTTATGCGTTATAAGGTAATACTACATAGCCTTTTACGTTATAACGTAATAGTATATAACGTTATAAGTTAGTACGTAATAGTATATAACGTTATACGTTATTACGTAATAGTATGTAACGTTATAAGTTTGTAAGTAATGGTATATAACGTTATACGTTAGTACGTAATAGTATATAACGTTATACGTTAGGACGTAATAGTATATAACGTTATACGTTAGTACGTAATAGCATGCAACGTTATACGTTATTACGTAATAGTATATAGCGTTATACGTTATACGGTAATACTACATAACGTTTTACGTTATAACGTAATAGTATATAACGTTATACGTTATACGGTAATACTACATAACGTTTCACGTTATAGCGTAATAGTATATAACGTTATATATTAGGACGTAATAGTATATAACGTTATACGTTCGTGCGTAATAGTATATAACGTTATATGTTACTACGTACTAGCATATAACGTTATACATTAGTACGTAATAGTATATAACGTTACACGACAGTACGTAATAGTATATAACGTTATACTTTATAACGTAATAGTATATAACGTTATAAGTCAGAGGGTAATATAGATAACGTTATACGTCATAACGTGATACTACATAACGTATTACGTTATAACGTAATAGTATATAACGTTATACATTAGTACGTAATGGTATATAACGTTATACGTTATTACGTAACAGTGTATAACGTTACACGTTAGTACGTAATAGTACATAACGTTATACATTAGAACGTATTAGTATATAACGTCATACGTCAGAAGGTAATACTACATAACGTTATGCGTTATAAAGTAATACTACATAACGTTCTACGTTGTAACGTAATAGTATATTGCGGTATATATTAGGACGTAATAGTCTATAACGTTATATGTTCGTACGTAATGGTATATAACGTTATACATTAGTACGTAATAGTAAATAACGTTATACGTTCGTGCGTAATAGTATATAACGTTATATGTTACTACGTACTAGTATATAACGTTATACATTAGTACGTAATAGTATATCACGTTACCCGACAGTACGTAATAGTACAGTAGCGGACAAAAGTTTAAGACGAAATGGAAGAAATAAATAATTGATTTACTTTCCATAAAAAATATAAATACGGTGTTCTACTTTTGGTATTAACTAATTGTACATTTGTTTGTACACTTAGAAAAAAAATTTCATTTTGATATTTTGCTCAATAGCTAAGTTATAAAAAAGGAACGAAATCTGTATAATATTTCGTCGGTCAAAAGTTTAAGACTATACAAAAAATATTAATTTTTGGTTAAAAAATATACACAATTTTTGTTTAAATTCAATATTTTGTTCAATATCCGTTATTTCTTATCCCTTCGGTACATCTTCTTGGCATAGAATCTATTAATTTTTTATATTAATCTACCGTAATATTATTCCAGGCTGTTTCAATCGTAGAGTAAAGTTCATTTAAATTTTTCGGTTTATAACCTTGTACTGTCTTTTTTATGATGCTTCACAAATTCTCGATTGGGTTAATGTCTGGTGATTGCGACGGCCACGGCAGCACGGTGATATTTTCTTCTTGAAAAAACTGTTTCACAACCCGAGCCGTGTGCTTCGGATCATTATCATTTTGAAAAATAAAATCATCACTCATATTGTTGCGTGCAAAAGGTAACATTGTGTTCTTGAGTATGTCCTTGTATTGAAAACGGTCCATAATTCCATTGATACGACATATCGGACCAGGGCCGCTTCGAGAAAAACACGCCCACACCATAACGTTGCCACCACCATGTTTAAGAGTTTTTAAAACGCACTGTGTTTTCAAACTTTCGCCAATTCGACGTCTAACGTACCGTATCCCGTCAGAACAGACGCGATTGAATTTCGATTCGTCAGAAAACAATACCTTTTGCCAATCTTCACTTGTCCAATGCTTATGAGCTTTAGCAAATGCAAGTCGTCTTTTTCGATTCCTAGAACTCAGCAGTGGTTTCTTTTGGGGTTTTCGTCCTCTTAAGTTAAAGTCTTCTAATCTTCTCCTAACAGTTCTAGCACTAATTTGTGTATCGTTTTCATAGTTTATCTCCGCAGCAATATTATTTGCACTACGAAAACGATCCTTTTCGCTCAATCGATGAATCCGGCGATCCATTTTCGGTGTTGTTTTCCGTGGTCTTCCGTTTTTCGGTTGATCGCAATACATGCCTGTCTTTAAAAATTTATACCAAGCTTGTTTACAAGCTGTTTCTGACCTGTTCACTATATTTGCTATTTCGGTGAAGGTTTTACTTTGCTTTCGCAGCCTTACGATTTGTTCCCTTTCGTTTTCAAGTAAATTCTTTGATTTACCCATAGTCTGTTCCTACCTAAATGAATTTTAAGCAATAAAAGGTACACTAAACAATGATTTTGACATTCCAGAATCAAAATGTTCAAAAACTGTACTCGTACTCACGTTTTACACAGATCGTCTTAAACTAATGTCCACTGTTTCCAAGTGCTAGGCGGTAACTAACTGTTGTAACTCCTACATTGTTTGTATTTAACAACTGACTGTCTGAGGTTACGAAGGTCAAACATACAGCTACGTTATTCCAAAGAGACAAACCGAATAGAAGAACAATATGCGTATAAGATGTTTGTAATCCGGTTTACAAATCATCGTCTTAAACTTTTGTCCGCTACTGTATATAACGTTACACGACAGTACGTAGTAGTATATAACGTTATACGTCAGAAGGTAATACTACATAATGTTATACGTCATAAGGTAATGCTATATAATGTTATACGTTATTACTTAACAGTATATAACCTTACACGACAGTATGTAATAGTATATAACGTTATACGTTAGAAGGTAATACTACATAACGTTATACGTCATAAGGTGATACTACATAACGTTATACGATTTAAGGTAATACTACATAACGTTTTACGTTATAACGTAATAGTTTATAACGTTATACGTCAGAAGTGGATACTACATAACGTTATACGTTTTGAGGTAATACTACATAACGTTATACGTTAGTACGTAATAGTACATAACGTTATACGTTCGTACGTAATGGTATATAACGTTATACATTAGTACGTAATAGTATATAACGTTACACGACAGTACGTAATAGTATATAACGTTATACGTCAGAAGGTAATACTACATATCGTTATGCGTTATAGGGTAACACTACATAGCGTTTTACGTTATAACGTAATAGTATATAACGTTTTACGTTAGTACGTAATAGTATATAACGTTATACGTTATTACGTAATAGTATGTAACGTTATAAGTTAGTAAGTAATGGTATATAACGTTATACGTTAGTACGTAATAGTATATAACGTTATACGTTAGGACGTAATAGTATATAACGTTATACGTTAGTACGTAATAGCATACAACGTTATACGTTATTACGTAATAGTATATAGCGTTATACGTTATACGGTAATACTACATAACGTTATACGTTATTACGTAATAGTATATAACGTTATACGTTAGTACCTATTAGTATCTAACTTTATACGTTATAACGTAATAGTATATAACGGTGTACGTTATAAGGTAATATACATAACGTTATACGTCATAAGGTGATACTACATAACGTTATACGTTAGTAGCTCGTAGTATATAACTTAATACGTTATAACGTAGTAGTATATAAAGGTATACGTTATAAGGGAATACTACATAACGTTATACGTATTAACGTAATAGTATATAATGTTATACGTTATAAAGTACTACTACATAACGTTATACGTTAGTAGCTCGTAGTATATAACTTAATACGTTATAACGTAGTAGTATATAACGGTATACGTTATAAGGTTATACTACATAACGTTATACGTTATAACGTAATAGTATATAACGTTATACGTTATAACGTAATAGTATATAACGTTATACGATATACGGTAATACTACATAACGTTTCACGTTATAACGTAATAGTATATAACGTTATATATTAGGACGTAATAGTATATAACGTTATAAGATCGTGCGTAATAGTATATAACGTTATATGTTACTACGTACTAGTATATAACGTTATACGTTAGTACGTAATAGTATATAACGTTACACTACAGTACGTAATAGTATATAACGTTATACTTTATAACGTAATAGTATATAACGTTATAAGTCAGAAGGTAATATAGATAACGTTATACGTCATAACGTGATACTACATAACGTTATACGATATAACGTAATAGTATATAACGTTATAAATTAGTACGTAATAGTATGTAACGTTATATGTTACTACGTACTATAATATAACGTTAAACATTAGTACGTAATAGTATATAACGTTACACGACAGTACGTAATAGTATATAACGTTACACGACATTACGTAATAGTATATAACGTTATACGTCAGAAGGTAATACTACAGAACGTTACACGTTAGTACCTATTAGTATATAACTTTATACGTTATAACGTAATAGTATATAACTATATACGTTATAAGGTAATACTACATAACGTTATTCGATATAACGTAATAGTATACAAAGTTATACGTCAGAAGGTAATACTACATAACGTTATGCGTTATAAGGTAACACTACATAGCGTTATACGTTAGTACGTAATAGTATATAACGTTATACGTTATTACGTAATAGTATACATCGTTATACGTTAGTACCTATTAGTATATAACTTATACGTTACAACGTAATAGTATATAACTGTATACGTTATAAGGTAATACTACATAACGTTATACGTTATAACGTAATAGTATATAACGGTATATATTAATACGTAATAGTATATAAAGTTAAACGTTCGTACGTAGTAGTATATAACGTTATACGTTAGTACGTAATAGTATATATCGTTATACGTTAGTACGTCATAGCACACAACGTTATACGTTAGTACGAAATAGTATATAGCGTTATACGTTATACGGTAATACTACATAACGGTTTACGTTATAACGTAATAGTATATAACGTTATACGTTCGTACGTAATAGTATATAAAGTTATACATTAGTACGTAATAGTATATAACTTTATACGTCCGAAGGTAATACTACATAACGTTATGCGTTATAAGGTAATACTACATAGCCTTTTACGTTATAACGTATTAGTATATAACGTTTTACGTTAGTACGTAATAGTATATAACTTATACGTTATAACGTAATAGTATATAACGTTATACGTCAAAAGGTAAAACTACTTAACATAATACGTCATAAGGTAAAACTATATAACGTTATACGTTATAAAGTACTACTACATAACGTTTTACGTTATAACGTAATAGTATATAACGTTATACATTAGTACGTAATAGTTTATAACGTTATACGTTCGTACGTAATAGTATATAACGTTATACATTAGTACGTAATAGTATATAACGTTATACATTCGTAAGTAATAGTATATAACGTTATACATTAGTACGTAATAGTATATAACGTTATACATTCGTAAGTAATAGTATATAACGTTATATGTTAGTACGTAATAGTATATAACGTTATACGTTCGTAAGTAATAGTATATAACGTTATATGTTTGTACGTAATAGTATATAAAGTTATACGTCCGAAGGTAATACTACATAACGTTATGCGTTATAAGGTAATACTACATAGCCTTTTACGTTATAACGTAATATTATATAACGTTATAAGTTAGTACGTAATAGTATATAACGTTATACGTAAGTACATATAAGTATATAACTTATACGTTATAACGTAATAGTATATAACTGTATACGTCATAAGGTAAAACTATATAACCTTATACGTTATAAAGTACTACTACATAACGTTTTACGTTATAACGTAATAGTATATAACGTTATACATTAGTACGTAATAGTTTATAACGTTATACGTTCGTACGTAATAGTATATAACGTTATACGTCCGAAGGTAATACTACATAACGTTATGCGTTATAAGGTAATACTACATAGCCTTTTACGTTATAACGTAATAGTATATAACGTTATAAGTTAGTACGTAATAGTATATAACGTTATACGTTATTACGTAATAGTATACAGCGTTATACGTTAGTACCTATTACGTTATAACGTGATAGTACATAACTGTATACGTTATAAGGTAATACTACATAACGTTATACGATATAACGTAATAGTATCTAACTGTATACGTTATAACGTAATAGTATATAACGGTGTACGATATAAGGTAATACTACATAACGTTTTACGTTATAACGTAATAGTATATAACGTTATACCTCGAAAGGTAATACTACATAACGTTGTGCGTTATAAGGTAATACTACATAGCGTTTTACGTTATAACGTGATAGTATATAACGTTATACGTTCGTACGTAGTAGTATATAACGATATACATTAGCACGTAATAGCATATAACGTTATACGTTAGTACGTATTCGTATATAAAGTTATACGTTAGTACGTCACAGTATATAACGTTATACGTTAGTACGTAATAGCATACAACGTTATACGTTAGTACGTAATAGTATACAACGTTATACGTTCGTAAGTAATAGTATATAACGTTATATGTTAGTACGTAATAGTATATAACGTTATACGTTAGTACATATAAGTATATAACTTATACGTTATAACGTAATAGTATATAACTGTATACGTCATAAGGTAAAACTATATAACGTTATACGTTATAAAGTACTACTACATAACGTTTTACGTTATAACGTAATAGTATATAACGTTATACATTAGTACGTAATAGTTTATAACGTTATACGTTCGTACATAATAGTATATAACGTTATACATTAGTACGTAATAGTATATAGCGTTATACATTCGTAAGTAATAGTATATAACGTTATATGTTAGTACGTAATAGTATATAACGTTATACGTTCGTAAGTAATAGTATATAACGTTATATGTTAGTACGTAATAGTATATAACGTTATACGTCCGAAGGTAATACTACATAACGTTATGCGTTATAAGGTAATACTACATAGCCTTTTACGTTATAACGTAATAGTATATAACGTTATAAGTTAGTACGTAATAGTATATAACGTTATACGTGCGTAAGTAATAGTATATAACGTTATACATTAGTACGTAATAGTATATAACGTTATATATTAGTACGTAATAGTATATAAAGTTATACGTTCGTACGTAGTAGTATATAACGTTATACATTAGTACGTAATAGCATATAACGTTATACGTTAGTACGTATTCGTATATAACGTTATACGTTAGTACATATTAGTATATAACTTATACGTTATAACGTAATAGTATATAACTGTATACGTCATAAGGTAAAACTATATAACGTTATACGTTATAAAGTACTACTATATAACGTTTTACGTTATAACGTAATAGTATATAACGTTATACATTAGTACGTAATACTTTATAACGTTATACGTTCGTACGTAATAGTATATAACGTTATACATTAGTACGTAATAGTATATAACGTTATACATTCGTAAGTAATAGTATATAACGATATATCTTAGTACGTAATAGTATATAACGTTATACGTTCGTAAGTAATAGTATATAACGTTATATGTTAGTACGTAATAGTATATAACGTTATACGTCCGAAGGTAATACTACATAACGTTATGCGTTATAAGGTAATACTACATAGCCTTTTACGTTATAACGTAATAGTATATAACGTTATAAGTTAGTACGTAATAGTATATAACGTTATACGTGCGTAAGTAATAGTATATAACGTTATACATTAGTACGTAATAGTATATAACGTTATATATTAGTACGTAATAGTATATAAAGTTATACGTTCGTACGTAGTAGTATATAACGTTATACATTAGTACGTAATAGCATATAACGTTATACGTTAGTACGTATTCGTATATAACGTTATACGTTAGTACATATTAGTATATAACTTATACGTTATAACGTAATAGTATATAACTGTATACGTCATAAGGTAAAACTATATAACGTTATACGTTATAAAGTACTACTACATAACGTTTTACGTTATAACGTAATAGTATATAACGTTATACATTAGTACGTAATAGTATATAACGTTATACGTTCGTAAGTAATAGTATATAACGTTATACGTTAGTACGTAATAGTATATAGCGTTATACGTTATACGGTAATACTACATAACGTTTTACGTTATAACGAAATACTATATAACGTTATACGTCAGAAGGTAATACTACATAACGTTACACGTTAGTACCTACTAGTATATAACTTATACGTTATAACGTAATAGTATATAACTGTATACGTCATAAGGTAAAACTATATAACGTTATACGTTATAAAGTACTACTACATAACGTTTTACGTTATAACGTAATAGTATATAACGTTATACATTAGTACGTAATACTTTATAACGTTATACGTTCGTACGTAATAGTATATAACGTTATACATTAGTACGTAATAGTATATAACGTTATACGTTCGTAAGTAATAGTATATAACGTTATACGTTAGTACGTAATAGTATATAGCGTTATACGTTATACGGTAATACTACATAACGTTATTCGATATAACGTAATAGTATATAACGTTATACGTCAGCAGGTAAAACTATATAACGTTATACGTTATAAAGTACTACTACATAACGTTATACGTTCGTACGTAATAGTATATAACGTTATACATTAGTACGTAATAGTATATAACGTTATACGTTCGTAAGTAATAGTATATAACGTTATACGTTAGTACGTAATAGTATATAGCGTTATACGTTATACGGTAATACTACATAACGTTTTACGTTATAACGAAATACTATATAACGTTATACGTCAGAAGGTAATACTACATAACGTTACACGTTAGTACCTACTAGTATATAACTTTATACGTTATACCGTAATAGTATATAACGTTATACGTTATGCGGTAATACTACATAACGTTTTACGTTATAACGTAATAGTATATAACGTTATACGTCAGAAGGTAATACTACATAACGTTATGCGTTATAAGGTAATACTACATAGCCTTTTACGTTATAACGTAATAGTATATAGCATTATACGTTAGTACGTAATAATATATAACGTTATACGTTATTACGCAATAGTATACAGTGTTATACGTTAGAACCTATTACTATCCAACTTTATACGTTATAACGTAATAGTATATAACGGTGTACGTTATAAGGTAATACTACATAACGTTATACGATATAACGCAATAGCATCTAACTTTATACGTTATAACGTAATAGTATATAACGGTGTACGTTATAAGGTAATACTACATAACGTTTTACGTTATAACGTAATAGTATATAACTGTATACGTTATAAGGTAATACTACATAACGTTATATGATATAACGTAATAGTATCTAACTTTATACGTTATAACGTAATATTAAATAACGGTGTACGTTCTAAGGTAATACTACATAACGTTTTACGTTATAACGTAATAGTATATAACGTTATACGTCGAATGGTAATACTACTTAACATAATACGTCATAAGGTAAAATTATATAACGTTATACGTTATAAAGTACTACTACATAACGTTATACGTTATAACGTAATAGTATATAACGTTATACATTAGTACGTAATAGTATATAACGTTATATGTTCGTACGTAATAGTATATAACGTTATACAGTAGCGGACAAAAGTTTAAGACGAAATGGAAGAAATAAATAATTGATTTACTTTCCATAAAAAATATAAATACGGTGTTCTACTTTTGGTATTAACTAATTGTACATTTGTTTGTACACTTAGAAAAAAAATTTCATTTTGATATTTTGCTCAATAGCTAAGTTATAAAAAAGGAACGAAATCTGTATAATATTTCGTCGGTCAAAAGTTTAAGACTATACAAAAAATATTAATTTTTGGTTAAAAAATATACACAATTTTTGTTTAAATTCAATATTTTGTTCAATATCCGTTATTTCTTATCCCTTCGGTACATCTTCTTGGCATAGAATCTATTAATTTTTTATATTAATCTACCGTAATATTATTCCAGGCTGTTTCAATCGTAGAGTAAAGTTCATTTAAATTTTTCGGTTTATAACCTTGTACTGTCTTTTCTATGATGCTTCACAAATTCTCGATTGGGTTAATGTCTGGTGATTGCGACGGCCACGGCAGCACGGTGATATTTTCTTCTTGAAAAAACTGTTTCACAACCCGAGCCGTGTGCTTCGGATCATTATCATTTTGAAAAATAAAATCATCACTCATATTGTTGCGTGCAAAAGGTAACATTGTGTTCTTGAGTATGTCCTTGTATTGAAAACGGTCCATAATTCCATTGATACGACATATCGGACCAGGGCCGCTTCGAGAAAAACACGCCCACACCATAACGTTGCCACCACCATGTTTAAGAGTTTTTAAAACGCACTGTGTTTTCAAACTTTCGCCAATTCGACGTCTAACGTACCGTATCCCGTCAGAACAGACGCGATTGAATTTCGATTCGTCAGAAAACAATACCTTTTGCCAATCTTCACTTGTCCAATGCTTATGAGCTTTAGCAAATGCAAGTCGTCTTTTTCGATTCCTAGAACTCAGCAGTGGTTTCTTTTGGGGTTTTCGTCCTCTTAAGTTAAAGTCTTCTAATCTTCTCCTAACAGTTCTAGCACTAATTTGTGTATCGTTTTCATAGTTTATCTCCGCAGCAATATTATTTGCACTACGAAAACGATCCTTTTCGCTCAATCGATGAATCCGGCGATCCATTTTCGGTGTTGTTTTCCGTGGTCTTCCGTTTTTCGGTTGATCGCAATACATGCCTGTCTTTAAAAATTTATACCAAGCTTGTTTACAAGCTGTTTCTGACCTGTTCACTATATTTGCTATTTCGGTGAAGGTTTTACTTTGCTTTCGCAGCCTTACGATTTGTTCCCTTTCGTTTTCAAGTAAATTCTTTGATTTACCCATAGTCTGTTCCTACCTAAATGAATTTTAAGCAATAAAAGGTACACTAAACAATGATTTTGACATTCCAGAATCAAAATGTTCAAAAACTGTACTCGTACTCACGTTTTACACAGATCGTCTTAAACTAATGTCCACTGTTTCCAAGTGCTAGGCGGTAACTAACTGTTGTAACTCCTACATTGTTTGTATTTAACAACTGACTGTCTGAGGTTACGAAGGTCAAACATACAGCTACGTTATTCCAAAGAGACAAACCGAATAGAAGAACAATATGCGTATAAGATGTTTGTAATCCGGTTTACAAATCATCGTCTTAAACTTTTGTCCGCTACTGTACATTAGTACGTAATAGTATATAACGTTATACGTTCGTAAGTAATAGTATATAACGTTATATGTTAGTACGTAATAGCATATAACGTTATACGTTAGTACGTATTAGTATATAACGTTATACGTTAGTACCTATTAGTATATTACTTTATACGTTATAACGTAATAGTATATAACGTTATACGTTCGTAAGTAATAGTATATAACGTTATATGTTAGTACGTAATAGCATATAAGGTTATACGTTAGTACGTATTAGTATATAACGTTATACGTTAGTACCTATTAGTATATTACTTTATACGTTATAACGTAATAGTATATAACGTTATACGTCAGAAGGTAATACTACATAACGTTATGCGTTTTAAGGTAATACTACATAACGTTTTACGTTATAACGTAATAGTATATAACGTCATACGTCGAATGGTAATACTACATAACGTTATGCGTTATAACGTAATAGTATATAACGTTATACGTTAGTACGTAATAGCATACAACGTTATACGTTAGTACGTAATAGTATATAGCGTTATACGTTCGTACGTAATGGTATATAACGTTATACGTTAGTACGCAATGGTATATAACGTTATATATTAGTACGTAATAGTATATAAAGTTATACGTTCGTACGTAATAGTATATAACGTTATACGTTAGTACGTAATAGTATATAGCGTTATACGTTCGTACGTAATGGTATATAACGTTATACGTTAGTACGCAATGGTATATAACGTTATACGACAGTACGTAATAGTATATAACGTTATACGTTATTACGTAACAGTATATAACGTCATACGTTAGTACGTAATAGTACATAACGTTATACATTAGAACGTATTAGTATATAATGTTACACGACAGTACGTAATAGTATATAACTTTAGACGTTATAACGTAATAGTATATAACGTTATACGTTCGTAAGTAATAGTATATAACGTTATACATTAGTACGTAGTAGTATATAACGTTATATATTAGTTCGTAATAGTATATAAAGTTATACGTTCGTACGTAGTAGTATATAACGTTATACATTAGTACGTAATAGCATATAACGTTATACGTTAGTACGTATTCGTATATAACGTTATACGTTAGTACATATTAGTATATAACTTATACGTTATAACGTAATAGTATATAACTGTATACGTCATAAGGTAAAACTATATAACGTTATACGTTATAAAGTACTACTACATAACGTTTTACGTTATAACGTAATAGTATATAACGTTATACATTAGTACGTAATAGTTTATAACGTTATACGTTCGTACGTAATAGTATATAACGTTATACATTAGTACGTAATAGTATATAGCGTTATACGTTCGTAAGTAATAGTATATAACGTTATATGTTAGTACGTAATAGTATATAACGTTATACGTTCGTAAGTAATAGTATATAACGTTATATGTTAGTACGTAATAGTATATAACGTTATACGTCCGAAGGTAATACTACATAACGTTATGCGTTATAAGGTAATACTACATAGCCTTTTACGTTATAACGTAATAGTATATAACGTTATAAGTTAGTACGTAATAGTATATAACGTTATACGTTCGTAAGTAATAGTATATAACGTTATACATTAGTACGTAATAGTATATAACGTTATATATTAGTACGTAATAGTATATAAAGTTATACGTTCGTACGTAGTAGTATATAACGTTATACATTAGTACGTAATAGCATATAACGTTATACGTTAGTACGTATTCGTATATAACGTTATACGTTAGTACATATTAGTATATAACTTATACGTTATAACGTAATAGTATATAACTGTATATGTCATAAGGTAAAACTATATAACGTTATACGTTATAAAGTACTACTATATAACGTTTTACGTTATAACGTAATAGTATATAACGTTATACATTAGTACGTAATACTTTATAACGTTATACGTTCGTACGTAATAGTATATAACGTTATACATTAGTACGTAATAGTATATAACGTTATACATTCGTAAGTAATAGTATATAACGTTATATGTTAGTACGTAATAGTATATAACGTTATACGTCCGAAGGTAATACTACATAACGTTATGCGTTATAAGGTAATACTACATAGCCTTTTACGTTATAACGTAATAGTATATAACGTTATAAGTTAGTACGTAATAGTATATAACGTTATACGTGCGTAAGTAATAGTATATAACGTTATACATTAGTACGTAATAGTATATAACGTTATATATTAGTACGTAATAGTATATAAAGTTATACGTTCGTACGTAGTAGTATATAACGTTATACATTAGTACGTAATAGCATATAACGTTATACGTTAGTACGTATTCGTATATAACGTTATACGTTAGTACATATTAGTATATAACTTATACGTTATAACGTAATAGTATATAACTGTATACGTCATAAGGTAAAACTATATAACGTTATACGTTATAAAGTACTACTACATAACGTTTTACGTTATAACGTAATAGTATATAACGTTATACATTAGTACGTAATAGTATATAACGTTATACGTTCGTAAGTAATAGTATATAACGTTATACGTTAGTACGTAATAGTATATAGCGTTATACGTTATACGGTAATACTACATAACGTTTTACGTTATAACGAAGTACTATATAACGTTATACGTCAGAAGGTAATACTACATAACGTTACACGTTAGTACCTACTAGAATATAACTTTATACGTTATTCCGTAATAGTATATAACGTTATACGTTATGCGGTAATACTACATAACGTTTTACGTTATAACGTAATAGTATATAACGTTATACGTCAGAAGGTAATACTACATAACGTTATGCGTTATAAGGTAATACTACATAGCCTTTTACGTTATAACGTAATAGTATATAGCATTATACGTTAGTACGTAATAATATATAACGTTATACGTTATTACGCAATAGTATACAGTGTTATACGTTAGAACCTATTACTATCCAACTTTATACGTTATAACGTAATAGTATATAACGGTGTACGTTATAAGGTAATACTACATAACGTTTTACGTTATAACGTAATAGTATATAACTGTATACGTTATAAGGTAATACTACATAACGTTATATGATATAACGTAATAGTATCTAACTTTATACGTTATGACGTAATATTAAATAACGGTGTACGTTCTAAGGTAATACTACATAACGTTTTACGTTATAACGTAATAGTATATAACGTCATACGTCGAATGGTAATACTACATAACGTTATGCGTTATAACGTAATAGTATATAACGTTATACGTCAGAAGGTAATACTACATAACGTTATTCGATATAACGTAATAGTATATAACGTTATACTTCATAAGGTAATACTACATAACGTTATACGTCATAAGGTAGAACTATATAACGTTATACGTTATAAAGTACTACTACATAAAGTTTTACGTTATAAATTAATAATATATAACGTTATACATTAGTACGTAATAGTATATAACGTTATACGTTAGTACCTATTAGTATATTACTTTATACGTTATAACGTTATAGTATATAACGTTATACGTCAGAAGGTAATACTACATAACGTTATGCGTTTTAAGGTAATACTACATAACGTTTTACGTTATAACGTAATAGTATATAACGTCACACGTCGAATGGTAATACTACATAACGTTATGCGTTATAACGTAATAGTATATATCGTTATACGTTAGTACGTAATAGCATACAACGTTATACGTTAGTACGTAATAGTATATAGCGTTATACGTTCGTACGTAATGGTATATAACGTTATACGTTAGTACGCAATGGTATATAACGTTATACGACAGTACGTAATAGTATATAACGTTATACGTTATTACGTAACAGTATATAACGTCATACGTTAGTACGTAATAGTACATAACGTTATACATTAGAACGTATTAGTATATAATGTTACACGACAGTACGTAATAGTATATAACTTTAGACGTTATAACGTAATAGCATATAACGTTATACGTTAGTACGTATTATAATATAACGTTATACGTTAGTACGTAGTAGTATATAACGTTATATATTAGTTCGTAATAGTATATAAAGTTATACGTTCGTACGTAGTAGTATATAACGTTATACATTAGTACGTAATAGCATATAACGTTATACGTTAGTACGTATTCGTATATAACGTTATACGTTAGTACATATTAGTATATAACTTATACGTTATAACGTAATAGTATATAACTGTATACGTCATAAGGTAAAACTATATAACGTTATACGTTATAAAGTACTACTACATAACGTTTTACGTTATAACGTAATAGTATATAACGTTATACATTAGTACGTAATAGTTTATAACGTTATACGTTCGTACGTAATAGTATATAACGTTATACATTAGTACGTAATAGTATATAGCGTTATACGTTCGTAAGTAATAGTATATAACGTTATATGTTAGTACGTAATAGTATATAACGTTATACGTTCGTAAGTAATAGTATATAACGTTATATGTTAGTACGTAATAGTATATAACGTTATACGTCCGAAGGTAATACTACATAACGTTATGCGTTATAAGGTAATACTACATAGCCTTTTACGTTATAACGTAATAGTATATAACGTTATAAGTTAGTACGTAATAGTATATAACGTTATACGTTCGTAAGTAATAGTATATAACGTTATACATTAGTACGTAATAGTATATAACGTTATATATTAGTACGTAATAGTATATAAAGTTATACGTTCGTACGTAGTAGTATATAACGTTATACATTAGTACGTAATAGCATATAACGTTATACGTTAGTACGTATTCGTATATAACGTTATACGTTAGTACATATTAGTATATAACTTATACGTTATAACGTAATAGTATATAACTGTATATGTCATAAGGTAAAACTATATAACGTTATACGTTATAAAGTACTACTATATAACGTTTTACGTTATAACGTAATAGTATATAACGTTATACATTAGTACGTAATACTTTATAACGTTATACGTTCGTACGTAATAGTATATAACGTTATACATTAGTACGTAATAGTATATAACGTTATACATTCGTAAGTAATAGTATATAACGTTATATGTTAGTACGTAATAGTATATAACGTTATACGTCCGAAGGTAATACTACATAACGTTATGCGTTATAAGGTAATACTACATAGCCTTTTACGTTATAACGTAATAGTATATAACGTTATAAGTTAGTACGTAATAGTATATAACGTTATACGTTCGTAAGTAATAGTATATAACGTTATACATTAGTACGTAATAGTATATAACGTTATATATTAGTACGTAATAGTATATAAAGTTATACGTTCGTACGTAGTAGTATATAACGTTATACATTAGTACGTAATAGCATATAACGTTATACGTTAGTACGTATTCGTATATAACGTTATACGTTAGTACATATTAGTATATAACTTATACGTTATAACGTAATAGTATATAACTGTATACGTCATAAGGTAAAACTATATAACGTTATACGTTATAAAGTACTACTACATAACGTTTTACGTTATAACGTAATAGTATATAACGTTATACATTAGTACGTAATAGTATATAACGTTATACGTTCGTAAGTAATAGTATATAACGTTATACGTTAGTACGTAATAGTATATAGCGTTATACGTTATACGGTAATACTACATAACGTTTTACGTTATAACGAAGTACTATATAACGTTATACGTCAGAAGGTAATACTACATAACGTTACACGTTAGTACCTACTAGAATATAACTTTATACGTTATTCCGTAATAGTATATAACGTTATACGTTATGCGGTAATACTACATAACGTTTTACGTTATAACGTAATAGTATATAACGTTATACGTCAGAAGGTAATACTACATAACGTTATGCGTTATAAGGTAATACTACATAGCCTTTTACGTTATAACGTAATAGTATATAGCATTATACGTTAGTACGTAATAATATATAACGTTATACGTTATTACGCAATAGTATACAGTGTTATACGTTAGAACCTATTACTATCCAACTTTATACGTTATAACGTAATAGTATATAACGGTGTACGTTATAAGGTAATACTACATAACGTTTTACGTTATAACGTAATAGTATATAACTGTATACGTTATAAGGTAATACTACATAACGTTATACGATATAACGTAATAGTATCTAACTTTATACGTTATGACGTAATATTAAATAACGGTGTACGTTCTAAGGTAATACTACATAACGTTTTACGTTATAACGTAATAGTATATAACGTCATACGTCGAATGGTAATACTACATAACGTTATGCGTTATAACGTAATAGTATATAACGTTATACGTCAGAAGGTAATACTACATAACGTTATTCGATATAACGTAATAGTATATAACGTTATACTTCATAAGGTAATACTACATAACGTTATACGTCATAAGGTAGAACTATATAACGTTATACGTTATAAAGTACTACTACATAAAGTTTTACGTTATAAATTAATAATATATAACGTTATACATTAGTACGTAATAGTATATAACGTTATACGTTAGTACCTATTAGTATATTACTTTATACGTTATAACGTTATAGTATATAACGTTATACGTCAGAAGGTAATACTACATAACGTTATGCGTTTTAAGGTAATACTACATAACGTTTTACGTTATAACGTAATAGTATATAACGTCACACGTCGAATGGTAATACTACATAACGTTATGCGTTATAACGTAATAGTATATATCGTTATACGTTAGTACGTAATAGCATACAACGTTATACGTTAGTACGTAATAGTATATAGCGTTATACGTTCGTACGTAATGGTATATAACGTTATACGTTAGTACGCAATGGTATATAACGTTATACGACAGTACGTAATAGTATATAACGTTATACGTTATTACGTAACAGTATATAACGTCATACGTTAGTACGTAATAGTACATAACGTTATACATTAGAACGTATTAGTATATAATGTTACACGACAGTACGTAATAGTATATAACTTTAGACGTTATAACGTAATAGCATATAACGTTATACGTTAGTACGTATTATAATATAACGTTATACGTTAGTACGTAATAGTATATAACTTTATACGTTAGTACCTATTAGTATATAACTTTATACGTTATAACGTAATAGTATATAACTGTATACGTTGTAAGGTAATACTTCATAACGTTATTCGATATAACGTAATAGTATATAACGTTATACGTCATGAGGTAATACTATATAACGTTATGTGTTATAAAGTACTTCTACATAACGTTTTACGTTATCACGTAATAGTATATAACGTTATACATTAGTACGTAATAGTATATAACGTTATATATTAGTAAGTAATAGTATATAAAGTTATACGTTCGTACGTAATAGTATATAACGTTATACGTTAGTACGTAATAGTACATAACGTTATACGTTCGTACGTGATGGTATATAACGTTTTACGTTATCACGTAATAGTATATAACGTTATACATTAGTACGAAATAGTATATATCGTTATACGTTATTACGTAATAGTATACAGCGTTATACGTTAGTACCTATTAGTATCTAATTTTATACGTTATAAGGTAATACTACATAACGTTATGCGTTATAAGGTAATACTATATAACCTTTTACGTTTTAACGTGATAGTATATAACGTTATACGTTAGTACTTATTAGTATCTAACTTTATACGTTATAACGTAATAGTATATGTCACGTACGAAATACCACAGACAAAATTCGACTAAACAAAGCGATAAGATAACGAAATTCCAAGCGCCTTAGCATAAGTAAGCAACGGATGACATCCGGTCACTCTATACGTTCTCAGAAATATATGACCGAAGCCTTTTCCCACTCCCACTCTATACGTTCTCAGAAATATATGACCGAAGCCTTTTCCCACTCCCATGAACAAAAGAATTTAAATACTCATCCTAAAATTATCTAAGTCAGTCTTGAATAATCACGCCCAGAGCTCGGAAGTGTATCGCAAATAAATAAAAGTTCCTTTTTTTAATTACTTCTCCTTTATTTTACGTGACAATTTGGCGATCCTGCCAGGATCCATTCGCTTCAGTGAAAACGAAATTACGATTTCGGCGTACGCGCATCATTGAAGATTGAAGGATCAGCGGACCACTGCGAATCTTTGCTACTACGACGCCCTGCAGCAACTTTCAACGTTCCACTACGGTGAAACTAGACGAGAGGACTACGGTCAGCGCAGAGCAAACCTACGAATAAGATTCGGAATCTGGAACCAACCAGAGAGGAAAACATCCCAGAGACTCCTCAACGGCCATAGCTACTACGGTAAGCCGAAAATCTGGATTCATTTGTACACTACCGTACGAGAAAATCAAGTTTCTCAAGCGTTTCGAGCGTTTCGAGCTCAAATAGCAACAATAGTTCGGACTCAGTAAACTTAAATAGAATCATGTCCGCGCCGAGAAAAGATAAAATCGAAACCGTTAATACTGCCTCTGCAACCGAAGTTATGGACAATTCAACCCGCGCCACACTCGAGCGATTCGAACTTCTTGTGCGACGAATAGAAGAGGCGCAACGAATAGCCGATACCGAAAACAAAAAACGTGCAGCGGAGATAGAACTATTAGGAAAACATATCACTAAATTAAGTTTAGGACGTGACGGTACTACCGAGTTAGGCTCCCTTGTTACGATGGATGAGTCTAACACCAGCAATATTCAGAGAAAGCAACCACCTGTAAAACCTAACGAAGCGGACGATACGGACAGTGAAGAAGAATCAGTAAGATGTAACAACCCCATGTACGATGCAAAAACCTGCTTAGACTTTATCCCCATACTCAATGGACAAGATGATATAGGAGTAGAAGGGTTCATTAGACGGGTAAGGGAAGCTCGAGCCGAATGTAGAGAAAAACGCACATTACTACGACTAATTTTGACGCAAAGAATCATCGGAGAAGCGGAACGTAGTATCCGTCACTCTGAAATCGAGAACTACGAGGACCTATTTGAAAGCCTCAGAAAATTTGTATCTGTAAGTATTACTTCCAATGGAGCTCGTGATAAGTTGCAACGTACGCGACAAACCGAATCGGTACACAATTATGTGAAGAGGTTTCGACACAACCTCAACGAACTGATATACGCGCTCCAACATGAAATTCGCGATCCAGTGCGCCGAGCAGTCGCCATAGATCTTGAAACCGAACGAGCGACCAAAATTTTCGTGCTGAATTTAAAACCCGAAATAGAGATACGCACATCAGCTACAAGGCCAAAGAATCTTCAAGAAGCGCAAGATGCAGCTTTCGAGGCGGAGTTAGTCATAGGGGAGATCGAACGCAACAAAAGATTAGGAAGAACAATATATCAACCAATTGGGAGAGCTAAAGCCCGATTCCAAGGAATACCTAAACCAATGCCAAGAAACTTCCAGCAAGCTGAGCGAACGCCACTTACCCAAAGAACTCAACTGAAGTGCTTCAAATGCAGCCAAATCGGACATGTCTCCAATCAGTGTAAAAATTTTCAAACACCCAGCCAACACCCGAGACCACCAGCAGTCCACAATCTCGAGACACACAACACAGAAATGGAAACTTACGACAAAACAACGGAAGACCAAGGAAAATTCCAAGAGTCAACACCACGACAGGCAAGCTTCTCACAATACGGTTTAACACAAGGACTGGACACGAGACACACCTCATCGACACAGGAGCAGGAATCAACCTATTAAAAAGGGACAAGGTAGACTGTCAAACCTTCAAGACCGACGAACCTAGAATGTTCTCCATGGGACGAGACAGATATACCACTAACGAATTTATTATATCTAAATTGTTTGGCAAGGAACATAAATTTTATATAGTACCGGATGACTTTCCCTTAATAGAAGACGGAATAATAGGTCTACCTTGTTTAGAGAAGTATCAATATGAAATCTCCAACGATAGATTAAAACTTGACAATAATATTTTGTACTTTCAGAAACCGGAAACGATACAACCAGGCGAAAAAAGAGTTCGAACCATCTACCTCGAAGGCAAACCAACGCGAGTATGTTTCTTCAATTCTGGTGAGACAAACCATGAAATTTCTAACGACATTGATAACAGTAAAGAATTAGATCAAATTGCTAGATTTAAAACCGTAGTGAGAACAAATCATATTGAACGCGAACTCCGCGAACCCATAGAGAAAATATTAATGCATTACGTCGACGTATTCAATTTAGAAACAGACCTTTTACCATGTACTAATCTGACAAAACATACAATCACATTAAAACAAGACAAAATCATAAACACCAAATCATACAGACCACCAGAGTGCCACAAACGAGAAATCGAGGAACAAGTAACAGACATGCTAAATAAAAACATTATAGAAGAATCAGACTCTCCTTTCAATTCACCAGTATGGGTTGTTCCCAAGAAGTTAGACGCGTCAGGAAAACAGAAATGGAGAATAGTTATTGACTTTAGAAAACTAAACGAACTGACTGACCAAGACGCCTACCCATTACCCGACATAGAAGACATATTAAGCCAACTAGGTGACGCGAAGTTTTTCTCAGCACTCGATCTATCATCCGGTTTTCATCAAATCCCTATGAACGAAGACTCAAAGAAATACACCGCTTTCTCAACACCACAAGGACATTTCCAATTTAACAGAATGCCTTTTGGACTCAAAAACGCACCAGCCACATTCCAAAGAATGATGGATACAGCGTTACGCGGATTAATTAATAAACATTGCTTTGCATATTTAGACGACATTATTATATTTGGAAGCACTATTCAAAAACATAATGAGAACTTAGCCATAGTATTACAAAGACTAAGAGAATTAGGACTAAAAATCCAACCAGATAAATGTGAATTTCTAAAACCAGAACTCGAATATTTAGGACACATAGTAACGTCAGAAGGAGTAAAACCCAATCCGAAGAAAATAGAAGCAGTCGAGAACTTTAAAATTCCTAGAAACCTTACCGAAGTCAAATCATTCTTAGGACTCGTGGGATACTACCGGAAATTTATACGTAACTTCTCTAAAATAGCCAAACCCCTGACGGACCTAAACAAAAAAGACACCAACTTCCATTGGACGGACAAACAACAAAACAGTTTCGATACACTCAAACGAAAACTTTGTCAAGCACCTGTTCTGTCATACCCAGATTTCTCTAAAACATTCGTATTAACGACAGACGCTAGTAACGAAGGACTAGGAGCCGTACTATCACAAGACGGACACCCGTGCTGCTACATCTCTCGAACACTAAACCCTCCAGAGAAAAATTATACGACTACAGAAAAAGAATTATTAGCTATCGTATGGGCATTGAAACGACTACGACAATACTTGTTAGGAAGAAAATTTGTTATTAGAACAGACCATCAAGCCTTGAAATGGTTGAATAATTGCAAAGACCCGTCATCTAGATTAATGCGATGGAGACTAAAACTTGAGGAGTACGAATACACGATCGAATACGTTAAAGGCAAAGAAAACCCAGTCGCAGATAGCTTATCTAGAATTCACGCGATTCAAAAGGTAGAAATCCCTGAGGGAACAGTAACATTAGATTTCTTACAACATTTTAATACATGGAAAAAGAAGTCAGAAATCCCAAAGCGATTAGAAATAAAACCTAACGACCAATCCTTCTATCAATTAACTAAAACAGAATTAGGAGAGTTCGACGAGGCAATATGGTTACGGAAAATCGACAACATATTACGAAATAACAAGAAAGTAGGTATAGGAGACAATACGTTTACAGAATTAGAAAAAAACCAGATCAAACTCATACTTATATATTTCAATGATACCCGATACCCTGTCATTTTCGCGTGGGACCTAATCCAAGAATTAACCGAGGAAGAGATAGAGAAAATAATTCACGAAAATCATAACGGTACGATAGGACATTTAGGGGTACAAAAGACCTACCAAAGAATAAAGGAGCGATATAAAATTCCATATTTATTGAATAAAGTCGAAGAGTTTATAAAGAAATGTGAAGCTTGTCAAAAGGAGAAATTAACGCGTATTAGACCGAAAGAAGAACCAATAATATCTGACACACCATTACAACCTAACGACAAAATTGCTATGGACATCATAGGACCTATGACCAAAACTAAGAAAGGAAACCAATTTATACTCTCAATACATGACGAACTGACAAAATACTTGATCCTAGTACCACTAAAAACACAACGGACAGAATCCATAATAAATGCCCTCTTAGAACACTACATTTACATATTTTCTGCACCCAAAACAATTCTAACAGACCAGGGACAAAACTTCATTAGTGAACTTATGTTAAAATTCGAAGAGGCATTTAAGATTAAACACATTAAAACCACTAGCTTTCACCCTCAGTCAAACGGATCTCTAGAAAGAACACACGCCGTAGTAAAAGATTTAATCCGTACAAGTCTGCATGATAACAATGATAAAGAATGGGATGAGATATTAAACTTCATATGTTTGGGTTATAATACAGCCGTACACGAAGGTACCGGATTTTCACCTTTTAAACTAACGTTCGGTAGAGACGCAAACCTACCATCGGCAATCGCGAAAACTTCGAATTTAACTTACAATGATATGTTCTCACTCTGGCAAAAGCAGTTAAATAAATATTTAGATATCGCGAGAAAAACATTAATAAACAGTAAGAAACGATACCTTCGAGACCAAAAGAGAAAGATAGTTCGAATTCAAACGGTATTTAAAGAAGGAGATTTTGTATTAATCCATAATGATCACAAAAGGGACAAATTGGACACTGAATGGTTAGGACCATACAGAATCCACTCTGTCAAAACCCCTTATTACGAAATCTTAATTGATAACATTATAAAGAAAATACACGGTAATCGTTTAAAACCTTACTTTCCAGGTCGACGCTCCTCTTTATCAGAATAATGTCCGCGCAAATAAATATTACACCACTAGAAGGAAACTCTGTATTCATAGAAAACATAGGGAAAGGATATTTGTATAGCGATACTGCCAATATTATTGTAGGATTAGATACTAGCGACATACACGAGCAAATAAACACTATAGAATTACATAAATCGACAATAAACTCACGCGCAATCAGCAAAGAATACACTGAAGAGTTAGACAGTTTACAAACTCGTATCAATAACCTGAAACAACTCGCAAAACACTTGAAAACGTTAATACACACCCGAAGCAAACGAGGTTTACTTAACATCATAGGTTCCGTATCGAAAAGCCTATTCGGAACTCTCGACGAGGACGATCTTACACTCATAAACGAAAACATAGATAAACTATTCGACAACAACAATAAAATCAGGACTGTAATAGCAGATCAGACAGCACTTATTAGGAGAATTGTAAACTCGGAAAACCTAAATCACCTAGAGGAAACATATAACGATGTATTAAGACAACAACAACAGGCAAATATCGACAGATTTACGCTTAAAATGATTATGAAACTCGACACCGCGATACAAACTTTACACTTTCAATTAGACGAGATACTTAACGTCATAATATTAGGCAAACAGGGAATAATTAGCCCACAAATACTCGACCCCGATGAATTTATAGAAAACTACGCCAAAGCAATAGGCATGCAGACGTACAACACCGCAATCTCTGCCAAAACCGAACATTTTCAGTTCATACTCGACATCAGTGATCTTAAAATCTTCACAATAGGTGACAAAATATTCTTTAAAATCATAGTACCTTTAGTCTCTAACACGGAATGGGATATATTACAAGTATATCCTATCCCGAGTAAGAGAAACGGAGTATTTTTGACTCCAGTAGTCGAACATCAGATCTATTTAACTTCGGGACTTTCATTTATAAACACTGATATCGAATATCTCGACAAAATTTGTAAAGAACGAGCCGGAACCACTATATGCAAGCAAACAATACCAATCCACGACAGAAACTCGAGAACCGATTGTCACAGCGAAATAATAAACTTCAAAAATCATATCGAACATTGCCAAATAACTGTGTTTAAGATTGAAGACATTAGCTTTATACCACTCAGAACTAGCAACAACTACATTGCGATACCGGCGAACCCGATAGAAATAGACACAATTTGCCAAACAAAACACACCTCGCAAAAACTTGACAAGCCCTCTATTATAAGAACCAACACTTCCTGCGATTTATTGTACAAAGATGAACACATGCGTATAGGCGAGACGAAACACGAAGTCGAATACGAAATCAAAACTAAGATCCTAGCGCTCAAAACAAACGATAGCTTCACTCATCTGTTAGATAAACTCGAGCGAGCACCAAAGATAATAGATAACTTACAAGGGTATAAGACCACGATCGATAAAATAAGTGACGAGATAAAAAATCTTAATTTCGAACATAGAATCAAGAGTATACAGTATTGGGGGTTAACTACGATCCAGATATTAGGGTACATAGCATTAAGCATGATAGGTATATACGGATTAAACAAGATGGGGGTATTCAAATGCGTCAAGAAATGTATACCGAATAGTTTATGTATTAATTTATTTTGCTGTCGAAATCAAACCGTAATCAATAGCCACAATGCCACACCCCCACCAAGCGCCCCGGTCGCAACATCCAACATCCATAACCCAACCGACTCATACCACCTCGAAGAAGAAGAGGAATCAGCTGTGATTTTCAAGCCACGCCGAGTCCGATTCCACAAGAGTCTCCTGAGGAAAACTTGAGGGACCAAGTTCAATCTAAGAAGGGGGGAATGTCACGTACGAAATACCACAGACAAAATTCGACTAAACAAAGCGATAAGATAACGAAATTCCAAGCGCCTTAGCATAAGTAAGCAACGGATGACATCCGGTCACTCTATACGTTCTCAGAAATATATGACCGAAGCCTTTTCCCACTCCCACTCTATACGTTCTCAGAAATATATGACCGAAGCCTTTTCCCACTCCCATGAACAAAAGAATTTAAATACTCATCCTAAAATTATCTAAGTCAGTCTTGAATAATCACGCCCAGAGCTCGGAAGTGTATCGCAAATAAATAAAAGTTCCTTTTTTTAATTACTTCTCCTTTATTTTACGTGACATATATAACGGTGTACGTTATAAGGTAATACTACATAACGTTATGCGTTATAAGGTAATACTACATAACGTTTTACGTTATAACGTGATAGTATATAACGTTATACGTTAGTACCTATTATTATCTAACTTTATACGTTATTCCTTAACAGTATATAACGTTATACGACAGTACGTAATAGTATATAACGTTATACGTTATAACGTAATAGTATATAACGTTATACGTCATAACGTGATACTACATAACGTTATGCGTTATAAAGTAATACTACATAGCGTTTTACGTTATAACGTAATAGTATAATACGGTATATATTAGAACGTAATAGTCTATAACGTTATATGTTCGTACGTAATGGTATATAACGTTATACATTAGTACGTAATAGTAAATAACGTTATACGTTCGTGCGTAATAGTATATAACGTTATATGTTACTACGTACTAGTATATAACGTTATACATTAGTACGTAATAGTATATAACGTTACACGACAGTACGTAATAGTATATAACGTTACACGACAGTACGTAATAGTATATAACGTTATACGTCAGAAGGTAATACTACATAATGTTATACGTCATAAGGTAATGCTATCTAATGTTATACGTTATTACTTAACAGTATATAACCTTACACGACAGTATGTAATAGTATATAACGTTATACGTTAGAAGGTAATACTACATAACGTTATACGTCATAAGGTGATACTACATAACGTTATACGATTTAAGGTAATACTACATAACGTTTTACGTTATAACGTAATAGTATATAACGTTATACGTCAGAAGGGGATACTACATAACGTTATACGTATTGAGGTAATACTACATAACGTTATACGTTAGTACGTAATAGTACATAACGTTATACGTTCGTACGTAATGGTATATAACGTTACACGACAGTACGTAATAGTATATAACGTTACACGACAGTACGTAATAGTATATAACGTTATACGTCAGAAGGTAATACTACATAATGTTATACGTCATAAGGTAATGCTATCTAATGTTATACGTTATTACTTAACAGTATATAACCTTACACGACAGTATGTAATAGTATATAACGTTATACGTTAGAAGGTAATACTACATAACGTTATACGTCATAAGGTGATACTACATAACGTTATACGATTTAAGGTAACACTACATAGCGTTTTACGTTATAACGTAATAGTATATAACGTTTTACGTTAGTACGTAATAGTATATAACGTTATACGTTATTACGTAATAGTATGTAACGTTATAAGTTAGTACGCAATGGTATATAACGTTATACGTTATTACGTAATAGTATATAACGTTATACGTTAGTACGTAATAGTATATAACGTTATACGTTAGTACGTAATAGCATTCAACGTTATACGTTAGTACGTAATAGTATATAGCGTTATACGTTATACGGTAATACTACATAACGTTTTACGTTATAACGTAATAGTATATTACGGTATATATTAGGACGTAATAGTCTATAACGTTATATGTTCGTACGTAATGGTATATAACGTTATACATTAGTACGTAATAGTAAATAACGTTATACGTTATTGCGTAATAGTATATAACGTTATATGTTACTACGTACTAGTATATAACGTTATACATTAGTACGTAATAGTATATATCGTTACACGACAGTACGTAATAGTATATAACGTTACACGACAGTACGTAATAGTATATAACGTTATACATTATTACGTAATAGTATGTAACGTTACAAGTTAGTAAGTAATGGTATATAACGTTATACGTTAGTACGTAATAGTACATAACGTTATACGTTCATACGTAATGGTATATAACGTTATACATTAGTACGTAATAGTATATAACGTTACACGACAGTACGTAATAGTATGTAACGTTATACGTCAGAAGGTAATACTACATATCGTTATGCGTTATAAGGTAACACTACATAGCGTTTTACGTTATAACGTAATAGTATATAACGTTATACGTTATAACGTAATAGTATATAACGTTATACGTAATACGGTAATACTACATAACGTTTCACGTTATAGCGTAATAGTATATAACGTTATATATTTGGACGTAATAGTATATAACGTTATACGTTCGTGCGTAATAGTATATAACGTTATATGTTACTACGTACTAGCATATAACGTTATACATTAGTACGTAATAGTATATAACGTTATACGTTATAAACTACTACTACATAACGTTATACGTTAGTACCTAGTAGTATATAACTTTATACGTTATAACGTAGTAGTATATAACGGTATACGTTATAAGATAATACTACACAACGTTTTACGTTATAACGTAATAGTATATAACTTTATACGTTAGTACGTAATAGTATATATCGTTTTACGTTATAACGTAATAGTATATAACGTCATACATCGAATGGTAATACTACATAACGTTATGCGTTATAAGTTAATACTACATAACGTTTTACGTTTTAACGTGATAGTATATAACGTTATACGTTAGTACCTATTGGTATCTAACTTTTTACGTTATAACGTAATAGTATATAACGGTGTACGTTATAAGGTAATTCTACATAAAGTTATACGTTATAACGTAATAGTATATAACGTTATACGTCAGAAGGTAATACTACATAACGTTATGCGTTATAAGGTAATACTACATAACGTTTTACGTTATAACGTAATAGTATATAACGTTATACGTCGGAAGGTAATACTACATAACGTTATGCGTTATAAGGTAATACTACATAACGTTTTACTTTATAACGTGATAGTATATAACGTTATACGTTAGTACCTATTATTATCTAACTTTATACGTTATAACGTAATAGTATATAACGGTGTACGTTAGAAGGTAATAATACATAACGTTATACATTACAACGTAATAGTATATAACGTTATACGTCAGAAGGTAATACTACATAACGTTATGCGTTATAAGGTAATACTACATAACATTTTACGTTATAACGTAATAGTATATAACGTCATATAATTAGTACGTAATGGTATATAACGTTATATGTTCGTACGTAATAGTATATAACGATATACATTAGTACGTAATAGTATATAACGTTATACGTTCGTAAGTAATAGTATATAACGTTATAAGTTAGTACGTAAGATTATATATCGTTATACGTTATTCCTTAACAGTATATAACGTTACACGACAGTACGTCATAGTATATAACGTTATACGTCCGAAGGTAATACTACATAATGTTATACGTCATAAGGTAATGCTATCTAATGTTATACGTTATTACTTAACAGTATATAACCTTACACGACAGTATGTAATAGTATATAACGTTATACGTTAGAAGGTAATACTACATAACGTTATACGTCATAAGGTGGTACTACATAACGTTATACGATTTAAGGTAATACTACGTAACGTTTTACGTTATAACGTAATAGTATATAACGTTATACGTCAGAAGGGGATACTACATAACGTTATACGTTTTGAGGTAATACTACATAACGTTATACGTTAGTACGTAATAGTACATAACGTTATACGTTCGTACGTAATGGTATATAACGTTATACATTAGTACGTAAAAGTATATAACTTATTACGTTAGTACCTATTAGTATATAACTTTATACGTTATAACGTAATAGTATATAACTGTATACGTTGTAAGGTAATACTTCGTAACGTTATTCGATATAACGTAATAGTATATAACGTTATACGTCATGAGGTAATACTATATAACGTTATGCGTTATAAAGTACTTCTACATAACGTTTTACGTTATCACGTAATAGTATATAACGTTATACATTAGTACGTAATAGTATATAACGTTATAAGTTATTACGTAATAGTATGTAACGTTATTAGTTAGTACGTAATAGTATATATCGTTATACGTTATTACGTAATAGTATACAGCGTTGTACGTTAGTACGTATTAGTATATAACTTTATACGTTATAACGTAATAGTATATAACTGTATACGTTGTAAGGTAATACTTCATAACGTTATTCGATATAACGGAATAGTATATAACGTTATACGTCATGAGGTAATACTATATAACGTTATGCGTTATAAAGTACTTCTACATAACGTTTTACGTTATCGCGTAATAGTATATAACGTTATACATTAGTACGTAATAGTATATAACGTTATACGTTATTACGTAATAGTATGTAACGTTATTAGTTAGTACGTAATAGTATATATCGTTATACGTTATTACGTAATAGTATACAGCGTTGTACGTTAGTACCTATTAGTATCTAACTTTATACGTTATAAGGTAATAGTATATAACGGTGTACGTTATAATGTAATACTACATAACGTTATACGTTATAACGTAATAGTATATAACGTTATACGTCAGAAGGTAATACTACATAACGTTATGCGTTATAAGGTAATACTACATAACATTTTACGTTATAACGTAATAGTATATAACGTCATATAATTAGTACGTAATGGTATATAACGTTATATGTTCGTACGTAATAGTATATAACGATATACATTAGTACGTAATAGTATATAACGTTATACGTTCGTAAGTAATAGTATATAACGTTATAAGTTAGTACGTAAAATTATATATCGTTATACGTTATTCCTTAACAGTATATAACGTTATACGACAGTACGTAATAGTATATAACGTTATACGTTATGACGTAATAGTATATAACGTTATACGTCATAACGTGATACTACATAACGTTATGCGTTATAATGTAATACTACATAACGTTTTACGTTATAACGTATAGTATATTACGGTATATATTAGGACGTAATAGTCTATAACGTTATATGTTCGTACGTAATGGTATATAACGTTATACATTAGTAAGTAATAGTAAATAACGTTATACGTTCGTGCGTAATAGTATATAACGTTATATGTTACTACGTACTAGTATATAACGTTATACATTAGTACGTAATAGTATATAACGTTACACGACAGTACGTAATAGTATATAACGTTACACGACAGTACGTAATAGTATATAACGTTATACGTCAGAAGGTAATACTACATAATGTTATACGTCATAAGGTAATGCTATCTAATGTTATACGTTAATACTTAACAGTATATAACCTTACACGACAGTATGTAATAGTATATAACGTTATACGTTAGAAGGTAATACTACATAACGTTATACGTCATAAGGTGATACTACATAACGTTATACGATTTAAGGTAATACTACGTAACGTTTTACGTTATAACGTAATAGTATATAACGTTATACGTCAGAAGGGGATACTACATAACGTTATACGTTTTGAGGTAATACTACATAACGTTATACGTTTTGAGGTAATACTACATAACGTTATACGTTAGTACGTAATAGTACATAACGTTATACGTTCGTACGTAATGGTATATAACGTTATACATTAGTACGTAATAGTGTATAACTTTATACGTTAGTACCTGTTAGTATATAACTTTATACGTTATAACGTAATAGTATATAACTGTATACGTTGTAAGGTAATACTTCATAACGTTATTCGATATAACGTAATAGTATATAACGTTAAACGTCATGAGGTAATACTATATAACGTTATGCGTTATAAAGTACTTCTACATAACGTTTTACGTTATCACCTAATAGTATATAACGTTATACATTAGTACGTAATAGTATATAACGTTATACGTTATTACGTAATAGTATGTAACGTCATACGTTAGTACGTAATAGTATATAACGTTATACGTTATTACGTATTAGTATGTAACGTTATAAGTTAGTACGTAATAGAATATATCGTTATACGTTAGTACGTAATATTATATAACGTTATACGTTATTACGTATTAGTATGTAACGTTATAAGTTAGTACGTAATAGAATATATCGTTATACGTTATTACGTAATAGTATACAGCGTTATACGTTAGTACCTATTAGTATCTAACTTTATACGTTATAAGGTAATAGTATAAAACGGTGTACGTTATACGGTAATACTACATAACGTTATACGTTATAACGTAATAGTATATAACGTTATACGTCAGATTGTAATACTACATAACGTTTTACGTTATAACGTAATAGTATATAACGTTATACGTTAGTACGTAATAGTACATAACGTTATACGTTCGTACGTAATGGTATATAACGTTATACGTTAGTACGTAATGTTATATAACGTTATACGAAAGTACGTAATAGTATATAACGTTATACGTTATTACGCAACAGTATATAACGTCATACGTTAGTACGTAATAGTGCATAACGTTATACATTAGAACGTATTATTATTTAACGTTACACGACAGTACGTAATAGTATATAACTTTAGACGTTATAACGTAATAGCATATAACGTTATACGTTAGTACGTATTATAATATAACGTTATACGTTAGTACGTAATAGTATATAACTTTATACGTTAGTACCTGTTAGTATATAACTTTATACGTTATAACGTAATAGTATATAACTGTATACGTTGTAAGGTAATACTTCATAACGTTATTCGATAGAACGTAATAGTATATAACGTTATACGTCATGAGGTAATACTATATAACGTTATACGATATAAAGTACTACTACATAACGTTTTACGTTATCACGTAAGAGTATATAACGTTATACATTAGTACGTAATAGTACATAACGTTATACGTTATTACGTAATAGTATGTAACGTTATAAGTTAGTACGTAATAGTATATAACGTTATACGTTATAAACTACTACTACATAACGTTATACGTTAGGACCTAGTAGTATATAACTTTATTCGTTATAACGTAGTAGTATATAACGGTATACGTTATAAGGTAATACTACACAACGTGTTACGTTATAACGTAATAGTATATAACGTTATACGTTAGTACGTAATAGTATACAGCGTTATACGATAGTACCTATTAGTATCTAACTTTATACGTTATAAGGTAATAGTATATAACGGTGTACGTTATACGGTAATACTACATAACGTTATACGTTATAACGTAATAGTATATAACGTTATACGTCAGATTGTAATACTACATAACGTTTTACGTTATAACGTAATAGTATATAACGTTATACGTTAGCACGTAATAGTACATAACGTTATACGTTCGTACGTAATGGTATATAACGTTATACGTTAGTACGCAATGGTATATAACGTTATACGACAGTACGTAATAGTATATAACGTTATACGTTATTACATAACAGTATATAACGTCATACGTTAGTACGTAATAGTATATAACGTTATACGTTATTACGTAATAGTATGTAACGTTATAAGTTAGTACGTAATAGAATATATCGTTATACGTTATTACGTAATAGTATACAGCGTTATACGTTAGTACCTATTAGTATCTAACTTTATACGTTATAAGGTAATAGTATATAACGGTGTACGTTATACGGTAATACTACATAACGTTATACGTTATAACGTAATAGTATATAACGTTATACGTCAGATTGTAATACTACATAACGTTTTACGTTATAACGTAATAGTATATAACGTTATACGTTAGTACGTAATAGTACATAACGTTATACGTTCGTACGTAATGGTATATAACGTTATACGTTAGTACGTAATGTTATATAACGTTATACGAAAGTACGTAATAGTATATAACGTTATACGTTATTACGCAACAGTATATAACGTCATACGTTAGTACGTAATAGTGCATAACGTTATACATTAGAACGTATTATTATTTAACGTTACACGACAGTACGTAATAGTATATAACTTTAGACGTTATAACGTAATAGCATATAACGTTATACGTTAGTACGTATTATAATATAACGTTATACGTTAGTACGTAATAGTATATAACTTTATACGTTAGTACCTGTTAGTATATAACTTTATACGTTATAACGTAATAGTATATAACTGTATACGTTGTAAGGTAATACTTCATAACGTTATTCGATAGAACGTAATAGTATATAACGTTATACGTCATGAGGTAATACTATGTAACGTTATACGATATAAAGTACTACTACATAACGTTTTACGTTATCACGTAAGAGTATATAACGTTATACATTAGTACGTAATAGTATATAACGTTATACGTTATTACGTAATAGTATGTAACGTTATAAGTTAGTACGTAATAGTATATAACGTTATACGTTATAAACTACTACTACATAACGTTATACGTTAGGACCTAGTAGTATATAACTTTATACGTTATAACGTAGTAGTATATAACGGTATACGTTATAAGGTAATACTACACAACGTGTTACGTTATAACGTAATAGTATATAACGTTATACGTTAGTACGTAATAGTATATATCGTTATACGTTATTACGTAATAGTATACAGCGTTATACGATAGTACCTATTAGTATCTAACTTTATACGTTATAAGGTAATAGTATATAACGGTGTACGTTATACGGTAATACTACATAACGTTATACGTTATAACGTAATAGTATATAACGTTATACGTCAGATTGTAATACTACATAACGTTTTACGTTATAACGTAATAGTATATAACGTTATACGTTAGTACGTAATAGTACATAACGTTATACGTTCGTACGTAATGGTATATAACGTTATACGTTAGTACGTAATGTTATATAACGTTATACGAAAGTACGTAATAGTATATAACGTTATACGTTATTACACAACAGTATATAACGTCATACGTTAGTACGTAATAGTGCATAACGTTATACATTAGAACGTATTAGTATTTAACGTTACACGACAGTACGTAATAGTATATAACTTTAGACGTTATAACGTAATAGCATATAACGTTATACGTTAGTACGTTATATAATATAACGTTATACGTTAGTACGTAATAGTATATAACTTTATACGTTAGTACCTGTTAGTATATAACTTTATACGTTATAACGTAATAGTATATAACTGTATACGTTGTAAGGTAATACTTCATAACGTTATTCGATATAACGTAATAGTATATAACGTTATACGTCATGAGGTAATACTATATAACGTTATACGTTATAAAGTACTACTACATAACGTTTTACGTTATCGCGTAATAGTATATAACGTTATACATTAGTACGTAATAGTATATAACGTTATACGTTATTACGTAATAGTATGTAACGTTATAAGTTAGTACGTAATAGTATATATCGTTATACGTTATTACGTAATAGTATACAGCGTTGTACGTTAGTACCTATTAGTATCTAACTTTATACGTTATAACTTAATAGTATATAACGGTGTACGTTATAAGGTAATACTACATAACGTTATACGTTATAACGTAATAGTATATAACGTTATACGTCAGAAGGTAATACTACATAACGTTATGCGTTATAAGGTAATACTACATAACATTTTACGTTATAACGTAATAGTATATAACGTCATATAATTAGTACGTAATGGTATATAACGTTATATGTTCGTACGTAATACTATATAACGATATACATTAGTACGTAATAGTATATAACGTTATACGTTCGTAAGTAATAGTATATAACGTTATAAGTTAGTACGTAAGATTATATATCGTTATACGTTATTCCTTAACAGTATATAACGTTATACGACAGTACGTAATAGTATATAACGTTATACGTTATGACGTAATAGTATATAACGTTATACGTCATAACGTGATACTACATAACGTTATGCGTTATAATGTAATACTACATAACGTTTTACGTTATAACGTATAGTATATTACGGTATATATTAGGACGTAATAGTCTATAACGTTATATGTTCGTACGTAATGGTATATAACGTTATACATTAGTACGTAATAGTAAATAACGTTATACGTTCGTGCGTAATAGTATATAACGTTATATGTTACTACGTACTAGTATATAACGTTATACATTAGTACGTAATAGTATATAACGTTACACGACAGTACGTAATAGTATATAACGTTACACGACAGTACGTAATAGTATATAACGTTATACGTCAGAAGGTAATACTACATAATGTTATACGTCATAAGGTAATGCTATCTAATGTTATACGTTATTACTTAACAGTATATAACCTTACACGACAGTATGTAATAGTATATATCGTTATACGTTAGAAGGTAATACTACATAACGTTATACGTCATAAGGTGATACTACATAACGTTATACGATTTAAGGTAATACTACGTAACGTTTTACGTTATAACGTAATAGTATATAACGTTATACGTCAGAAGGGGATACTACATAACGTTATACGTTTTGAGGTAATACTACATAACGTTATACGTTTTGATGTAATACTACATAACGTTATACGTTAGTACGTAATAGTACATAACGTTATACGTTCGTACGTAATGGTATATACCGTTATACATTAGTACGTAATAGTGTATAACTTTATACGTTAGTACCTATTAGTATATAACTTTATACGTTATAACGTAATAGTATATAACTGTATACGTTGTAAGGTAATACTTCATAACGTTATTCGATATAACGTAATAGTATATAACGTTAAACGTCATGAGGTAATACTATATAACGTTATGCGTTATAAAGTACTTCTACATAACGTTTTACGTTATCACCTAATAGTATATAACGTTATACATTAGTACGTAATAGTATATAACGTTATACGTTATTACGTAATAGTATGTAACGTTATAAGTTAGTACGTAATAGTATATATCGTTATACGTTATTACGTAATAGTATACAGCGTTGTACGTTAGTACCTATTAGTATCTAACTTTATACGTTATAAGGTAATAGTATATAACGGTGTACGTTATACGGTAATACTACATAACGTTATACGTTATAACGTAATAGTATATAACGTTATACGTCAGATTGTAATACTACATAACGTTTTACGTTATAACGTAATAGTATATAACGTTATACGACAGTACGTAATAGTATATAACGTTATACGTTATTACGTAACAGTATATAACGTCATACGTTAGTACGTAATAGTATATAACGTTATACGTTATTACGTAATAGTATGTAACGTTATAAGTTAGTACGTAATAGAATATATCGTTATACGTTATTACGTAATAGTATACAGCGTTATACGTTAGTACCTATTAGTATCTAACTTTATACGTTATAATGTAATAGTATATAACGGTGTACGTTATACGGTAATACTACATAACGTTATACGTTATAACGTAATAGTATATAACGTTATACGTCAGATTGTAATACTACATAACGTTTTACGTTATAACGTAATAGTATATAACGTTATACGTTAGTACGTAATAGTACATAACGTTATACGTTCGTACGTAATGGTATATAACGTTATACGTTAGTACGTAATGATATATAACGTTATACGAAAGTACGTAATAGTATATAACGTTATACGTTATTACGCAACAGTATATAACGTCATACGTTAGTACGTAATAGTGCATAACGTTATACATTAGAACGTATTATTATTTAACGTTACACGACAGTACGTAATAGTATATAACTTTAGACGTTATAACGTAATAGCATATAACGTTATACGTTAGTACGTATTATAATATAACGTTATACGTTAGTACGTAATAGTATATAACTTTATACGTTAGTACCTGTTAGTATATAACTTTATACGTTATAACGTAATAGTATATAACTGTATACGTTGTAAGGTAATACTTCATAACGTTATTCGATAGAACGTAATAGTATATAACGTTATACGTCATGAGGTAATACTATATAACGTTATACGATATAAAGTACTACTACATAACGTTTTACGTTATCACGTAAGAGTATATAACGTTATACGTTATTACGTAATAGTATGTAACGTTATAAGTTAGTACGTAATAGTATATAACGTTATACGTTATAAACTACTACTACATAACGTTATACGTTAGGACCTAGTAGTATATAACTTTATACGTTATAACGTAGTAGTATATAACGGTATACGTTATAAGGTAATACTACACAACGTGTTACGTTATAACGTAATAGTATATAACGTTATACGTTAGTACGTAATAGTATATATCGTTATACGTTATTACATAATAGTATACAGCGTTATACGTTAGTACCTATTAGTATATAACGTTATACGTCAGAAGGTAATACTACATAACGTTATGCGTTATAAGGTAATACTACACAACTTTTTACGTTATAACGTAATAGTATATAACGTTATACGTTAGTACGAAATAGTATATATCGTTATACGTTATTACGTAATAGTATACAGCGTTATACGTTAGTACCTATTAGTATCTAATTTTATACGTTATAAGGTAATAGTATATAACGGTGTACGTTATAAGGTAATACTATATAACGTTATGCGTTATAAAGTACTTCTACATAACGTTTTACGTTATCACGTAATAGTATATAACGTTATACATTAGTACGTAATAGTATATAACGTTATACGTTATTACGTAATAGTATGTAACGTTATAAGTTAGTACGTAATAGAATATATCGTTATACGTTGTTACGTAATAGTATACAGCGTTATACGTCAGATTGTAATACTACATAACGTTTTACGTTATAACGTAATAGTATATAACGTTATACGTTAGTACGTAATAGTACATAACGTTATACGTTCGTACGTAATGGTATATAACGTTATACGTTAGTACGTAATGTTATATAACGTTATACGAAAGTACGTAATAGTATATAACGTTATACGTTATTACACAACAGTATATAACGTCATACGTTAGTACGTAATAGTGCATAACGTTATACATTAGAACGTATCAGTATTTAACGTTACACGACAGTACGTAATAGTATATAACTTTAGACGTTATAACGTAATAGCATATAACGTTATACGTTAGTACGTATTATAATATAACGTTATACGTTAGTACGTAATAGTATATAACTTTATACGTTAGTACCTGTTAGTATATAACTTTATACGTTATAACGTAATAGTATATAACTGTATACGTTGTAAGGTAATACTTCATAACGTTATTCGATATAACGTAATAGTATATAACGTTATACGTCATGAGGTAATACTATATAACGTTATACGTTATAAAGTACTACTACATAACGTTTTACGTTATCACGTAATAGTATATAACGTTATACATTAGTACGTAATAGTATATAACGTTATACGTTATTACGTAATAGTATGTAACGTTATAAGTTAGTACGTAATAGTATATAACGTTATACGTTATAAACTACTACTACATAACGTTATACGTTAGTACGTAGTAGTATATAACTTTATACGTTATAACGTAGTAGTATATAGCGGTATACGTTATAAGGTAATACTACACAACGTTTTACGTTATAACGTAATAGTATATAACGTTATACGTTAGTACGTAATAGTATATATCGTTATACGTTATTACGTAATAGTATACAGCGTTATACGTTAGTACCTATTAGTATCTAACTTTATACGTTATAATGTAATAGTTTATAACGGTGTACGTTATAAGGTAATTCTACATAACGTTATACGTTATAACGTAATAGTATATAACGTTATACGTCAGAAGGTAATACTACATAACGTTATGCGTTATAAGGTAATACTACATAACGTTTTACCTTATAACGTAATAGTATATAACGTCATACATCGAATGGTAATACTACATAACGTTATGCGTTATAAGTTAATACTACATAACGTTTTACGTTTTAACGTGATAGTATATAACGTTATACGTTAGTACCTATTGGTATTTAACTTTTTACGTTATAACGTAATAGTATATAACGGTGTACGTTATAAGGTAATTCTACATAAAGTTATACGTTATAACGTAATAGTATATAACGTTATACGTCAGAAGGTAATACTACATAACGTTATGCGTTATAAGGTAATACTACATAACGTTTTACGTTATAACGTAATAGTATATAACGTTATACGTCGGAAGGTAATACTACATAACGTTATGCGTTATAAGGTAATACTACATAACGTTTTACTTTATAACGTGATAGTATATAACGTTATACGTTACTACCTATTATTATCTAACTTTATACGTTATAACGTAATAGTATATAACGGTGTACGTTAGAAGGTAATAATACATAACGTTATACATTACAACGTAATAGTATATAACGTTATACGTCAGAAGGTAATACTACATAACGTTATGCGTTATAAGGTAATACTACATAACATTTTACGTTATAACGTAATAGTATATAACGTCGTATAATTAGTACGTAATGGTATATAACGTTATATGTTCGTACGTAATAGTATATAACGATATACATTAGTACGTAATAGTATATAACGTTATACGTTCGTAAGTAATATTATATAACGTTATAAGTTAGTACGTAAGATTATATATCGTTATACGTTATTCCTTAACAGTATATAACGTTATACGACAGTACGTAATAGTATATAACGTTATACGTTATGACGTAATAGTATATAACGTTATACGTCATAACGTGATACTACATAACGTTATGCGTTATAAAGTAATACTACATAACGTTTTACGTTATAACGTATAGTATATTACGGTATATATTAGGACGTAATAGTCTATAACGTTATATGTTCGTACGTAATGGTATATAACGTTATACATTAGTACGTAATAGTAAATAACGTTATACGTTCGTGCGTAATAGTATATAACGTTATACATTACAACGTAATAGTATATAACGTTATACGTCAGAAGGTAATACTACATAACGTTATGCGTTATAAGGTAATACTACATAACATTTTACGTTATAACGTAATAGTATATAACGTCATATAATTAGTACGTAATGGTATATAACGTTATATGTTCGTACGTAATAGTATATAACGATATACATTAGTACGTAATAGTATATAACGTTATACGTTCGTAAGTAATAGTATATAACGTTATAAGTTAGTACGTAAGATTATATATCGTTATACGTTATTCCTTAACAGTATATAACGTTACACGACAGTACGTCATAGTATATAACGTTATACGTCCGAAGGTAATACTACATAATGTTATACGTCATAAGGTAATGCTATCTAATGTTATACGTTATTACTTAACAGTATATAACCTTACACGACAGTATGTAATAGTATATAACGTTATACGTTAGAAGGTAATACTACATAACGTTATACGTCATAAGGTGGTACTACATAACGTTATACGATTTAAGGTAATACTACGTAACGTTTTACGTTATAACGTAATAGTATATAACGTTATACGTCAGAAGGGGATACTACATAACGTTATACGTTTTGAGGTAATACTACATAACGTTATACGTTAGTACGTAATAGTACATAACGTTATACGTTCGTACGTAATGGTATATAACGTTATACATTAGTACGTAAAAGTATATAACTTATTACGTTAGTACCTATTAGTATATAACTTTATACGTTATAACGTAATAGTATATAACTGTATACGTTGTAAGGTAATGCTTCGTAACGTTATTCGATATAACGTAATAGTATATAACGTTATACGTCATGAGGTAATACTATATAACGTTATGCGTTATAAAGTACTTCTACATAACGTTTTACGTTATCACGTAATAGTATATAACGTTATACATTAGTACGTAATAGTATATAACGTTATAAGTTATTACGTAATAGTATGTAACGTTATAAGTTAGTACGTAATAGTATATATCGTTATACGTTATTACGTAATAGTATACAGCGTTGTACGTTAGTACGCATTAGTATATAACTTTATACGTTATAACGTAATAGTATATAACTGTATACGTTGTAAGGTAATACTTCATAACGTTATTCGATATAACGGAATAGTATATAACGTTATACGTCATGAGGTAATACTATATAACGTTATGCGTTATAAAGTACTTCTACATAACGTTTTACGTTATCGCGTAATAGTATATAACGTTATACATTAGTACGTAATAGTATATAACGTTATACGTTATTACGTAATAGTATGTAACGTTATAAGTGAGTACGTAATAGTATATATCGTTATACGTTATTACGTAATAGTATACAGCGTTGTACGTTAGTACCTATTAGTATCTAACTTTATACGTTATAAGGTAATAGTATATAACGGTGTACGTTATAAGGTAATACTACATAACGTTATACGTTATAACGTAATAGTATATAACGTTATACGTCAGAAGGTAATACTACATAACGTTATGCGTTATAAGGTAATACTACATAACATTTTACGTTATAACGTAATAGTATATAACGTCATATAATTAGTACGTAATGGTATATAACGTTATATGTTCGTACGTAATAGTATATAACGATATACATTAGTACGTAATAGTATATAACGTTATACGTTCGTAAGTAATAGTATATAACGTTATAAGTTAGTACGTAAGATTATATATCGTTATACGTTATTCCTTAACAGTATATAACGTTATACGACAGTACGTAATAGTATATAACGTTATACGTTATGACGTAATAGTATATAACGTTATACGTCATAACGTGATACTATATAACGTTATGCGTTATAATGTAATACTACATAACGTTTTACGTTATAACGTATAGTATATTACGGTATATATTAGGACGTAATAGTCTATAACGTTATATGTTCGTACGTAATGGTATATAACGTTATACATTAGTACGTAATAGTAAATAACGTTATACGTTCGTGCGTAATAGTATATAACGTTATATGTTACTACGTACTAGTATATAACGTTATACATTAGTACGTAATAGTATATAACGTTACACGACAGTACGTAATAGTATATAACGTTACACGACAGTACGTAATAGTATATAACGTTATACGTCAGAAGGTAATACTACATAATGTTATACGTCATAAGGTAATGCTATCTAATGTTATACGTTATTACTTAACAGTATATAACCTTACACGACAGTATGTAATAGTATACAGTAGCGGACAAAAGTTTAAGACGAAATGGAAGAAATAAATAATTGATTTACTTTCCATAAAAAATATAAATACGGTGTTCTACTTTTGGTATTAACTAATTGTACATTTGTTTGTACACTTAGAAAAAAAATTTCATTTTGATATTTTGCTCAATAGCTAAGTTATAAAAAAGGAACGAAATCTGTATAATATTTCGTCGGTCAAAAGTTTAAGACTATACAAAAAATATTAATTTTTGGTTAAAAAATATACACAATTTTTGTTTAAATTCAATATTTTGTTCAATATCCGTTATTTCTTATCCCTTCGGTACATCTTCTTGGCATAGAATCTATTAATTTTTTATATTAATCTACCGTAATATTATTCCAGGCTGTTTCAATCGTAGAGTAAAGTTCATTTAAATTTTTCGGTTTATAACCTTGTACTGTCTTTTTTATGATGCTTCACAAATTCTCGATTGGGTTAATGTCTGGTGATTGCGACGGCCACGGCAGCACGGTGATATTTTCTTCTTGAAAAAACTGTTTCACAACCCGAGCCGTGTGCTTCGGATCATTATCATTTTGAAAAATAAAATCATCACTCATATTGTTGCGTGCAAAAGGTAACATTGTGTTCTTGAGTATGTCCTTGTATTGAAAACGGTCCATAATTCCATTGATACGACATATCGGACCAGGGCCGCTTCGAGAAAAACACGCCCACACCATAACGTTGCCACCACCATGTTTAAGAGTTTTTAAAACGCACTGTGTTTTCAAACTTTCGCCAATTCGACGTCTAACGTACCGTATCCCGTCAGAACAGACGCGATTGAATTTCGATTCGTCAGAAAACAATACCTTTTGCCAATCTTCACTTGTCCAATGCTTATGAGCTTTAGCAAATGCAAGTCGTCTTTTTCGATTCCTAGAACTCAGCAGTGGTTTCTTTTGGGGTTTTCGTCCTCTTAAGTTAAAGTCTTCTAATCTTCTCCTAACAGTTCTAGCACTAATTTGTGTATCGTTTTCATAGTTTATCTCCGCAGCAATATTATTTGCACTACGAAAACGATCCTTTTCGCTCAATCGATGAATCCGGCGATCCATTTTCGGTGTTGTTTTCCGTGGTCTTCCGTTTTTCGGTTGATCGCAATACATGCCTGTCTTTAAACATTTATACCAAGCTTGTTTACAAGCTGTTTCTGACCTGTTCACTATATTTGCTATTTCGGTGAAGGTTTTACTTTGCTTTCGCAGCCTTACGATTTGTTCCCTTTCGTTTTCAAGTAAATTCTTTGATTTACCCATAGTCTGTTCCTACCTAAATGAATTTTAAGCAATAAAAGGTACACTAAACAATGATTTTGACATTCCAGAATCAAAATGTTCAAAAACTGTACTCGTACTCACGTTTTACACAGATCGTCTTAAACTAATGTCCACTGTTTCCAAGTGCTAGGCGGTAACTAACTGTTGTAACTCCTACATTGTTTGTATTTAACAACTGACTGTCTGAGGTTACGAAGGTCAAACATACAGCTACGTTATTCCAAAGAGACAAACCGAATAGAAGAACAATATGCGTATAAGATGTTTGTAATCCGGTTTACAAATCATCGTCTTAAACTTTTGTCCGCTACTGTATAACGTTATACGTTAGAAGGTAATACTACATAACGTTATACGTCATAAGGTGATACTACATAACGTTATACGATTTAAGGTAATACTACATAACGTTTCACGTTATAACGTAATAGTATATAACGTTATACGTCAGAAGGGGATACTACATAACGTTATACGTTTTGAGGTAATACTACATAACGTTATACGTTAGTACGTAATAGTACATAACGTTATACGTTCGTACGTAATGGTATATGACGTTATACATTAGTACGTAATAGTATATAACGTTACACGACAGTACGTAATAGTATATAACGTTATACGTTAGTACGTAATAGCATTCAACGTTATACGTTAGTACGTAATAGTATATAGCGTTATACGTTAGTACGTAATAGTATATAACGTTATACGTTAGTACGTAATAGCATTCAACGTTTTACGTTATAACGTAATAGTATATAACGTTATACGTCAGAAGGGGATACTACATAACGTTATACGTTTTGAGGTAATACTACATAACATTATACGTTAGTACGTAATAGTACATAACGTTATACGTTCGTACGTAATGGTATATAACGTTATACATCAGTACGTAATAGTATATAACGTTACACGACAGTACGTAATAGTATATAACGTTATACGTCAGAAGGTAATACTACATATCGTTATGCGTTATAAGGTAACACTACATAGCGTTTTACGTTATAACGTAATAGTATATAACGTTTTACGTTAGTACGTAATAGTATATAACGTTATACGTTATTACGTAATAGTATGTAACGTTATAAGTTAGTACGCAATGGTATATAACGTTATACGTTATTACGTAATAGTATATAACGTTATACGTTAGTACGTAATAGTATATAACGTTATACGTTAGTACGTAATAGCATTCAACGTTATACGTTAGTACGTAATAGTATATAGCGTTATACGTTATACGGTAATACTACATAACGTTTTACGTTATAACGTAATAGTATATTACGGTATATATTAGGACGTAATAGTCTATAACGTTATATGTTCGTACGTAATGGTATATAACGTTATACATTAGTACGTAATAGTAAATAACGTTATACGTTCGTGCGTAATAGTATATAACGTTATATGTTACTACGTACTAGTATATAACGTTATACATTAGTACGTAATAGTATATATCGTTACACGACAGTACGTAATAGTATATAACGTTATACGACACTACGTAATAGTATTTAACGTTATACGTTATAACGTAATAGTATATAACGTCATACGTCAGAAGGTAATACTACATAACATTATGCGTTATAAAGTAATACTACATAACGTTTTACGTTATAACGTAATAGTATATTACGGTATATATTAGGACGTAATAGTCTATAACGTTATATGTTCGTACGTAATGGTATATAACGTTATACATTAGTACGTAATAGTAAATAACGTTATACGTTCGTGCGTAATAGTATATAACGTTATATGTTACTACGTACTAGTATATAACGTTATACATTAGTACGTAATAGTATATAACGTTACACGACAGAACGTAATAGTATATAACGTTACACGACAGTACGTAATAGTATGTAACGTTATACGTCAGAAGGTAATACTACATAATGTTATACGTCATAAGGTAATGCTATCTAATGTTATACGTTATTACTTAACAGTATATAACCTTACACGACAGTATGTAATAGTATATAACGTTATACGTTAGAAGGTAATACTACATAACGTTATACGTCATAAGGTGATACTACATAACGTTATACGATTTAAGGTAATACTACATAACGTTTTACGTTATAACGTAATAGTATATAACGTTATACGTCAGAAGGGGATACTACATAACGTTATACGTTTTGAGGTAATACTACATTACGTTATACGTTAGTACGTAATAGTACATAACGTTATACGTTCGTACGTAATGGTATATAACGTTATACATTAGTACGTAATAGTATATAACGTTACACGACAGTACGTAATAGTATATAACGTTATACGTCAGAAGGTAATACTACATATCGTTATGCGTTATAGGGTAACACTACATATCGTTTTACGTTATAACGTAATAGTATATAACGTTTTACGTTAGTACGTAATAGTATTATAACGTTATACGTTATTACGTAATAGTATGTAACGTTATAAGTTAGTAAGTAATGGTATATAACGTTATACGTTAGTACGTAATAGTATATAACGTTATACGTTAGTACGTAATAGTATATAACGTTATACGTTAGTACGTAATAGCATACAACGTTATACGTTAGTACGTAATAGTATATAGCGTTGTACGTTATACGGTAATACTACATAACGTTTCACGTTATAACGTAATAGTATATAACGTTATACGTTATAACGTAATAGTATATAACGTTATACGTTATACGGTAATACTACATAACGTTTCACGTTATAGCGTAATAGTATATAACGTTATATATTAGGACGTAATAGTATATAACGTTATACGTTCGTGCGTAATAGTATATAACGTTATATGTTACTACGTACTAGCATATAACGTTATACATTAGTACGTAATAGTATATAACGTTACACGACAGTACGTAATAGTAAATAACGTTATACGTTATAACATGATAGTATATAACGTTATACGTTATAAAATACTACTACTAAACGTTATACGTTAGTACCTAGTATTATATAACTTTGTACGTTATAACGAAATAGTATATAACTTTATACGTTATAAAGTACTACTACATAACGTTTTACGTTATAACGTAATAGTATATAACGGTATATATTAGTACGTAATAGTATATAAAGTTAAACGTTCGTACGTAGTAGTATATAACGTTATACGTTAGTACGTAATAGTATATATCGTTATACGTTAGTACGTCATAGCATATGTCACGTACGAAATACCGCAGACAAAATCCGACTAAACAAAGCGATAAGATAACGAAATTCCAAGCGCCTTAGCATAAGTAAGCACCGGATAACATCCGGTCACTTTATACGTTCTCAGAAATATATGACCGAAGCCTTTTCCCACTCCCACGAACAAAAGAATTTAAATACTCACCCTAAAATCATCCAAGTCAGTCTTGAATAATCACGCCTAGAGCTCGGAAGTGTATCGCAAATAAAAGTTCGTTTTTTTTTTAATTACTTCTTCTTTTTTTTCTTTATTATTTTACGTGACATTTTGGCGATCCTGCCAGGATCCATTCGCTTCAGTGAAAACGAAATTACGATTTCGGCGTACGCGCATCATTGAAGATTGAAGGATCAGCGGACCACTGCGAATCTTTGCTACTACGACGCCCTGCAGCAACTTTCAACGTTCCACTACGGTGAAACTAGACGAGAGGACTACGGTCAGCGCAGAGCAAGCCTACGAATAAGATTCGGAATCTGGTACCAACCAGAGAGGAAAACATCCCAGAGACTCCTCAACGGCCATAGCTACTACGGTAAGCCGAAAATCTGGATTCATTTGTACACTACCGTACGAGAAAATCAAGTTTCTCAAGCGTTTCGAGCGTTTCGAGCTCAAATAGCAACAATAGTTCGGACTCAGTAAACTTAAATAGAATCATGTCCGCGCCGAGAAAAGATAAAATCGAAACCGTTAATACTGCCTCTGCAACCGAAGTTATGGACAATTCAACCCGTGCCACACTCGAGCGATTCGAACTTCTTGTGCGACGAATAGAAGAGGCGCAACGAATAGCCGATACCGAAAACAAAAAACGTGCAGCGGAGATAGAACTATTAGGAAAACATATCACTAAATTAAGTTTAGGACGTGACGGTACTACCGAGTTAGGCTCCCTTGTTACGATGGATGAGTCTAATACCAGCAATATTCAGAGAAAGCAACCACCTGTAAAACCTAACGAAGCGGACGATACGGACAGTGAAGAAGAATCAGTAAGATGTAACAACCCCATGTACGATGCAAAAACCTGCTTAGACTTTATCCCCATACTCAACGGACAAGATGATATAGGAGTAGAAGGGTTCATTAAACGGGTAAGGGAAGCTCGAGCCGAATGTAGAGAAAAACGCACATTACTACGACTAATTTTGACGCAAAGAATCATCGGAGAAGCGGAACGTAGTATCCGTCACTCTGAAATCGAGAACTACGAGGACCTATTTGAAAGCCTCAGAAAATTTGTATCTGTAAGCATTACTTCCAATGGAGCTCGTGATAAGTTGCAACGTACGCGACAAACCGAATCGGTACACAATTATGTGAAGAGGTTTCGACACAACCTCAACGAACTGATATACGCGCTCCAACATGAAATTCGCGATCCAGTACGCCGAGCAGTCGCCATAGATCTTGAAACCGAACGAGCGACCAAAATTTTCGTGCTGAATTTAAAACCCGAAATAGAGATACGCACATCAGCTACAAGGCCAAAGAATCTTCAAGAAGCGCAAGATGCAGCTTTCGAGGCGGAGTTAGTCATAGGGGAGATCGAACGCAACAAAAGATTAGGAAGAACAATATATCAACCAATTGAGAGAGCTAAAACCCGATTCCAAGGAACACCTAAACCAATGCCAAGAAACTTCCAGCAAGCTGAGCGAACGCCACTTACCCAAAGAACTCAACTGAAGTGCTTCAAATGCAGCCAAATCGGACATGTCTCCAATCAGTGTAAAAATTTTCAAACACCCAGCCAACACCCGAGACAACCAGCAGTCCACAATCTCGAGACACACAACACAGAAACGGAAACTTACGACAAAACAACGGAAGACCAAGGAAAATTCCAAGAGTCAACACCACGACAGGCAAGCTTCTCACAATACGGTTTAACACAAGGACTGGACACGAGACACACCTCATCGACACAGGAGCAGGAATCAACCTATTGAAAAGGGACAAGGTAGACTGTCAAACCTTCAAGACCGACGAACCTCGAATGTTCTCCATGGGACAAGACAGATATACCACTAACGAATTTATTATATCTAAATTGTTTGGCAAGGAACATAAATTTTATATAGTACCGGATGACTTTCCCTTAATAGAAGATGGAATAATAGGTCTACCTTGTTTAGAGAAGTATCAATATGAAATCTCCAACGATAGATTAAAACTTGACAATAATATTCTGTACTTTCAGAAACCGGAAACGATACAACCAGGCGAAAAAAGAGTTCGAACCATCTACCTCGAAGGCAAACCAACGCGAGTATGCTTCTTCAATTCTGGTGAGACAAACCATGAAATTTCTAACGACATTGATAACAGTAAAGAATTAGATCAAATTGCTAGATTTAAAACCGTAGTGAGAACAAATCATATTGAACGCGAACTCCGCGAACCCATAGAGAAAATATTAATACATTACGTCGACGTATTCAATTTAGAAACAGACCTTTTACCATGTACTAATCTGACAAAACATACAATCACATTAAAACAAGACAAAATCATAAACACCAAATCATACAGACCACCAGAGTGCCACAAACGAGAAATCGAGGAACAAATAACAGACATGCTAAATAAAAACATTATAGAAGAATCAGACTCTCCTTTCAATTCACCAGTATGGGTTGTTCCCAAGAAGTTAGACGCGTCAGGAAAACAGAAATGGAGAATAGTTATTGACTTTAGAAAACTAAACGAACTGACTGACCAAGACGCCTACCCATTACCCGACATAGAAGACATATTAAGCCAACTAGGTGACGCGAAGTTTTTCTCAGCACTCGATCTATCATCCGGTTTTCATCAAATCCCTATGGACGAAGACTCAAAGAAATACACCGCTTTCTCAACACCACAAGGACATTTCCAATTTAACAGAATGCCTTTTGGACTCAAAAACGCACCGGCCACATTCCAAAGAATGATGGATACAGCGTTACGCGGATTAATTAATAGACATTGCTTTGCATATTTAGACGACATTATTATATTTGGAAGCACTATTCAAAAACATAATGAGAACTTAGCCATAGTATTACAAAGACTAAGAGAATTAGGACTAAAAATCCAACCAGATAAATGTGAATTTCTAAAACCAGAACTCGAATATTTAGGACACATAGTAACGTCAGAAGGAGTAAAACCCAATCCGAAGAAAATAGAAGCAGTAGAGAACTTTAAAATTCCTAGAAACCTTACCGAAGTCAAATCATTCTTAGGACTCGTGGGATACTACCGGAAATTTATACGTAACTTCTCTAAAATAGCCAAACCCCTGACGGACCTAAACAAAAAAGACACCAACTTCCATTGGACGGACAAACAACAAAACAGTTTCGATACACTCAAACGAAAACTTTGTCAAGCACCTGTTCTGTCATACCCAGATTTCTCTAAAACATTCGTATTAACGACAGACGCTAGTAACGAAGGACTAGGAGCCGTACTATCACAAGACGGACACCCGTGCTGCTACATCTCTCGAACACTAAACCCTCCAGAGAAAAATTATACGACTACAGAAAAAAGAATTATTAGCTATCGTATGGGCATTGAAACGACTACGACAATACTTGTTAGGAAGAAAATTTGTTATTAGAACAGACCATCAAGCCTTGAAATGGTTGAATAATTGCAAAGACCCGTCATCTAGATTAATGCGATGGAGACTAAAACTAGAGGAGTACGAATACACGATCGAATACGTTAAAGGCAAAGAAAACCCAGTCGCAGATAGCTTATCTAGAATTCACGCGATTCAAAAGGTAGAAATCCCTGAAGGAACAGTAACATTAGATTTCTTACAACATTTTAATACATGGAAAGGAAGTCAGAAATCCCAAAGCGATTAGAAATAAAACCTAACGACCAATCCTTCTATCAATTAACTAAAACAGAATTAGGAGAGTTCGACGAGGCAATATGGTTACGGAAAATCGACAACATATTACGAAATAACAAGAAAGTAGGTATAGGAGACAATACGTTTACAGAATTAGAAAAAAACCAGATCAAACTCATAGTTATATATTTCAATGATACCCGATACCCTGTCATTTTCGCGTGGGACCTAATCCAAGAATTAACCGAGGAAGAGATAGAGAAAATAATTCACGAAAATCATAACGGTACGATAGGACATTTAGGGGTACAAAAGACCTACCAAAGAATAAAGGAGCGATATAAAATTCCATATTTATTGAATAAAGTCGAAGAGTTTATAAAGAAATGTGAAGCTTGTCAAAAGGAGAAATTAACGCGTATTAGACCGAAAGAAGAACCAATAATATCTGACACACCATTACAACCTAACGACAAAATTGCTATGGACATCATAGGACCTATGACCAAAACTAAGAAAGGAAACCAATTTATACTCTCAATACATGACGAACTGACAAAATACTTGATCCTAGTACCACTAAAAACACAACGGACAGAATCCATAATAAATGCACTCTTAGAACACTACATTTACATATTTTCTGCACCCAAAACAATTCTAACAGACCAGGGACAAAACTTCATTAGTGAACTTATGTTAAAATTCGAAGAGGCATTTAAGATTAAACACATTAAAACCACTAGCTTTCACCCTCAATCAAATGGATCTCTAGAAAGAACACACGCCGTAGTAAAAGATTTAATCCGTACAAGTCTGCATGATAACGATGATAAAGAATGGGATGAGATATTAAACTTCATATGTTTGGGTTATAATACAGCCGTACACGAAGGTACCGGATTTTCACCTTTTAAACTAACGTTCGGTAGAGACGCAAACCTACCATCGGCAATCGCGAAAACTTCGAATTTAACTTACAATGATATGTTCCCACTCTGGCAAAAGCAGTTAAATAAATATTTAGATATCGCGAGAAAAACATTAATAAACAGTAAGAAACGATACCTTCGAGACCAAAAGAGAAAGATAGTTCGAATTCAAACGGTATTTAAAGAAGGAGATTTTGTATTAATCCATAATGATCACAAAAGGGACAAATTGGACACTGAATGGTTAGGACCATACAGAATCCACTCTGTCAAAACCCCTTATTACGAAATCTTAATTGATAACATTATAAAGAAAATACACGGTAATCGTTTAAAACCTTACTTTCCAGGTCGACGCTCCTCTTTATCAGAATAATATCCGCGCAAATAAATATTACACCACTAGAAGGAAACTCTGTATTCATAGAAAACATAAGGAAAGGATATTTGTATAGCGATACTGCCAATATTATTGTAGGATTAGACACTAGCGACATACACGAGCAAATAAACACGATAGAATTACATAAATCGACAATAAACTCACGCGCAATCAGCAAAGAATACACTGAAGAGTTAGACAGTTTACAAACTCGTATCAATAACCTGAAACAACTCGCAAAACACTTGAAAACGTTAATACACACCCGAAACAAACGAGGTTTACTTAACATCATAGGTTCCGTATCGAAAAGCCTATTCGGAACTCTCGACGAGGACGATCTTACACTCATAAACGAAAACATAGATAAACTATTCGACAACAACAATAAAATCAGGACTGTAATAGCAGATCAGACAGCACTTATTAGGAAAATTGTAAACTCGGAAAACCTAAATCACCTAGAGGAAACATATAACGATGTATTAAGACAACAACAACAGGCAAATATCGACAGATTTACGCTTAAAATGATTATGAAACTCGACACCGCGATACAAACTTTACACTTTCAATTAGACGAGATACTTAACGTCATAATATTAGGCAAACAGGGAATAATTAGCCCACAAATACTCGACCCCGATGAATTTATAGAAAACTACGCCAAAGCAATAGGCAGGCAGACGTACAACACCGCAATCTCTGCCAAAACCGAACATTTTCAGTTCATACTCGACATCAGTGATCTTAAAATCTTCACAATAGGTGACAAAATATTCTTTAAAATCATAGTACCTTTAGTCTCTAACACGGAATGGAATATATTACAGGTATATCCTATCCCGAGTAAGAGAAACGGAGTATTTTTGACTCCAGTAGTCGAACATCAGATCTATTTAACTTCAGGACTTTCATTTATAAACACTGATATCGAATATCTCGACAAACTTTGTAAAGAACGAGCCGGAACCACTATATGCAAGCAAACAATACCAATCCATGACAGAAACTCGAGAACCGATTGTCACAGCGAAATAATAAACTTCAAAAATCATATCGAACATTGCCAAATAACTGTGTTTAAGATTGAAGACATTAGCTTTATACCACTCAGAACTAGCAACAACTACATTGCGATACCGGCGAACCCGATAGAAATAGACACAATTTGCCAAACGAAACACACCTTGCAAAAACTTGACAAGCCCTCTATTATAAGAGCCAACACTTCCTACGATTTATTGTACAAAGATGAACACATGCGTATAGGCGAGACGAAACACGAAGTCAAATACGAAATCAAAACTAAGATCCTAGCGCTCAAAACAAACGATAGCTTTACTCATCTGTTAGATAAACTCGAGCGAGCACCAAAGATAATAGATAACTTACAAGGGTATAAGACCACGATCGATAAAATAGGTGACGAGATAAAAAATCTTAATTTCGAACATAGAATCAAGAGTATACAGTATTGGGGGTTAACCACGATCCAGATATTAGGGTACATAGCATTAAGCATGATAGGTATATACGGATTAAACAAGATGGGGGTATTCAAATGCGTCAAGAAATGTATACCGAATAGTTTATGTATTAATTTATTTTGCTGTCGAAATGAAACCGTGATCAATAGCCACAATGCCACATCCCCACCAAGCGCCCCGGTCGCAACATCCAACATCCATTACCCAACCGACTCATACCACCTCGAAGAAGAAGAGGAATCAGCTGTGATTTTCAAGCCACGCCGAGTCCGATTCCACAAGAGTCTCCTGAGGAAAACTTGAGGGACCAAGTTCAATCTAAGAAGGGGGGAATGTCACGTACGAAATACCGCAGACAAAATCCGACTAAACAAAGCGATAAGATAACGAAATTCCAAGCGCCTTAGCATAAGTAAGCACCGGATAACATCCGGTCACTCTATACGTTCTCAGAAATATATGACCGAAGCCTTTTCCCACTCCAACGAACAAAAGAATTTAAATACTCACCCTAAAATCATCCAAGTCAGTCTTGAATAATCACGCCTAGAGCTCGGAAGTGTATCGCAAATAAAAGTTCGTTTTTTTTTTAATTACTTCTTCTTTTTTTTCTTTATTATTTTACGTGACACATACAACGTTATACGTTAGTACGAAATAGTATATAGCGTTATACGTTATACGGTAATACTACATAACGGTTTACGTTATAACGTAATAGTATATAACGTTATACGTTCGTACGTAATAGTATATAAAGTTATACATTAGTACGTAATAGTATATAACTTTATACGTCCGAAGGTAATACTACATAACGTTATGCGTTATAAGGTAATACTACATAGCCTTTTACGTTATAACGTAATAGTATATAACGTTATACGTTAGTACGTAATAGTATATAACTTATACGTTATAACGTAATAGTATATAACTGTATACGTTATATGGTAATACTACATAACGTTATACGATATAACGTAATAGTATCTAACTTTATACGTTATAACGTAATAGTATATAACGGTATACGTTATAAGGTAATACTACATAACGTTTTACGTTATAACGTAATAGTATATAACGTTATGCGTTATAAGGTAATACTACATAACGTTTTACGTTATAACGTAATAGTATATAACGTTATACGTCGGAAGGTAATACTACATAACGTTATGCGTTATAAGGTAATACTACATAGCCTTTTACGTTATAACGTAATAGTATATAACGTTATACGTTAGTACGTAATAGTATATAAAGTTATACATTAGTCCGTAATAGTATATAACGTTATACGTTCGTAAGTAATAGTATATAACGTTATATGTTAGTACGTAATAGTATATAACGTTATATGTTAGTACGTAATAGTATATAACGTTATACGTCAGAAGGTAATACTACATAACGTTATGCGTTATAAGGTAATACTACATAGCCTTTTACGTTATAACGTAATAGTATATAACGTTATACGTTAGTACGTAATAGTATATAACGTTATACGTTATTACGTAATAGTATACAGCGTAATACGTTAGTACCTATTAGTATATCACTTATACGTTATAACGTAATAGTATTTAACTTTATACGTTATAACGTAATAGTATATAACTGTATACGTTATAAGGTAATACTACATAACGTTATACGATATAACGTAATAGTATCTAACTTTACGCGTTATAACGTAATATTGTATAACGGTGTACGTTATAAGGTAATACTACATAACGTTTTACGTTATAACGTAATAGTATATAACGTTATGCGTTATAAGGTAATACTACATAACGTTTTACGTTATAACGTAATAGTATATAACGTTATACGTCGGAAGGTAATACTACATAACGTTATGCGTTATAAGGTAATACTACATAGCCTTTTACGTTATAACGTAATAGTATATAACGTTATACGTTAGTACGTAATAGTATATAACTTATACGTTATAACGTAATAGTATATAACTGTATACGTTATATGGTAATACTACATAACGTTATACGATATAACGTAATAGTATCTAACTTTATACGTTATAACGTAATAGTATATAACGGTATACGTTATAAGGTAATACTACATAACGTTTTACGTTATAACGTAATAGTATATAACGTTATACGTCAAAAGGTAATACTACTTAACATAATACGTCATAAGGTAAAACTATATAACGTTATACGTTATAAAGTACTACTACATAACGTTTTACGTTATAACGTAATAGTATATAACGTTATACATTAGTACGTAATAGTATATAACGTTATACGTTCGTACGTAATAGTATATAAAGTTATACATTAGTCCGTAATAGTATATAACGTTATACGTTCGTAAGTAATAGTATATAACGTTATATGTTAGTACGTAATAGTATATAACGTTATATGTTAGTACGTAATAGTATATAACGTTATACGTCAGAAGGTAATACTACATAACGTTATGCGTTATAAGGTAATACTACATAGCCTTTTACGTTATAACGTAATAGTATATAACGTTATACGTTAGTACGTAATAGTATATAACGTTATGCGTTATAAGGTAATACTACATAACGTTTTACGTTATAACGTAATAGTATATAACGTTATACGTCGGAAGGTAATACTACATAACGTTATGCGTTATAAGGTAATACTACATAACGTTTTACGTTATAACGTGATAGTATATAACGTTATACGTTAGTACCTATTATTATCTAACTTTATACGTTATTCCTTAACAGTATATAACGTTATACGACACTACGTAATAGTATTTAACGTTATACGTTATAACGTAATAGTATATAACGTTATACGTCATAACGTGATACTACATAACGTTATGCGTTATAAAGTAATACTACATAACGTTTTACGTTATAACGTAATAGTATATTACGGTATATATTAGGACGTAATAGTCTATAACGTTATATGTTCGTACGTAATGGTATATAACGTTATACATTAGTACGTAATAGTAAATAACGTTATACGTTCGTGCGTAATAGTATATAACGTTATATGTTACTACGTACTAGTATATAACGTTATACATTAGTACGTAATAGTATATAACGTTACACGACAATACGTAATAGTATATAACGTTACACGACAGTACGTAATAGTATATAACGTTATACGTCAGAAGGTAATACTACATAATGTTATACGTCATAAGGTAATGCTATCTAATGTTATACGTTATTACTTAACAGTATATAACCTTACACGACAGTATGTAATAGTATATAACGTTATACATTAGAAGGTAATACTACATAACGTTATACGTCATAAGGTGATACTACATAACGTTATACGATTTAAGGTAATACTACATAACGTTTTACGTTATAACGTAATAGTATATAACGTTATACGTCAGAAGGGGATACTACATAACGTTATACGTTTTGAGGTAATACTACATTACGTTATACGTTAGTACGTAATAGTACATAACGTTATACGTTCGTACGTAATGGTATACAACGTTATACATTAGTACGTAATAGTATATAACGTTACACGACAGTACGTAATAGTATATAACGTTATACGTCAGAAGGTAATACTACATATCGTTATGCGTTATAGGGTAACACTACATATCGTTTTACGTTATAACGTAATAGTATATAACGTTTTACGTTAGTACGTAATAGTATATAACGTTATACGTTATTACGTAATAGTATGTAACGTTATAAGTTAGTAAGTAATGGTATATAACGTTATACGTTAGTACGTAATAGTATATAACGTTATACGTTAGTACGTAATAGTATACAAGGTGCGCCGTTAGAATTCGGACAGAATTCAATGTGTAGTTCCCACTATATTAGAATTCAGATGTTTGTGCTGATTGACTCTGAAGTTAGTTAAATATGTCAATAAGTCTTCTATAACCTCAAAATGACAGAACTCGTTAAGCAAAACCCGGAATACGATAGAAGAGCGGCGATTATAGAAAGTCTTCGCGCCGGGTGGATGCCAAAGTGAATCGGAGGAACGACCGTTGGCTGGCCCACAATCTCGAAGATGTTCCTGTTGTGGGCAAAACCAAATTTCCAGCAAGTGTTCACGTTTTGAGCGTTGTCTCAAGTGAGGGCGACGTCATGCCTCCGCACTTCTTCCAAAAAGGCGAAAGAATCACAAAGGAGGTTTATTTGGAGGTCCTGAAGACAGTAATAAAGCCGTGGATGGAAATTACGGCTTCTGGAAGGCCGTATTTATTTCAACAAGATGGCGCACCTGCTCACACAAGTCATCTTGTTCAAAATTGGCTCTCTGACAATGTGGACATGTTTTGGTCGAAAGATTTCTGGCCTCCTAACAGTCCCGACCTAAACCCATTGGACTATTACGTGTGGGGCGTTATCGAGAGACAAACTAATAAATGCAGGCACCCCAACGTCAACTCCCTACGAGCTGCTATCGAGTCAGAATTCGCGACAATTAAACGCGACCAGTTGAAGTCAGCGTGCTCGCGCTTTAGAGCAAGAATAGAGCAGGTCATAGAGGCAGAGGGTGGTTACATAGAATAAAAGTTCTCAGCAAGGACCCTTTAAATGAGATATAACAACATTTTCATGTGTTTTTGTGTATTGACTTAAATAAACAACTTTCTGCACAAAACTTCTTTTGTCCGGATTCTAACGGCGCACCCTGTATAACGTTATACGTTAGTACGTAATAGCATACAACGTTATACGTTAGTACGTAATAGTATATAGCGTTGTACGTTATACGGTAATACTACATAACGTTTCACGTTATAACGTAATAGTATATAACGTTATACGTTATAACGTAATAGTATATAACGTTATACGTTATACGGTAATACTACATAACGTTTCACGTTATAGCGTAATAGTATATAACGTTATATATTAGGACGTAATAGTATATAACGTTATACGTTCGTGCGTAATAGTATATAACGTTATATGTTACTACGTACTAGCATATAACGTTATACATTCGTACGTAATAGTATATAACGTTACACGACAGTACGTAATAGTATATAACGTTATACTTTATAACGTAATAGTATATAACGTTATAAGTCAGAAGGTAATATAGATAACGTTATACGTCATAACGTGATACTACATAACGTTTTACGTTATAACGTAATAGTATATTACGGTATATATTAGGACGTAATAGTCTATAACGTTATATGTTCGTACGTAATCGTATATAACGTTATACATTAGTACGTAATAGTAAATAACGTTATACGTTCGTGCGTAATAGTATATAACGTTATATGTTACTACGTACTAGTATATAACGTTATACATTAGTACGTAATAGTATATAACGTTACACGACAGAACGTAATAGTATATAACGTTACACGACAGTACGTAATAGTATATAACGTTATACGTCAGAAGGTAATACTACATAATGTTATACGTCATAAGGTAATGCTATCTAATGTTATACGTTATTACTTAACAGTATATAACCTTACACGACAGTATGTAATAGTATCTAACGTTATACGTTAGAAGGTAATACTACATAACGTTATACGTCATAAGGTGATACTACATAACGTTATACGATTTAAGGTAATACTACATAACGTTTTACGTTATAACTTAATAGTATATAACGTTATACGTCAGAAGGGGATACTATATAACGTTATACGTTTTGAGGTAATACTACATAACGTTATACGTTAGTACGTAATAGTACATAACGTTATACGTTCGTACGTAATGGTATATAACGTTATACATTAGTACGTAATAGTATATAACGTTATACGTCAGAAGGTAATACTACAGAACGTTACACGTTAGTACCTATTAGTATATAACTTTATACGTTATAACGTAATAGTATATAACTATATACGTTATAAGGTAATACTACATAACGTTATTGGATATAACGTAATAGTATATAAAGTTATACGTCATAAGGTAATACTACATAACGTTATGAGTTATAAGGTAACACTACATAGCGTTATACGTTAGTACGTAATAGTATATAACGTTATACGTTATTACGTAATAGTATACAGCGTTATACGTTAGTACCTATTAGTATATAACTTATACGTTATAACGTAATAGTATATAACTGTATACGTTATAAGGTAATACTACATAACGTTATACGTTATAACGTAATAGCATATAACGTTATACGTTCGTAAGTAATAGTATATAACGTTATATGTTAGTACGTAATAGTAAATAACGTTATACGTTATAACATGATAGTATATAACGTCATACGTTACAAAATACTACTACTAAACGTTATACGTTAGTACCTAGTATTATATAACTTTGTACGTTATAACGAAATAGTATATAACTTTATACGTTATAAAGTACTACTACATAACGTTTTACGTTATAACGTAATAGTATATAACGGTATATATTAGTACGTAATAGTATATAAAGTTAAACGTTCGTACGTAGTAGTATATAACGTTATACGTTAGTACGTAATAGTATATATCGTTATACGTTAGTACGTCATAGCATACAACGTTATACGTTAGTACGAAATAGTATATAGCGTTATACGTTATACGGTAATACTACATAACGGTTTACGTTATAACGTAATAGTATATAACGTTATACGTTCGTACGTAATAGTATATAAAGTTATACATTAGTACGTAATAGTATATAACTTTATTCGTCCGAAGGTAATACTACATAACGTTATGCGTTATAAGGTAATACTACATAGCCTTTTACGTTATAACGTAATAGTATATAACGTTATACGTTAGTACGTAATAGTATATAACTTATACGTTATAACGTAATAGTATATAACTGTATACGTTATATGGTAATACTACATAACGTTATACGATATAACGTAATAGTATCTAATTTTATACGTTATAACGTAATAGTATATAACGGTGTACGTTATAAGGTAATACTACATAACGTTTTACGTTATAACGTAATAGTATATAACGTTATACGTCAAAAGGTAATACTACTTAACATAATACGTCATAAGGTAAAACTATATAACGTTATACGTTATAAAGTACTACTACATAACGTTTTACGTTATAACGTAATAGTATATAACGTTATACATTAGTACGTAATAGTATATAACGTTATACGTTCGTACGTAATAGTATATAAAGTTATACATTAGTCCGTAATAGTGTATAACGTTATACGTTCGTAAGTAATAGTATATAACGTTATATGTTAGTACGTAATAGTATATAACGTTATATGTTAGTACGTAATAGTATATAACGTTATACGTCAGAAGGTAATACTACATAACGTTATGCGTTATAAGGTAATACTACATAGCCTTTTACGTTATAACGTAATAGTATATAACGTTATACGTTAGTACGTAATAGTATATAACGTTATACGTTATTACGTAATAGTATACAGCGTAATACGTTAGTACCTATTAGTATATAACTTATACGTTATAACGTAATAGTATATAACTGTATACGTTATAAGGTAATACTACATAACGTTATACGATATAACGTAATAGTATCTAACTTTATACGTTATAACGTAATAGTATATAACTGTATACGTTATAAGGTAATACTACATAACGTTATACGATATAACGTAATAGTATCTAACTTTACGCGTTATAACGTAATATTGTATAACGGTGTACGTTATAAGGTAATACTACATAACGTTTTACGTTATAACGTAATAGTATATAACGTTATAGGTCGAAAGGTAATACTACTTAACATAATACGTCATAAGGTAAAACTATATAACGTTATACGTTATAAAGTACTACTGCATAACGTTTTACGTTATAACGTAATAGTATATAACGTTATACGTTCGTACGTAATAGTATATAACGTTATACATTAGTACGTAATAGTATATAACGTTATACGTTCGTAAGTAATAGTATATAACGTTATATGTTAGTACGTAATAGTATATAACGTTATACGTTCGTAAGTAATAGTATATAACGTTATATGTTAGTACGTAATAGTATATAACTTTATACGTCCGAAGGTAATACTACATAACGTTATGCGTTATAAGGTAATACTACATAGCCTTTTACGTTACAACGTAATAGTATATAACGTTATACGTTAGTACGTAATAGTATATAACGTTATACGTTATTACGTAATAGTATACAGCGTTATACGTTAGTACCTATTAGTATATAACTTATACGTTATAACGTAAAAGTATATAACTGTATACGTTATAAGGTAATACTACATAACGATATACGATATAACGTAATAGTATCTATCTTTATACGTTATAACGTAATAGTATATAACGGTGTACGTTATATGGTAATACTACATAACGTTATACGTTATAACGTAATAGCATATAACGTTATACGTTGGTACGTATTAGTATATAACGTTATACGTTAGTACCTATTAGTATATTACTTTATACGTTATAACGTAATAGTAGATATCTGTATACGTTATAAGGTAATACTACATAACGTTATTCGATATAACGTAATAGTATATAACGTTATACGTTCGTACGCAATAGTATATAAAGTTATACATTAGACCGTAATAGTATATAACGTTATACGTTCATAAGTAATAGTATATAACGTTATATGTTAGTACGTAATAGTATATAACGTTATACGTCAGAAGGTAATACTACATAACGTTATGCGTTATAAGGTAATACTACATAGCCTTTTACGTTATAACGTAATAGTATATAACGTTATACGTTAGTACGTAGTAGTATATAACGTTATACGTTATTACGTAATAGTATACAGCGTTATACGTTCGTACGTAATAGTATATAACGTTATACATTAGTACGTAATAGTATATAACGTTATACGTTCGGAAGTAATAGTATATAACGTTATATGTTAGTACGTAATAGTATATAACGTTAAACGTTCGTAAGTAATAGTATATAACGTTATATGTTAGTACGTAATAGTATATAACTTTATACGTCCGAAGGTAATACTACATAACGTTATGCGTTATAAGGTAATACTACATAGCCTTTTACGTTACAACGTAATAGTATATAACGTTATACGTTAGTACGTAATAGTATATAACGTTATACGTTAGTACATATTAGTATATAACTTATACGTTATAACGTAAAAGTATATAACTGTATACGTTATAAGGTAATACTACATAACGTTATACGATATAACGTAATAGTATCTAACTTTATACGTTATAACGTAATAGTATATAACGGTGTACGATATAAGGTAATGCTACATAGCCTTTTACGTTGCAACGTAATAGTATATAACGTTATACGTTCGGAAGTAATAGTATATAACGTTATATGTTAGTACGTAATAGTATATAACGTTAAACGTTCGTAAGTAATAGTATATAACGTTATATGTTAGTACGTAATAGTATATAACTTTATACGTCCGAAGGTAATACTACATAACGTTATGCGTTATAAGGTAATACTACATAGCCTTTTACGTTACAACGTAATAGTATATAACGTTATACGTTAGTACGTAATAGTATATAACGTTATACGTTAGTACATATTAGTATATAACTTATACGTTATAACGTAAAAGTATATAACTGTATACGTTATAAGGTAATACTACATAACGTTATACGATATAACGTAATAGTATCTAACTTTATACGTTATAACGTAATAGTATATAACGGTGTACGATATAAGGTAATGCTACATAGCCTTTTACGTTGCAACGTAATAGTATATAACGTTATACATTAGTACGTAATGGTATATAACGTTATACGTTCGTACGTAATAGTATATAAAGTTATACATTAGTACGTAATAGTATATAACGTTATACGTTCGTAAGTAATAGTATATAACGTTAAACGTTAGTACATATTAGTATATAACTTATACGTTATAACGTAATAGTATATAACGTTATAAGTTAGTACGTAATAGTATATAACGTTATACGTTAGAACATATTAGTATATAACTTATACGTTATAACGTATTAGTATATAACTGTATACGTCATAAGGTAAAACTATATAACGTTATACGTTATAAAGTACTACTACATAACGTTTTACGTTATAACGTAATAGTATATAACGTTATACATTAGTACGTAATAGTTTATAACGTTATACGTTCGTACGTAATATTATATAACGTTATACATTAGTACGTAATAGTATATAACGTTATACATTCGTAAGTAATAGTATATAACGTTATATGTTAGTACGTAATAGTATATAACGTTATACGTTCGTAAGTAATAGTATATAACGTTATATGTTAGTACGTAATAGTATATAACGTTATACGTGCGAAGGTAATACTACATAACGTTATGCGTTATAAGGTAATACTACATAGCCTTTTACGTTATAACGTAATAGTATATAACGTTATAAGTTAGTACGTAATAGTATATAACGTTATACGTTAGTACATATTAGTATATAACTTATACGTTATAACGTAATAGTATATAAATGTATACGTCATAAGGTAAAACTATATAACGTTATACGTTATAAAGTACTACTACATAACGTTTTACGTTATAACGTAATAGTATATAACGTTATACATTAGTACGTAATAGTATATAACGTTATACGTTCGTACGTAATAGTATATAAAGTTATACATTAGTCCGTAATAGTGTATAACGTTATACGTTCGTAAGTAATAGTATATAACGTTATATGTTAGTACGTAATAGTATATAACGTTATATGTTAGTACGTAATAGTATATAACGTTATACGTCAGAAGGTAATACTACATAACGTTATGCGTTATAAGGTAATACTACATAGCCTTTTACGTTATAACGTAATAGTATATAACGTTATACGTTAGTACGTAATAGTATATAACGTTATACGTTATTACGTAATAGTATACAGCGTAATACGTTAGTACCTATTAGTATATCACTTATACGTTATAACGTAATAGTATTTAACTGTATACGTTATAAGGTAATACTACATAACGTTATACGATATAACGTAATAGTATCTAACTTTATACGTTATAACGTAATAGTATATAACTGTATACGTTATAAGGTAATACTACATAACGTTATACGATATAACGTAATAGTATCTAACTTTACGCGTTATAACGTAATATTGTATAACGGTGTACGTTATAAGGTAATACTACATAACGTTTTACGTTATAACGTAATAGTATATAACGTTATAGGTCGAAAGGTAATACTACTTAACATAATACGTCATAAGGTAAAACTATATAACGTTATACGTTATAAAGTACTACTACATAACGTTTTACGTTATAACGTAATAGTATATAACGTTATACGTTCGTACGTAATAGTATATAACGTTATACATTAGTACGTAATAGTATATAACGTTATACGTTCGTAAGTAATAGTATATAACGTTATATGTTAGTACGTAATAGTATATAACGTTATACGTTCGTAAGTAATAGTATATAACGTTATATGTTAGTACGTAATAGTATATAACTTTATACGTCCGAAGGTAATACTACATAACGTTATGCGTTATAAGGTAATACTACATAGCCTTTTACGTTACAACGTAATAGTATATAACGTTAGACGTTAGTACGTAATAGTATATAACGTTATACGTTATTACGTAATAGTATACAGCGTTATACGTTAGTACCTATTAGTATATAACTTATACGTTATAACGTAAAAGTATATAACTGTATACGTTATAAGGTAATACTACATAACGATATAGGATATAACGTAATAGTATCTATCTTTATACGTTATAACGTAATAGTATATAACGGTGTACGTTATATGGTAATACTACATAACGTTATACGTTATAACGTAATAGCATATAACGTTATACGTTGGTACGTATTAGTATATAACGTTATACGTTAGTACCTATTAGTATATTACTTTATACGTTATAACGTAATAGTAGATATCTGTATACGTTATAAGGTAATACTACATAACGTTATTCGATATAACGTAATAGTATATAACGTTATACGTTCGTACGCAATAGTATATAAAGTTATACATTAGACCGTAATAGTATATAACGTTATACGTTCATAAGTAATAGTATATAACGTTATATGTTAGTACGTAATAGTATATAACGTTATACGTCAGAAGGTAATACTACATAACGTTATGCGTTATAAGGTAATACTACATAGCCTTTTACGTTATAACGTAATAGTATATAACGTTATACGTTAGTACGTAGTAGTATATAACGTTATACGTTATTACGTAATAGTATACAGCGTTATACGTTAGTACCTATTAGTATATAACTTATACGTTATAACGTAATAGTATATAACTGTATACGTTATAAGGTAATACTACATAACGTTATACGATATAACGTAATAGTATCTAACTTTATACGTTATAACGTAATAGTATATAACTGTATACGTTATAAGGTAATACTACATAACGTTATACGATATAACGTAATAGTATCTAACTTTACGCGTTATAACGTAATATTATATAACGGTGTACGTTATAAGGTAATACTACATAACGTTTTACGTTATAACGTAATAGTATATAACGTTATAGCTCGAAAGGTAATACTACTTAACATAATACGTCATAAGGTAAAACTATATAACGTTATACGTTATAAAGTACTACTACATAACGTTTTACGTTATAACGTAATAGTATATAGCGTTATACGTTCGTACGTAATAGTATATAACGTTATACATTAGTACGTAATAGTATATAACGTTATACGTTCGTAAGTAATAGTATATAACGTTATATGTTAGTACGTAATAGTATATAACGTTAAACGTTCGTAAGTAATAGTATATAACGTTATATGTTAGTACGTAATAGTATATAACTTTATACGTCCGAAGGTAATACTACATAACGTTATGCGTTATAAGGTAATACTACATAGCCTTTTACGTTACAACGTAATAGTATATAACGTTATACGTTAGTACGTAATAGTATATAACGTTATACGTTAGTACATATTAGTATATAACTTATACGTTATAACGTAAAAGTATATAACTGTATACGTTATAAGGTAATACTACATAACGTTATACGATATAACGTAATAGTATCTAACTTTATACGTTATAACGTAATAGTATATAACGGTGTACGATATAAGGTAATGCTACATAGCCTTTTACGTTGCAACGTAATAGTATATAACGTTATACATTAGTACGTAATGGTATATAACGTTATACGTTCGTACGTAATAGTATATAAAGTTATACATTAGTACGTAATAGTATATAACGTTATACGTTCGTAAGTAATAGTATATAACGTTAAACGTTAGTACATATTAGTATATAACTTATACGTTATAACGTAATAGTATATAACGTTATAAGTTAGTACGTAATAGTATATAACGTTATACGTTAGAACATATTAGTATATAACTTATACGTTATAACGTATTAGTATATAACTGTATACGTCATAAGGTAAAACTATATAACGTTATACGTTATAAAGTACTACTACATAACGTTTTACGTTATAACGTAATAGTATATAACGTTATACATTAGTACGTAATAGTTTATAACGTTATACGTTCGTACGTAATATTATATAACGTTATACATTAGTACGTAATAGTATATAACGTTATACATTCGTAAGTAATAGTATATAACGTTATATGTTAGTACGTAATAGTATATAACATTATACGTTCGTAAGTAATAGTATATAACGTTATATGTTAGTACGTAATAGTATATAACGTTATACGTGCGAAGGTAATACTACATAACGTTATGCGTTATAAGGTAATACTACATAGCCTTTTACGTTATAACGTAATAGTATATAACGTTATAAGTTAGTACGTAATAGTATATAACGTTATACGTTAGTACATATTAGTATATAACTTATACGTTATAACGTAATAGTATATAAATGTATACGTCATAAGGTAAAACTATATAACGTTATACGTTATAAAGTACTACTACATAACGTTTTACGTTATAACGTAATAGTATATAACGTTATACATTAGTACGTAATAGTTTATAACGTTATACGTTCGTACGTAATAGTATATAACGTTATACATTAGTACGTAATAGTATATAACGTTATACGTTCGTAAGTAATAGTATATAACGTTATATGTTAGTACGTAATAGTATATAACGTTATACGTTCGTAAGTAATAGTATATAACGTTATATGTTAGTACGTAATAGTATATAACGTTATACGTCCGAAGGTAATACTACATAACGTTATGCGTTATAAGGTAATACTACATAGCCTTTTACGTTATAACGTAATAGTATATAACGTTATAAGTTAGTACGTAATAGTATATAACGTTATACGTTATTGCGTAATAGTATACAGCGTTATACGTTAGTACCTATTAGTATATAACTTATACGTTATAACGTGATAGTACATAACTGTATACGTTATAAGGTAATACTACATAACGTTATACGATATAACGTAATAGTATCTAACTTTATACGTTATAACGTAATAGTATATAACGGTGTACGATATAAGGTAATACTACATAACGTTTTACGTTATAACGTAATAGTATATAACGTTATACCTCGAAAGGTAATACTACATAACGTTGTGCGTTATAAGGTAATACTACATAGCGTTTTACGTTATAACGTGATAGTATATAACGTTATACGTTCGTACGTAGTAGTATATAACGATATACATTAGCACGTAATAGCATATAACGTTATACGTTAGTACGTATTCGTATATAAAGTTATACGTTAGTACGTAACAGTATATAACGTTATACGTTAGTACGTAATAGCATACAACGTTATACGTTAGTACGTAAAAATATATAGCGTTATACGTTATACGGCAATACTACATAACGTTTTACGTTATAACGAAATAGTATATAACGTTATACGTCAGAAGGTAATACTACATAACGTTACACGTTAGTACCTATTAGTATATAACTTTATACGTTATAACGTAATAGTATATAACTGTATACGTTATAAGGTAATACTACATAACGTTATTCGATATAACGTAATAGTATATAACGTTATACGTCGGAAGGTAATACTACATAACGTTATGCGTTATAAGGTAATACTACATAGCGTTTTACGTTATAACGTGATAGTATATAACGTTATACGTTAGTACTTATCAGTATCTATCTTTATACGTTATAACGTAATAGTATATAACGGTGTACGTTATATGGTAATACTACATAACGTTATACGTTATAACGTAATAGCATATAACGTTATACGTTGGTACGTATTAGTATATAACGTTATACATTAGTACGTAATAGTATATAACGTTATATATTAGTACGTAATAGTATATAAAGTTATACGTTCGTACGTAGTAGTATATAACGTTATACATTAGTACGTAATAGCATATAACGTTATACGTTAGTACGTATTCGTATATAACGTTATACGTCCGAAGGTAATACTACATAACGTTATGCGTTATAAGGTAATACTACATAGCCTTTTACGTTATAACGTAATAGTATATAACGTTATAAGTTAGTACGTAATAGTATATAACGTTATACGTTAGTACATATTAGTATATAACTTATACGTTATAACGTAATAGTATATAACTGTATACGTCATAAGGTAAAACTATATAACGTTATACGTTATAAAGTACTACTACATAACGTTTTACGTTATAACGTAATAGTATATAACGTTATACATTAGTACGTAATAGTTTATAACGTTATACGTTCGTACGTAATATTATATAACGTTATACATTAGTACGTAATAGTATATAACGTTATACATTCGTAAGTAATAGTATATAACGTTATATGTTAGTACGTAATAGTATATAACGTTGTACGTTCGTAAGTAATAGTATATAACGTTATATGTTAGTACGTAATAGTATATAACGTTATACGTCCGAAGGTAATACTACATAACGTTATGCGTTATAAGGTAATACTACATAGCCTTTTACGTTATAACGTAATAGTATATAACGTTATAAGTTAGTACGTAATAGTATATAACGTTATACGTTAGTACATATTAGTATATAACTTATACGTTATAACGTAATAGTATATAACTGTATACGTCATAAGGTAAAACTATATAACGTTATACGTTATAAAGTACTACTACATAACGTTTTACGTTATAACGTAATAGTATATAACGTTATACATTAGTACGTAATAGTTTATAACGTTATACGCTCGTACGTAATAGTATATAACGTTATACATTAGTACGTAATAGTATATAACGTTATACATTCGTAAGTAATAGTATATAACGTTATATGTTAGTACGTTATAGTATATAACGTTATATGTTAGTACGTAATAGTATATAACGTTATATGTTAGTACGTAATAGTATATAACGTTATACGTTAGTACATATTAGTATATAACTTATACGTTATATCGTAATAGTATATAACTGTATACGTCATAAGGTAAAACTATATAACGTTATACGTTATAAAGTACTACTACATAACGTTTTACGTTATAACGTAATAGTATATAACGTTATACATTAGTACGTAATAGTTTATAACGTTATACGTTCGTACGTAATATTATATAACGTTATACATTAGTACGTAATAGTATATAACGTTATACATTCGTAAGTAATAGTATATAACGTTATATGTTAGTACGTAATAGTATATAACGTTATACGTTCGTAAGTAATAGTATATAACGTTATATGTTAGTACGTAATAGTATATAACGTTATACGTCCGAAGGTAATACTACATAACGTTATGCGTTATAAGGTAATACTACATAGCCTTTTACGTTATAACGTAATAGTATATAACGTTATAAGTTAGTACGTAATAGTATATAACGTTATACGTTAGTACATATTAGTATATAACTTATACGTTATAACGTAATAGTATATAACTGTATACGTCATAAGGTAAAACTATATAACGTTATACGTTATAAAGTACTACTACATAACGTTTTACGTTATAACGTAATAGTATATAACGTTATACATTAGTACGTAATAGTTTATAACGTTATACGTTCGTACGTAATAGTATATAACGTTATACATTAGTACGTAATAGTATATAACGTTATACGTTCGTAAGTAATAGTATATAACGTTATATGTTAGTACGTTATAGTATATAACGTTATACGTTCGTAAGTAATAGTATATAACGTTATATCTTAGTACGTAATAGTATATAACGTTATACATTAGTACGTAATAGCATATAACGTTATACGTTAGTACGTATTCGTATATAACGTTATACGTTAGTACATATTAGTATATAACTTATACGTTATAACGTAATAGTATATAACTGTATGCGTCATAAGGTAAAACTATATAACGTTATACGTTATAAAGTACTACTACATAACGTTTTACGTTATAACGTAATAGTATATAACGTTATACATTAGTACGTAATAGTTTATAACGTTATACGTTCGTACGTAATAGTATATAACGTTATACATTAGTACGTAATAGTATATAACGTTATACATTCGTAAGTAATAGTATATAACGTTATATCTTAGTACGTAATAGTATATAACGTTATACGTTCGTAAGTAATAGTATATAACGTTATATGTTAGTACGTAATAGTATATAACGTTATATGTCCGAAGGTAATACTACATAACGTTATGCGTTATAAGGTAATACTACATAGCCTTTTACGTTATAACGTAATAGTATATAACGTTATAAGTTAGTACGTAATATTATATAACGTTATACGTTAGTACATATTAGTATATAACTTATACGTTATAACGTAATAGTATATAACTGTATACGTCATAAGGTAAAACTATATAACGTTATACGTTATAAAGTACTACTACATAACGTTTTACGTTATATCGTAATAGTATATAACGTTATACATTAGTACGTAATAGTTTATAACGTTATACGTCCGAAGGTAATACTACATAACGTTATGCGTTATAAGGTAATACTACATAGCCTTTTACGTTATAACGTAATAGTATATAACGTTATAAGTTAGTACGTAATAGTATATAACGTTATCCGTTATTACGTAATAGTATACAGCGTTATACGTTAGTACCTATTAGTATATAACTTATACGTTATAACGTGATAGTACATAACTGTATACGTTATAAGGTAATACTACATAACATTATACGATATAACGTAATAGTATCTAACTTTATACGTTATAACGTAATAGTATATAACGGTGTACGATATAAGGTAATACTACATAACGTTTTACGTTATAACGTAATAGTATATAACGTTATACCTCGAAAGGTAATACTACATAACGTTGTGCGTTATAAGGTAATACTACATAGCGTTTTACGTTATAACGTGATAGTATATAACGTTATACGTTCGTACGTAGTAGTATATAACGATATACATTAGCACGTAATAGCATATAACGTTATACGTTAGTACGTATTCGTATATAAAGTTATACGTTAGTACGTAACAGTATATAACGTTATACGTTAATACGTAATAGCATACAACGTTATACGTTAGTACGTAATAGTATATAGCGTTATACGTTATACGGGAATACTACATAACGTTTTACGTTATAACGAAATAGTATATAACGTTATACGTCAGAAGGTAATACTACATAACGTTACACGTCAGTACCCATTATTTTATAACTTTATACGTTATAACGTAATAGTATATGACTGTATACGTTATAAGGTAATACTACATAACGTTATTCGATATAACGTAATAGTATATAACGTTATACGTCAGAAGGTAATACTACATAACGTTATGCGTTATAAGGTAATACTACATAGCCTTTTACGTTATAACGTAATAGTATATAACGTTATAAGTTAGTACGTAATAGTATATAACGTTATACGATATTACGTAATAGTATACAGCGTTATACGTTAGTACCTATTAGTATATAACTTATACGTTATAACGTAATAGTATATAACTGTATACGTTATAAGGTAATACTACATAACGTTATACGATATAACGTAATAGTATCTAACTTTATACGTTATAACGTAATAGTATATAACGGAGTACGATATAAGGTAATACTACATAGCCTTTTACGTTATAACGTAATAGTATATAACGTTATAAGTTAGTACGTAATAGTATATAACGTTATACGTTCGTAAGTAATAGTATATAACGTTATACATTAGTACGTAATAGTATATAACGTTATATATTAGTACGTAATATTATATAAAGTTATACGTTCGTACGTAGTAGTATATAACGTTATACATTAGTACGTAATAGCATATAACGTTATACGTTAGTACGTATTCGTATATAACGTTATACGTTAGTACATATTAGTATATAACTTATACGTTATAACGTAATAGTATATAACTGTATACGTCATAAGGTAAAACTATATAACGTTATACGTTATAAAGTACTACTACATAACGTTTTACGTTATAACGTAATAGTATATAACGTTATACATTAGTACGTAATAGTTTATAACGTTATACGTTCGTACGTAATAGTATATAACGTTATACATTAGTACGTAATAGTATATAACGTTATACATTCGTAAGTAATAGTATATAACGTTATATGTTAGTACGTAATAGTATATAACGTTATACGTTCGTAAGTAATAGTATATAACGTTATATGTTAGTACGTAATAGTATATAACGTTATACGTCCGAAGGTAATACTACATAACGTCATGCGTTATAAGGTAATACTACATAGCCTTTTACGTTATAACGTAATAGTATATAACGTTATAAGTTAGTACGTAATAGTATATAACGTTATACGTTATTACGTAATAGTATACAGCGTTATACGTTAGTACCTATTAGTATATAACTTATACGTTATAACGTGATAGTACATAACTGTATACGTTATAAGGTAATACTACATAACGTTATACGATATAACGTAATAGTATCTAACTTTATACGTTATAACGTAATAGTATATAACGGTGTACGATATAAGGTAATACTACATAACGTTTTACGTTATAACGTAATAGTATATAACGTTATACCTCGAAAGGTAATACTACATAACGTTGTGCGTTATAAGGTAATACTACATAGCGTTTTACGTTATAACGTGATAGTATATAACGTTATACGTTCGTACGTAGTAGTATATAACGATATACATTAGCACGTAATAGCATATAACGTTATACGTTAGTACGTATTCGTATATAAAGTTATACGTTAGTACGTAACAGTATATAACGTTATACGTTAGTACGTAATAGCATACAACGTTATACGTTAGTACGTAATAGTATATAGCGTTATACGTTATACGGCAATACTACATAACGTTTTACGTTATAACGAAATAGTATATAACGTTATACGTCAGAAGGTAATACTACATAACGTTACACGTTAGTACCTATTAGTATATAACTTTATACGTTATAACGTAATAGTATATAACTGTATACGTTATAAGGTAATACTACATAACGTTATTCGATATAACGTAATAGTATATAACGTTATACGTCGGAAGGTAATACTACATAACGTTATGCGTTATAAGGTAATACTACATAGCGTTTTACGTTATAACGTGATAGTATATAACGTTATACGTTAGTACTTATCAGTATCTATCTTTATACGTTATAACGTAATAGTATATAACGGTGTACGTTATATGGTAATACTACATAACGTTATACGTTATAACGTAATAGCATATAACGTTATACGTTGGTACGTATTAGTATATAACGTTATACGTTAGTACCTATTAGTATATTACTTTATACGTTATAACGTAATAGTAGATATCTGTATACGTTATAAGGTAATACTACATAACGTTATTCGATATAACGTAATAGTATATAACGTTATACGTTCGTACGCAATAGTATATAACGTTATACATTAGTACGTAATAGTATATAACGTTATACGTTCGTAAGTAATAGTATATAAGGTTATACATTAGTACGTAATAGTATATAACGTTATACGTTCGAAAGTAATAGTATATAACGTTATATGTTAGTACGTAATAGTATATAACGTTATACATTCGTACGTAATAGTATATAAAGTTATACATTAGTACGTAATAGTATATAACTTTATACGTTATAACGTGATAGTACATAACTGTATACGTTATAAGGTAATACTACATAACGTTATACGATATAACGTAATAGTATCTAACTTTATACGTTATAACGTAATAGTATATAACGGTGTACGATATAAGGTAATACTACATAACGTTTTACGTTATAACGTAATAGTATATAACGTTATACCTCGAAAGGTAATACTACATAACGTTGTGCGTTATAAGGTAATACTACATAGCGTTTTACGTTATAACGTGATAGTATATAACGTTATACGTTCGTACGTAGTAGTATATAACGATATACATTAGCACGTAATAGCATACAACGTTATACGTTAGTACGTAAAAATATATAGCGTTATACGTTATACGGCAATACTACATAACGTTTTACGTTATAACGAAATAGTATATAACGTTGTACGTCAGAAGGTAATACTACATAACGTTACACGTTAGTACCTATTAGTATATAACTTTATACGTTATAACGTAATAGTATATAACTGTATACGTTATAAGGTAATACTACATAACGTTATTCGATATAACGTAATAGTATATAACGTTATACGTCGGAAGGTAATACTACATAACGTTATGCGTTATAAGGTAATACTACATAGCGTTTTACGTTATAACGTGATAGTATATAACGTTATACGTTAGTACTTATCAGTATCTATCTTTATACGTTATAACGTAATAGTATATAACGGTGTACGTTATATGGTAATACTACATAACGTTATACGTTATAACGTAATAGCATATAACGTTATACGTTGGTACGTATTAGTATATAACGTTATACGTTAGTACCTATTAGTATATTACTTTATACGTTATAACGTAATAGTAGATATCTGTATACGTTATAAGGTAATACTACATAACGTTATTCGATATAACGTAATAGTATATAACGTTATACGTTCGTACGCAATAGTATATAACGTTATACATTAGTACGTAATAGTATATAACGTTATACGTTCGTAAGTAATAGTATATAAGGTTATACATTAGTACGTAATAGTATATAACGTTATACGTTCGAAAGTAATAGTATATAACGTTATATGTTAGTACGTAATAGTATATAACGTTATACATTCGTACGTAATAGTATATAAAGTTATACATTAGTACGTAATAGTATATAACTTTATACGTCCGAAGGTAATACTACATAACGTTATGCGTTGTAAGGTAATACTACATAGCCTTTTACGTTACAACGTAATAGTATATAACGTTATACGTTAGTACGTAATAGTATATAACGTTATACGTTATTACGTAATAGTATACAGCGTTATACGTTAGTACCTATTAGTATATAACTTATACGTTATAACGTAATAGTATATAACTGTATACGTTATAAGGTAATACTACATAACGTTAGACGATATAACGTAATAGTATCTAACTTTATACGTTATAACGTAATAGTATATAACGGTGTACGATATAAGGTAATGCTACATAGCCTTTTACGTTATAACGTAATAGTATATAACGTTATACATTAGTACGTAATAGTATATAACGTTATACGTTCGTACGTAATAGTATATAAAGTTATACATTAGTACGTAATAGTATATAACGTTATACGTTCGTAAGTAACAGTATATAACGTTATACATTAGTACGTAATAGTATATAACGTTATATATTAGTACGTAATAGTATATAAAGTTATACGTTCGTACGTAGTAGTATATAACGTTATACATTAGTACGTAATAGCATATAACGTTATACGTTAGTACGTATTCGTATATAACGTTATACGTTAGTACATATTAGTATATAACTTATACGTTATAACGTAATAGTATATAACTGTATGCGTCATAAGGTAAAACTATATAACGTTATACGTTATAAAGTACTACTACATAACGTTTTACGTTATAACGTAATAGTATATAACGTTATACATTAGTACGTAATAGTTTATAACGTTATACGTTCGTACGTAATAGTATATAACGTTATACATTAGTACGTAATAGTATATAACGTTATACATTCGTAAGTAATAGTATATAACGTTATATCTTAGTACGTAATAGTATATAACGTTATACGTTCGTAAGTAATAGTATATAACGTTATATGTTAGTACGTAATAGTATATAACGTTATACGTCCGAAGGTAATACTACATAACGTTATGCGTTATAAGGTAATACTACATAGCCTTTTACGTTATAACGTAATAGTATATAACGTTATACATTAGTACGTAATAGTATATAACATTATATGTTCGTCCGTAATAGTATATAACGTTATATGTTACTACGTAATAGTATTACTTTATACATTAGTACGTAATAGTATATAACGTTATACGTCAGAAGGTAATACTACATAAAGTTATACGTCATAAGGTAATGCTATCTAACGTTATACGTTATTACTTAACAGTATATAACCTTACACGACAGTACGTGATAGTATATAACGTTATACGTCAGAAGGTAATACTACATAACGTTATACGTCATAAGGTGATACTACATAACGTTTTACGTTTTAAGGTAATACTACATAACGTTTTACGTTATAACGTAATAGTATATAACGTTATACGTCAGAAGGGTATACTACATAACGTTATACGTTTTAAGGTAATACTACATAACGTTATACGTTTTAAGGTAATACTACATAACGTTATACGTTAGTACGTAATAGTACATAACGTTATACGTTAGTACGTAATAGCATACAACGTTATACGTTAGTACGTAATAGTATATAACTTTATACGTTAGTACCTATTAGTATCTAACTTTATACGTTATAACGTAATAGTATATAACGGTGTACGTTAGAAGGTAATACTACATAACGTTATACATTATAAGGTAATAGTATATAACGTTATACGTTAGTACGTAATAGTATGTAACGTTATACGTTATTACGTAATAGTATACAGCGTTATACGTTAGTACCTATAAGTATCTAACTTTATACGTTATAAGGTAATAGTATATAACGGTGTACGTTATAAGGTAATACTACATAACGTTATACGTTAGTACGTAATAGTATATAACGTTATACGTCGAAAGGTAATACTACTTAATATTATACGTCATGAGGTATTACTATATAGCGTTATACGTTATACGGTAATACTACACAACGTTTTACGTTATAACGTAATAGTATATAACGTTATAGGTTAGTACGTAATAGTATATAACGTTATACGTTATTACGTAATAGTATACAGCGTTATACGTTAGTACCTATTAGTATCTAACTTTATACGTTATAAGGAAATAGTATATAACGGTGTACGTTATAAGGTAATACTACATATCGTTATACGTTAGTACGTAATAGTATATAGAGTTATACGTTATTACGTAATAGTATACAGCGTTATACGTTAGTACCTATTAGTATATAACTTTATACGTTATAAGGTAATACTTCATAACGTTATACGTTATAACGTAATAGTATATAACGTTATACGTTATACGGTAATACTACATAACGTTTTACGTTATAACGTAATAGTATATAACGTTATAAATTAGGACGTATTAGTATATAACGTTGTATGTTCGTATGTAGTAGTATATAACGTTATACGTTATAACGTAATAGTATATAATGTTATACGTTATACGGTAATACTACACAACGTTTTACGTTATAACGTAATAGTATATAACGTTATACGTCGAAAGGTAATACTACTTAACATTATGCGTTATAAGGTAATACTACATAACGTTTTACGTTATAACGTAATAGTATATAACGTTATACGTCGGAAGGTAATACTACATAACGTTATGCGTTATAAGGTAATACTACATAACGTTTTACGTTATAACGTGATAGTATATAACGTTATACGTTAGTATCTATTAGTATCTAACTTTATACGTTATAACGTAATAGTTTATAACTGTGTACGTTTGAAGGTAATACTACATAACGTTATACATTATAACGAAATAGTATATAACGTTATACGTCAGAAGGTATTACTGCATAACGTTATGCGTTATAAGGTAATACTACATAACGTTTTACGTTATAACGTAATAGTATATAACTTCATAATTTAGTACGTAACAGTATATAACGTTATATGTTCGTACGTAATAGAATATAACGATATACATTAGTACGTAATAGTATATAACGTTATACGTTCGTAAGTAATAGTATATAACGTTATAAGTTAGTACGTAAGATTATATATCGTTATGCGTTATTCCTTAACAGTATATAACGTTATACGACAGTACGTAATAGTATATAACGTTATATATTAGTACGTAATAGTATATAACGTTATTCGTTCGTAGGTAGTAGTATATAACGTTATACATTAGCTCGTAATAGTATATAACGTTATACGTTATTACGTAATAGTATGTAACGTTACAAGTTGGTACGTAATAGTATATTACGTTATACGTTATAACATGACAGTATATAACGTTATACGTTATAAACTACTACTACATAACGTTATACGTTAGTACCTAGTATTATATAACTTTATACGTTATAACGTAATAGTAAATAACTGTATACGTTATAAGGTAATACTACATAACGTTATTCGATATAACGTAATAGTATATAACGTTATACTTCATAAGGTAATACTACATAACGTTATACGTCATAAGGTGATACCTCATAATGTTATACGCTTTAAGGTAATACTACATAGCGTTTTACGTTACAACGTAATAGTATATAACGTTATACGTTAGTACGTAATAGTATATAAATTTATACGTTATTACGTAATAGTATACAGCGTTATACGTTAGTACCTATTAGTATATAACTTATACGTTATAACGTAATATTATATAACTGTATACGTTATAAGGTAATACTACATAACGTTATACGATATAACGTAATAGTATCTAACTTTACACGTTATTACGTAATATTATATAACGGTGTACGTTATAAGGTAATACCACATAACGTTTTACGTTATAACGTAATAGTATATAACGTTATATATTAGTACGTAATAGTATATACCGTTATATGTTCGTACGTAATAGTATATAACGTTATACATTAGTACGTAATGGTATATAACGTTATACGTTATTACGTAACAGTGTATAACGTTATACGTTAGTACGTAATAAGTACATAACGTTATACATTATAACGTATTAGTATATAACGTTACACGACAGTACGTAATAGTATATAACGTTATACGTCAGAAGGTAATACTACATAACGTTATACGTCATAAGGTGATACTACATAACGTGTTACGTTTTAAGGTAATACTACATAACGTTATACGTTAGTACGTAATAGCATACAACGTTATACGTTAGTACGTAATAGTATATAACTTTATACGTTAGTACCTATTAGTATCTAACTTTATACGTTATAACGTAATAGTATATAACGGTGTACGTTAGAAGGTAATACTACATAACGTTATACATTATAATGTAATAGTATATAACGTTATACGTTAGTACGTAATAGTATATAACGTTATACGTTATTACGTAATAGTATACAGCGTTATACGTTAGTACCTATTAGTATCTAACTTTATACGTTATAAGGTAATAGTATATAACGGTGTACGTTACAAGGTAATACTACATAACGTTATACGTTAGTACGTAATAGTATATAACGTTATACGTCGAAAGGTAATACTACTTAATATTATACGTCATGAGGGATTACTATATAGCGTTATAAGTTATACGGTAATACTACACAACGTTTTACGTTATAACGTAATAGTATATAACGTTATAGGTTAGTACGTAATAGTATATAACGTTATACGTTATTACGTAATAGTATACAGCGTTATACGTTAGTACCTATTAGTATCTAACTTTATACGTTATAAGGTAATAGTATATAACGGTGTACGTTATAAGGTAATACTACATATCGTTATACGTTAGTACGTAATAGTATATAGAGTTATACGTTATTACGTAATAGTATACAGCGTTATACGTTAGTACCTATTAGTATATAACTTTATACGTTATAAGGTAATACTTCATAACGTTATACGTTATAACGTAATAGTATATAACGTTATACGTTATACGGTAATACTACATAACGTTTTACGTTATAACGTAATAGTATATAACGTTATAAATTAGGACGTATTAGTATATAACGTTGTATGTTCGTATGTAATAGTATATAACGTTATACGTTATAACGTAATAGTATATAACGTTATACGTTATACGGTAATACTACATAACGTTTTACGTGATAACGTAATTGTATATAACGTTATACGTCAGAAGGTAATACTACATAACGTTATGCGTTATAAGGTAATACTACATAACGTTTTACGTTATAATGTAATAGTATATAACGTTATACGTTATAACGTAATAGCATATAACTGTATACGTTATAAGGTAATACTACATAACGTTGTACGATATAACGTAATAGTATATAACGTTATACGTCAGAAGGTAATACTACATAACGTTATGCGTTATAAGGTAATACTACATAACGTTTTACGTTATAACGTAATAGTATATAACGTTATACGTCGGAAGGTAATACTACATAACGTTATGCGTTATAAGGTAATACTACATAACGTTTTACGTTATAACGTGATAGTATATAACGTTATACGTTAGTATCTATTAGTATCTAACTTTATACGTTATAACGTAATAGTTTATAACTGTGTACGTTAGAAGGTAATACTACATAACGTTATACATTATAACGAAATAGTATATAACGTTATACGTCAGAAGGTATTACTACATAACGTTATGCGTTATAAGGTAATACTACATAACGTTTTACGTTATAACGTAATAGTATATAACTTCATAATTTAATACGTAACAGTATATAACGTTATATGTTCGTACGTAATAGTATATAACGATATACATTAGTACGTAATAGTATATAACGTTATACGTTCGTAAGTAATAGTATATAACGTTATAAGTTAGTACGTAAGATTATATATCGTTATGCGTTATTCCTTAACAGTATATAACGTTATACGACAGTACGTAATAGTATATAACGTTATATATTAGTACGTAATAGTATATAACGTTATTCGTTCGTAGGTAGTAGTATATAACGTTATACATTAGCTCGTAATAGCATATAACGTTATACGTTCGTGCGTAATGGTATATAACGTTATACATTAGTACGTAATAGTATAAAACGTTATACGTTAGTACGTAATAGCATACAACGTTATACGTTAGTACGGAATAGTATATAACTTTATACGTTAGTACCTATTAGTATATAACTTTATGCGTTATAACGTAATAGTATATAACTGTATACGTTGTAAGGTAATACTACGTAACGTTATACGATATAACGTAATAGTATATAACATTATACGTCAGAAGGTAATACTACATAACGTTATGCGCTATAAGGTAGTACTACATAACGTTATACTTTATGACGTAATAGCATATAACGTTATACGTTAGTACGTATTAGTATATAACGTTATACGTTAGTACCTATTAGTATATAACTTTATACGTTATAAGGTAATACTTCATAACGTTATACGTTATAACGTAATAGTATATAACGTTATACGTTATACGGTAATACTACATAACGTTTTACGTTATAACGTAATAGTATATAACGTTATAAATTAGGACGTATTAGTATATAACGTTGTATGTTCGTATGTAATAGTATATAACGTTATACGTTATAACGTAATAGTATATAATGTTATACGTTATACGGTAATACTACACAACGTTTTACGTTATAACGTAATAGTATATAACGTTATACGTCGAAAGGTAATACTACTTAACATTATGCGTCATGAGGTAATACTATATAACGTTATACGTTATACGGTAATACTACACAACGTTTTACGTTATAACGTAATAGTATATAACGTTATACGTTAGAACGTAATAGTATATAACGTTATACGTTATAACGTAATAGTATATAACGTTATACGTTATACGGTAATACTACATAACGTTTTACGTGATAACGTAATTGTATATAACGTTATACGTCAGAAGGTAATACTACATAACGTTATGCGTTATAAGGTAATACTACATAACGTTTTACGTTATAACGTAATAGTATATAACGTTATACGTCGGAAGGTAATACTACATAACGTTATGCGTTATAAGGTAATACTACATAACGTTTTACGTTATAACGTGATAGTATATAACGTTATACGTTAGTATCTATTAGTATCTAACTTTATACGTTATAACGTAATAGTTTATAACTGTGTACGTTTGAAGGTAATACTACATAACGTTATACATTATAACGAAATAGTATATAACGTTATACGTCAGAAGGTATTACTACATAACGTTATGCGTTATAAGGTAATACTACATAACGTTTTACGTTATAACGTAATAGTATATAACTTCATAATTTAGTACGTAACAGTATATAACGTTATATGTTCGTACGTAATAGAATATAACGATATACATTAGTACGTAATAGTATATAACGTTATACGTTCGTAAGTAATAGTATATAACGTTATAAGTTAGTACGTAAGATTATATATCGTTATGCGTTATTCCTTAACAGTATATAACGTTATACGACAGTACGTAATAGTATATAACGTTATATATTAGTACGTAATAGTATATAACGTTATTCGTTCGTAGGTAGTAGTATATAACGTTATACATTAGCTCGTAGTAGTATATAACGTTATACGTTATTACGTAATAGTATGTAACGTTACAAGTTGGTACGTAATAGTATATTACGTTATACGTTATAACATGACAGTATATAACGTTATACGTTATAAACTACTACTACATAACGTTATACGTTAGTACCTAGTATTATATAACTTTATACGTTATAACGTAATAGTAAATAACTGTATACGTTATAAGGTAATACTACATAACGTTATTCGATATAACGTAATAGTATATAACGTTATACTTCATAAGGTAATACTACATAACGTTATACGTCATAAGGTGATACCTCATAATGTTATACGCTTTAAGGTAATACTACATAACGTTTTACGTTATAACGGAATAGTATGTAACGTTATACGTCAGAAGGTAATACGACATAACGTTATGCGTTATAAGGTAATACTACATAGCGTTTTACGTTATAACGTAATAGTATATAACGTTATACGTTAGTACGTAATAGTATATAAATTTATACGTTATTACGTAATAGTATACAGCGTTATACGTTAGTACCTATTAGTATATAACTTATACGTTATAACGTAATATTATATAACTGTATACGTTATAAGGTAATACTACATAACGTTATACGATATAACGTAATAGTATCTAACTTTACACGTTATTACGTAATATTATATAACGGTGTACGTTATAAGGTAATACCACATAACGTTTTACGTTATAACGTAATAGTATATAACGTTATATATTAGTACGTAATAGTATATAACGTTATATGTTCGTACGTAATAGTATATAACGTTATACATTAGTACGTAATGGTATATAACGTTATACGTTATTACGTAACAGTGTATAACGTTATACGTTAGTACGGAATAAGTACATAACGTTATACATTATAACGTATTAGTATATAACGTTACACGACAGTACGTAATAGTATATAACGTTATACGTCAGAAGGTAATACTACATAACGTTATACGTCATAAGGTGATACTACATAACGTGTTACGTTTTAAGGTAATACTACATAACGTTATACGTTAGTACGTAATAGCATACAACGTTATACGTTAGTACGTAATAGTATATAACTTTATACGTTAGTACCTATTAGTATCTAACTTTATACGTTATAACGTAATAGTATATAACGGTGTACGTTAGAAGGTAATACTACATAACGTTATACATTATAATGTAATAGTATATAACGTTATACGTTAGTACGTAATAGTATATAACGTTATACGTTATTACGTAATAGTATACAGCGTTATACGTTAGTACCTATTAGTATCTAACTTTATACGTTATAAGGTAATAGTATATAACGGTGTACGTTACAAGGTAATACTACATAACGTTATACGTTAGTACGTAATAGTATATAACGTTATACGTCGAAAGGTAATACTACTTAATATTATACGTCATGAGGGATTACTATATAGCGTTATAAGTTATACGGTAATACTACACAACGTTTTACGTTATAACGTAATAGTATATAACGTTATAGGTTAGTACGTAATAGTATATAACGTTATACGTTATTACGTAATAGTATACAGCGTTATACGTTAGTACCTATTAGTATCTAACTTTATACGTTATAAGGTAATAGTATATAACGGTGTACGTTATAAGGTAATACTACATATCGTTATACGTTAGTACGTAATAGTATATAGAGTTATACGTTATTACGTAATAGTATACAGCGTTATACGTTAGTACCTATTAGTATATAACTTTATACGTTATAAGGTAATACTTCATAACGTTATACGTTATAACGTAATAGTATATAACGTTATACGTTATACGGTAATACTACACAACGTTTTACGTTATAACGTAATAGTATATAACGTTATAAATAAGGACGTATTAGTATATAACGTTGTATGTTCGTATGTAATAGTATATAACGTTATACGTTATAACGTAATAGTATATAACGTTATACGTTATACGGTAATACTACATAACGTTTTACGTGATAACGTAATTGTATATAACGTTATACGTCAGAAGGTAATACTACATAACGTTATGCGTTATAAGGTAATACTACATAACGTTTTACGTTATAATGTAATAGTATGTAACGTTATACGTTATAACGTAATAGCATATAACTGTATACGTTATAAGGTAATACTACATAACGTTGTACGATATAACGTAATAGTATATAACGTTATACGTCAGAAGGTAATACTACATAACGTTATGCGTTATAAGGTAATACTACATAACGTTTTACGTTATAACGTAATAGTATATAACGTTATACGTCGGAAGGTAATACTACATAACGTTATGCGTTATAAGGTAATACTACATAACGTTTTACGTTATAACGTGATAGTATATAACGTTATACGTTAGTATCTATTAGTATCTAACTTTATACGTTATAACGTAATAGTTTATAACTGTGTACGTTAGAAGGTAATACTACATAACGTTATACATTATAACGAAATAGTATATAACGTTATACGTCAGAAGGTATTACTACATAACGTTATGCGTTATAAGGTAATACTACATAACGTTTTACGTTATAACGTAATAGTATATAACTTCATAATTTAATACGTAACAGTATATAACGTTATATGTTCGTACGTAATAGTATATAACGATATACGTTAGTACGTAATAGTATATAACGTTATACGTTCGTAAGTAATAGTATATAACGTTATAAGTTAGTACGTAAGATTATATATCGTTATGCGTTATTCCTTAACAGTATATAACGTTATACGACAGTACGTAATAGTATATAACGTTATATATTAGTACGTAATAGTATATAACGTTATTCGTTCGTAGGTAGTAGTATATAACGTTATACATTAGCTCGTAATAGCATATAACGTTATACGTTCGTGCGTAATGGTATATAACGTTATACATTAGTACGTAATAGTATAAAACGTTATACGTTAGTACGTAATAGCATACAACGTTATACGTTAGTACGGAATAGTATATAACTTTATACGTTAGTACCTATTAGTATATAACTTTATGCGTTATAACGTAATAGTATATAACTGTATACGTTGTAAGGTAATACTACGTAACGTTATACGATATAACGTAATAGTATATAACATTATACGTCAGAAGGTAATACTACATAACGTTATGCGCTATAAGGTAGTACTACATAACGTTATACTTTATGACGTAATAGCATATAACGTTATACGTTAGTACGTATTAGTATATAACGTTATACGTTAGTACCTATTAGTATATAACTTTATACGTTATAAGGTAATACTTCATAACGTTATACGTTATAACGTAATAGTATATAACGTTATACGTTATACGGTAATACTACATAACGTTTTACGTTATAACGTAATAGTATATAACGTTATAAATTAGGACGTATTAGTATATAACGTTGTATGTTCGTATGTAATAGTATATAACGTTATACGTTATAACGTAATAGTATATAATGTTATACGTTATACGGTAATACTACACAACGTTTTACGTTATAACGTAATAGTATATAACGTTATACGTCGAAAGGTAATACTACTTAACATTATGCGTCATGAGGTAATACTATATAACGTTATACGTTATACGGTAATACTACACAACGTTTTACGTTATAACGTAATAGTATATAACGTTATACGTTAGAACGTAATAGTATATAACGTTATACGTTATAACGTAATAGTATATAACGTTATACGTTATACGGTAATACTACATAACGTTTTACGTGATAACGTAATTGTATATAACGTTATACGTCAGAAGGTAATACTACATAACGTTATGCGTTATAAGGTAATACTACATAACGTTTTACGTTATAACGTAATAGTATATAACGTTATACGTCGGAAGGTAATACTACATAACGTTATGCGTTATAAGGTAATACTACATAACGTTTTACGTTATAACGTGATAGTATATAACGTTATACGTTAGTATCTATTAGTATCTAACTTTATACGTTATAACGTAATAGTTTATAACTGTGTACGTTTGAAGGTAATACTACATAACGTTATACATTATAACGAAATAGTATATAACGTTATACGTCAGAAGGTATTACTACATAACGTTATGCGTTATAAGGTAATACTACATAACGTTTTACGTTATAACGTAATAGTATATAACTTCATAATTTAGTACGTAACAGTATATAACGTTATATGTTCGTACGTAATAGTATATAACGATATACATTAGTACGTAATAGTATATAACGTTATACGTTCGTAAGTAATAGTATATAACGTTATAAGTTAGTACGTAAGATTATATATCGTTATGCGTTATTCCTTAACAGTATATAACGTTATACGACAGTACGTAATAGTATATAACGTTATATATTAGTACGTAATAGTATATAACGTTATTCGTTCGTAGGTAGTAGTATATAACGTTATACATTAGCTCGTAATAGTATATAACGTTATACGTTATTACGTAATAGTATGTAACGTTACAAGTTGGTACGTAATAGTATATAACGTTATACGTTATAACATGACAGTATATAACGTTATACGTTATAAACTACTACTACATAACGTTATACGTTAGTACCTAGTATTATATAACTTTATACGTTATAACGTAATAGTAAATAACTGTATACGTTATAAGGTAATACTACATAACGTTATTCGATATAACGTAATAGTATATAACGTTATACTTCATAAGGTAATACTACATAACGTTATACGTCATAAGGTGATACTACATAATGTTATACGCTTTAAGGTAATACTACATAACGTTTTACGTTATAACGGAATAGTATGTAACGTTATACGTCAGAAGGTAATACGACATAACGTTATGCGTTATAAGGTAATACTACATAGCGTTTTACGTTATAACGTAATAGTATATAACGTTATACGTTAGTACGTAATAGTATATAAATTTATACGTTATTACGTAATAGTATACAGCGTTATACGTTAGTACCTATTAGTATATAACTTATACGTTATAACGTAATATTATATAACTGTATACGTTATAAGGTAATACTACATAACGTTATACGATATAACGTAATAGTATCTAACTTTACACGTTATTACGTAATATTATATAACGGTGTACGTTATAAGGTAATACCACATAACGTTTTACGTTATAACGTAATAGTATATAACGTTATATATTAGTACGTAATAGTATATAACGTTATATGTTCGTACGTAATAGTATATAACGTTATACATTAGTACGTAATGGTATATAACGTTATACGTTATTACGTAACAGTGTATAACGTTATACGTTAGTACGGAATAAGTACATAACGTTATACATTATAACGTATTAGTATATAACGTTACACGACAGTACGTAATAGTATATAACGTTATACGTCAGAAGGTAATACTACATAACGTTATACGTCATAAGGTGATACTACATAACGTGTTACGTTTTAAGGTAATACTACATAACGTTATACGTTAGTACGTAATAGCATACAACGTTATACGTTAGTACGTAATAGTATATAACTTTATACGTTAGTACCTATTAGTATCTAACTTTATACGTTATAACGTAATAGTATATAACGGTGTACGTTAGAAGGTAATACTACATAACGTTATACATTATAATGTAATAGTATATAACGTTATACGTTAGTACGTAATAGTATATAACGTTATACGTTATTACGTAATAGTATACAGCGTTATACGTTAGTACCTATTAGTATCTAACTTTATACGTTATAAGGTAATAGTATATAACGGTGTACGTTATAAGGTAATACTACATAACGTTATACGTTAGTACGTAATAGTATATAACGTTATACGTCGAAAGGTAATACTACTTAATATTATACGTCATGAGGGATTACTATATAGCGTTATACGTTATACGGTAATACTACACAACGTTTTACGTTATAACGTAATAGTATATAACGTTATAGGTTAGTACGTAATAGTATATAACGTTATACGTTATTACGTAATAGTATACAGCGTTATACGTTAGTACCTATTAGTATCTAACTTTATACGTTATAAGGTAATAGTATATAACGGTGTACGTTATAAGGTAATACTACATAACGTTATACGTTAGTACGTAATAGTATATAGAGTTATACGTTATTACGTAATAGTATACAGCGTTATACGTTAGTACCTATTAGTATATAACTTTATACGTTATAAGGTAATACTTCATAACGTTATACGTTATAACGTAATAGTATATAACGTTATACGTTATACGGTAATACTACATAACGTTTTACGTTATAACGTAATAGTATATAACGTTATAAATTAGGACGTATTAGTATATAACGTTGTATGTTCGTATGTAATAGTATATAACGTTATACGTTATAACGTAATAGTATATAACGTTATACGTTATACGGTAATACTACATAACGTTTTACGTGATAACGTAATTGTATATAACGTTATACGTCAGAAGGTAATACTACATAACGTTATGCGTTATAAGGTAATACTACATAACGTTTTACGTTATAATGTAATAGTATATAACGTTATACGTTATAACGTAATAGCATATAACTGTATACGTTATAAGGTAATACTACATAACGTTGTACGATATAACGTAATAGTATATAACGTTATACGTCAGAAGGTAATACTACATAACGTTATGCGTTATAAGGTAATACTACATAACGTTTTACGTTATAACGTAATAGTATATAACGTTATACGTCGGAAGGTAATACTACATAACGTTATGCGTTATAAGGTAATACTACATAACGTTTTACGTTATAACGTGATAGTATATAACGTTATACGTTAGTATCTATTAGTATCTAACTTTATACGTTATAACGTAATAGTTTATAACTGTGTACGTTAGAAGGTAATACTACATAACGTTATACATTATAACGAAATAGTATATAACGTTATACGTCAGAAGGTATTACTACATAACGTTATGCGTTATAAGCTAATACTACATAACGTTTTACGTTATAACGTAATAGTATATAACTTCATAATTTAATACGTAACAGTATATAACGTTATATGTTCGTACGTAATAGTATATAACGATATACGTTAGTACGTAATAGTATATAACGTTATACGTTCGTAAGTAATAGTATATAACGTTATAAGTTAGTACGTAAGATTATATATCGTTATGCGTTATTCCTTAACAGTATATAACGTTATACGACAGTACGTAATAGTATATAACGTTATATATTAGTACGTAATAGTATATAACGTTATTCGTTCGTAGGTAGTAGTATATAACGTTATACATTAGCTCGTAATAGCATATAACGTTATACGTTCGTGCGTAATGGTATATAACGTTATACATTAGTACGTAATAGTATAAAACGTTATACGTTAGTACGTAATAGCATACAACGTTATACGTTAGTACGGAATAGTATATAACTTTATACGTTAGTACCTATTAGTATATAACTTTATGCGTTATAACGTAATAGTATATAACTGTATACGTTGTAAGGTAATACTACATAACGTTATACGATATAACGTAATAGTATATAACATTATACGTCAGAAGGTAATACTACATAACGTTATGCGCTATAAGGTAGTACTACATAACGTTATACTTTATGACGTAATAGCATATAACGTTATACGTTAGTACGTATTAGTATATAACGTTATACGTTAGTACCTATTAGTATTTAACTTTATACGTTATAACGTAATAGTATATAACTGTATACGTTATAAGGTAATACTACATAACGTTATTAGATATAACGTAATAGCATATAACGTTATACGTCAGAAGGTAATACTACATAACGTTATGCGTTATAAGGTAATACTACATAACGTTTTACGTTATAACGTAATAGTATATAACGTTATACGTTAGTACGTAATAGTATATAGAGTTATACGTTATTACGTAATAGTATACAGCGTTATACGTTAGTACCTATTAGTATATAACTTATACGTTATAACGCAATAGTATATAACTGTATACGTTATAAGGTAATACTACATAACTTTATACGATATAACGTAATAGTATATAACGTTATTCGTCAGAAGGTAATACTACATAACGTTATGCGTCATAAGGAAATACTACATAACGTTTTACGTTATAACGTAATACTACATAACGTTATGCGTTATAAGATAATACTACATAACGTTATACGTTATAACGTGATATTATATAACGTTATACGTTAGTACCTATTAGTATCTAACTTTACACGTTATAACGTAATAGTAAATAACGTTATACGTTAATACCTAACAGTATATAACGTTACACGACAGTACGTAATAGTATATAACGTTATACGTCAGAAGCTAATATACATAACGTTATACGTAATAAGGTAATCTACATAACGTTATACGTCATAAGGTGATACTACATAACGTTATACGTTTTGAAGTAATACAACATAACGTTATACGTCATAATGTAATGCTATATAACGTTATACGTTATACGGTAATACTACATAACGTTATATATTAGTACGTAATAGTATATAACGTTATACGTTATAAAGTACTACTACATAACGTTATACGTTACTAGCTCGTAGTATAAAACTTTATACGTTATAAAGTAGTAGTATATAACGGTATACGTTATAAGGTAATACTACATAACGTTATACGTTATAACGTAATAGTATATAACGTTATACGTTATAACGTAATAGCATATAACTGTATACGTTATAAGGTAATACTACATAACGTTATACGATATAACGTAATAGTATATAACGTTATACGTCAGAAGGTAATACTACATAACGTTATGCGTTAAAGGGTAATACTACATAACGTTTTGCGTTATAACGTAATAGTATATAACGTTATATATGAGGACGTATTAGTATATAACGTTGTATGTTCGTAAGTAATAGTATATAACGTTATATGTTAGTACGTAATAGTATATAACGTTATACGTTAGTACGTAATAGTATATAGAGTTATACGTTATTACGTAGTAGTATACAGCGTTATACGTTAGTACCTATTCGTATACAACTTTATACGTTATAAGGTAATACTTCATAACGTTATACGTTATAACGTAATAGTATATAACGTTGTACGTTAAACGGTAATACTACATAACGTTATACGTTAGTACGTAATAGGATATAACGTTATACGTCGAAAGGTAATACTTCTTTACATTATACGTCATGAGGTAACACTATATAACGTTATACGATATACGGTAATACTACACAACGATTTACGTTATAACGTAATAGTATATAACGTAATACGTTAGTACGTAATAGTATATAACGTTATACGTTATTACGTAATAGTATAGAGCGTTATACGTTAGTACCTATTAGTATCTAACTTTATAGGTTATAAGGTAGTAGTATATAACGGTGTACGTTATAAGGTAATACTACATAACGTTATACGTTAGTACGTAATAGTATATAGAGTTATACGTTATTACGTAATTGTATATAACGTTATACGTCAGAAGGTAATACTACATAACGTTATGCGTTATAAGGTAATACTACATAACGTTTTACGTTATAATGTAATAGTATATAACGTTATACGTTATAACGTAATAGCATATAACTGTATACGTTATAAGGTAATACTACATAACGTTGTACGATATAACGTAATAGTATATAACGTTATACGTCAGAAGGTAATACTACATAACGTTATGCGTTATAAGGTAATACTACATAACGTTTTACGTTATAACGTAATAGTATATAACGTTATACGTCGGAAGGTAATACTATATAACGTTATGCGTTATAAGGTAATACTACATAACGTTTTACGTTATAACGTGATAGTATATAACGTTATACGTTAGTATCTATTAGTATCTAACTTTATACGTTATAGCGTAATAGTTTATAACTGTGTACGTTAGAAGGTAATACTACATAACGTTATACATTATAACGAAATAGTATATAACGTTATACGTCAGAAGGTATTACTACATAACGTTATGCGTTATAAGGTAATACTACATAACGTTTTACGTTATAACGTAATAGTATATAACTTCATAATTTAGTACGTAACAGTATATAACGTTATATGTTCGTACGTAATAGTATATAACGATATACATTAGTACGTAATAGTATATAACGTTATACGTTCGTAAGTAATAGTATATAACATTATAAGTTAGTACGTAAGATTATATATCGTTATGCGTTATTCCTTAACAGTATATAACGTTATACGACAGTACGTAATAGTATATAACGTTATATATTAGTACGTAATAGTATATAACGTTATTCGTTCGTAGGTAGTAGTATATAACGTTATACATTAGCTCGTAATAGCATATAACGTTATACGTTCGTGCGTAATGGTATATAACGTTATACATTAGTACGTAATAGTATAAAACGTTATACGTTAGTACGTAATAGCATACAACGTTATACGTTAGTACGGAATAGTATATAACTTTATACGTTAGTACCTATTAGTATTTAACTTTATACGTTATAACGTAATAGTATATAACTGTATACGTTATAAAGTAATACTACATAACGTTATTAGATATAACGTAATAGCATATAACGTTATACGTCAGAAGGTAATACTACATAACGTTATGCGTTATAAGGTAATACTACATAACGTTTTACGTTATAACGTAATAGTATATAACGTTATACGTTAGTACGTAATAGTATATAGAGTTATACGTTATTACGTAATAGTATACAGCGTTATACGTTAGTACCTATTAGTATATAACTTATACGTTATAACGTAATAGTATATAACTGTATACGTTGTAAGGTAATACTACATAACGTTATACGATATAACGTAATAGTATATAACGTTATTCGTCAGAAGGTAATACTACATAACGTTATGCGTCATAAGGTAATACTACATAACGTTTTACGTTATAACGTAATACTACATAACGTTATGCGTTATAAGGTAATACTACATAACGTTATACGTTATAACGTGATATTATATAACGTTATACGTTAGTAACTATTAGTATCTAACTTTATACGTTACAAGGTAATACTACATAACGTTATACGTTAGTACGTAATAGTATATAACGTTATACGTCGAAAGGTAATACTACTTAACATTATACGTCATGAGGTAATACTATATAACGTTATACGTTATACGGTAATACTACACAACGTTTTACGTTATAACGTAATAGTATATAACGTTATACGTTAGTACGTAATAGTATATAACGTTATTACGTAATAGTATACAGCGTTATACGTTAGTACCTATTAGTATCTAACTTTATACGTTATAAGGTAATAGTATATAACGGTGTACGTTATAAGGTAATACTACATAACGTTATACGTTAGTACGTAATAGTATAATGAGTTATACGTTATTACGTAATAGTATACAGCGTTATAAATTAGTACCTATTAGTATATAACTTTATACGTTATAAGGTAATACTTCATAACGTTATACGTTATAACGTAATAGTATATAACGTTATACGATATACGGTAATACTACATAACGTTTTACGTTATAACGTAATAGTATATAACTGTATACGTTATACGGTAATACTACATAACGTTATACGATCTAACGTAATAGTATATAACGTTATACGTCAGAAGGTAATACTACATAACGTTATGCGTTATAAGGTAATACTACATATCGTTTTACGTTATAACGTAATAGTATATAACGTTATACGTCAGAAGGTAATACTACATAACGTTATGCGTTATAAGGTAATACTACATAACGTTTTACGTTATAACGTAATAGTATATAACGTCATATATTAGTACGTAATGGTATATAACGATATATGTTCGTACGTAATAGTATATAACGATATACATTAGTACGTAATAGTATATAACGTTATACGTTCGTAAGTAATAGTATATAACGTTATAAGTTAGTACGTAAGATTATATATCGTTATACGTTATTCCTTAACAGTACATAACGTTATACGACAGTACGTAATAGTATATAAAGTTATACGTTAATACTTAACAGTATATAACGTTACATGACAGTACGTAATAGTATATAACGTTATACGTCAGAAGGTAATATTCATAACGTTATACGTCATAAGGTAATATACATAACGTTATACGTCATAAGGTGATACTACATAACGTTATACGTTTTGAAGTAATACTACATAACGTTATACTTTATAACGTAATGTTATATAACGTTATACTTTATATCTTAATACTATATAACGTTATACGTTAGTACGAAATACTACACAATGTTATACGTTATAAAGTACTATTACATAACGTTATACGTTAGTAGCTCGTAGCATATAACTCAATACGTTATAACGTAGCAGTATATAACGGTATACGTTATAAGGTAATACTACATAACGTTATACGCTCTAACGTAATAGTATATAACGTTATACGTCGGAAGGTAATACTACATAACGTTATGCGTTATAAGGTAATTCTACATATCGTTTTACGTTATAACGTAATAGTATATAACGTTATACGTTAGTACGTAATAGTACATAACATTATACATTAGAACGTATTAGCATATAACGTTACACGACAGTGCGTAATAGTATATAACGTTATACGTTCGTCCGTAATAGTATATAGAGTTATACGTTATTACGTAATAGTATACAGCGTTATAAATTAGTCCCTATTAGTATATAACTTTATACGTTAAAAGGTAATACTTCATAACGTTATACGTTATAACGTAATAGTATATAACGTTATACGTTAGTATCTATTAGTATCTAACTTTACACGTTATAGCGTAATAGTTTATAACTGTGTACGTTAGAAGGTAATACTACATAACGTTATACATTATAACGAAATAGTATATAACGTTATACGTCAGAAGGTATTACTACATAACGTTTTACGTTATAACGTAATAGTATATAACGTTATACGTCGGAAGGTAATACTACATAACGTTATGCGTTATAAGGTAATACTACATAACGTTATACATTATAACGAAATAGTATATAACGTTATACGTCAGAAGGTATTACTACATAACGTTATGCGTTATAAGGTAATACTACATAACGTTTTACGTTATAACGTAATAGTATATAACTTCATAATTTAGTACGTAACAGTATATAACGTTATATGTTCGTACGTAATAGTATATAACGATATACATTAGTACGTAATAGTATATAACGTTATACGTTCGTAAGTAATAGTATATAACATTATAAGTTAGTACGTAAGATTATATATCGTTATGCGTTATTCCTTAACAGTATATAACGTTATACGACAGTACGTAATAGTATATAACGTTATATATTAGTACGTAATAGTATATAACGTTATTCGTTCGTAGGTAGTAGTATATAACGTTATACATTAGCTCGTAATAGCATATAACGTTATACGTTCGTGCGTAATGGTATATAACGTTATACATTATTACGTAATAGTATAAAACGTTATACGTTAGTACGTAATAGCATACAACGTTATACGTTAGTACGGAATAGTATATAACTTTATACGTTAGTACCTATTAGTATATAACTTTATGCGTTATAACGTAATAGTATATAACTGTATACGTTGTAAGGTAATACTACATAACGTTATACGATATAACGTAATAGTATATAACGTTATACGTCAGAAGGTAATACTACATAACGTTATGCGTTATAAGGTAGTACTACATAACGTTATACTTTATAACGTAATAGCATATAACGTTATACGTTAGTACGTATTAGTATATAACGTTATACGTTAGTACCTATTAGTATTTAACTTTATACGTTATAACGTAATAGTATATAACTGTATACTTTATAAGGTAATACTACATAACGTTATTAGATATAACGTAATAGCATATAACGTTATACGTCAGAAGGTAATACAACATAACGTTATGCGTTATAAGGTAATACTACATAACGTTTTACGTTATAACGTAATAGTATATAACGTTATACGTTAGTACGTAATAGTATATAACGTTATTACGTAATAGTATACAGCGTTATACGTTAGTACCTATTAGTATCTAACTTTATACGTTATAAGGTAATAGTATATAACGGTGTACGTTATAAGGTAATACTACATAACGTTATACGTTAGTACGTAATAGTATATAGAGTTATACGTTATTACGTAATAGTATACAGCGTTATAAATTAGTACCTATTAGTATATAACTTTATACGTTATAAGGTAATACTTCATAACGTTATACGTTATAACGTAATAGTATATAACGTTATACGATATACGGTAATACTACATAACGTTTTACGTTATAACGTAATAGTATATAACTGTATACGTTATACGGTAATACTACATAACGTTATACGATCTAACGTAATAGTATATAACGTTATACGTCAGAAGGTAATACTACATAACGTTATGCGTTATAAGGTAATACTACATATCGTTTTACGTTATAACGTAATAGTATATAACGTTATACGTTCGTAAGTAATAGTATATAACGTTATACGTCAGAAGGTAATATTCATAACGTTATACGTCATAAGGTAATATACATAACGTTATACGTCATAAGGTGATACTACATAACGTTATACGTTTTGAAGTAATACTACATAACATTATACTTTATAACGTAATGTTATATAACGTTATACTTTATATCTTAATACTATATAACGTTATACGTTAGTACGAAATACTACACAATGTTATACGTTATAAAGTACTATTACATAACGTTATACGTTAGTAGCTCGTAGCATATAACTCAATACGTTATAACGTAGCAGTATATAACGGTATACGTTATAAGGTAATACTACATAACGTTATACGCTCTAACGTAATAGTATATAACGTTATACGTCGGAAGGTAATACTACATAACGTTATGCGTTATAAGGTAATTCTACATATCGTTTTACGTTATAACGTAATAGTATATAACGTTATACGTTAGTACGTAATAGTACATAACGTTATACATTAGAACGTATTAGTATATATCGTTATGCGTTATTACGTAACAGTGTATAAAGTTATACGTTAGTAGGTAATAGTACATAACGTTATACATTAGAACGTATTAGTATATAACGTTACACGACAGTACGTAATAGTATGTAACGTCATACTTTATAACGTAATAGTATATAACGTTATACGTTAATACTTAACAGTATATAACGACAGTACGTAATAGTATATAACGTTATACGTCAGAAGGTAATGTACATAACGTTATACGTCATAAGGTAATATACATAACGTTATACGTCCTAAGGTGATACTACATAACGTTATACGTTTTGAAGTAATACTACATAACGTTATACGTCATAATGTAATGCTATATAACGTTATACGTTATACGGTAATACTACATAACGTTATATATTTATACGTAATAGTATATAACGTTATACGTTCGTAAGTAATAGTTTATAACGTTATAAGATTGTACGTAAGAGTATATATCGTTATACGTTATTACTTAACAGTGTATAACGTTATACGACAGTACGTAATAGTATATAACGTTATAATTTATAGCTTAATATTATATAACGTTATACTTTATAACGTAATGTTATATAACGTTATACTTTATAACTAAATACTATATAGCGTTATACAGTAGTACGAAATACTACATAACGTTATACGTTAGTAGCTCGTAGTATATAACTTTATACGTTATAACGTAGTAGTATATAACGGTATACGTTATAAGGTAATACTACATAACGTTATACGTTATAACGTAATAGTATATAACGTTATACGTTATAACGTAATAGTATATAACGTTATACGTTATACGGTAATACTGCATAACGTTTTACGTTATATCGTAATAGTGTATATCGTTATATATTAGGACGTAATAGTATATAACGTTATATGTTCGTACGTAATAGTATATAACGTTATACATTAGTACGTAATAGCACATAACGTTATACGTTCGTCCGTAATAGTATATAACGTTATATGTTACTACGTACTAGTATATAACGGTATACATTAGTACGTAATAGTACATAACGTTATACAGTAGAACGTATTAGTATATAACGTTACACGACAGTACGTAATGGTATATAACGTTATACTTTATAACGTAATAGTATATAACGTTATAAGTCAGAAGGTAATATAGATAACGTTATACGTCATAACGTGATACTACATAACGTTTTACGTTATAACGTAATAGTATATAACGTTATATATTAGTACGTCAAAGTATATAACGTTATATGTTCGTACGTAATAGTATGAAACGTTATACATTAGTACGTAATAGTATATCACATTATATGTTCGTCCGTAATAGTATGTAACGTTATATGTTACTACGTAATAGTATATAACTTTATACATTAGTACTTAATAGTATATAACGTTATACATTAGTACGTAATGGTATATAACGTTATACGTTATTACGTAACAGTGTATAACGTTATACGTTAGTACGTAATAGTACATAACGTTATACATTAGAACGTATTAGTATATAACGTTACACGACAGTACGTAATAGTATATAACGTTATACGTTAGTACGTAATAGTACATAACGTTATACATTAGAACGTATTAATATATAACGTTACACGACAGTACGTAATAGTATATAACGTTATACCTTATAACGTAATAGTATATAACGTTATAAGTCAGAAGGTAAAATACATAACGTTATACGTCATAACTTGATACTACATAACGTTTTACGTTATAACGTAATAGTTAATAACATTATATATTAGTACGTAATAGTATATAACGTTATACGTTAGTACGTAATAGTATATAACGTTATACGTTATTACGTAATAGTGTACAGCGTTATACGTTAGTACCTATTAGTATATAACGTTATACGTTATAACATGATAGTATATAACGTTATACGTTATAAACTACTACTACATAACGTTATACGTTAGTACCTGGTAGTATATAACTTTATACGTTATAACGTAGTAGTATATAACGGTATACGTTATAAGGTGATACTACATAACGTTATACGTTTTGAAGTAATACTACATAACGTTATACGTCATAATGTAATGCTATATAACGTTATACGTTATACGGTAATACTACATAACGTTATATATTAGGACGTAATAGTATATAACGTTATATGTTCGTACGTAATAGTATATAACGTTATACAATAGTACGTAATAGTATATAACGTTATACGTTCGTCCGTAATAGTATATTACGTTGTATGTTACTACGTACTTGTATATAACGTTATACATTAGAACGTAATAGTATATAACGTTATACATTATTACGTAATAGTATACAGCGTTATACGTTAGTACCTATTAGTATATAACTTATACGTTATAACGTAATAGTATATAACTGTATACGTTATAAGGTAATACTACATAACTTTATACGATATAACGTAATAGTATATAACGTTATATGTCAGAAGGTAATATACATAAAGTTATACGTCATAAGATAATATACATAACGTTATACGTCATAAGGTGATACTACATAACGTTATACGTTTTGAAGTAATACTACATAACGTTATACGTTTTGAAGTAATACTACATAACGTTATACGTCATAATGTAATGCTATATAACGTTATACGTTATACGGTAATCCTACATAACGTTATATATTAGTACGTAATGGTATATAACGTTATACGATCGTAAGTAATAGTATATAACGTTATATGTTCGTACGTAATAGTATATAACGTTATACATTAGCACGTAATAGTATATAACGTTATACGTTCGTCCGTAATCGTATATAACGTTATATGTTACTACGTACTATTATACAACGTTATACATTAGAACGTAATAGTATATAGCGTTATACATCAGTACGTAATAGTATATAACGTTATACGTTATTACGTAACAGTGTATAACGTTATACGTTAGTACGTAATAGTACATAACGTTGTACATTAGAACGTATTAATATATAACGTTATACGTTATTACGTAACAGTGTATAACGTTATACGTTAGTACGTAATAGTATATAACGTTATACATTAGTACGTAATGGTATATAACGTTATACGTTATTACGTAACAGTGTGTAACGTTATACGTTAGTACGTAATAGTACATAACGTTATACATTAGAACGCATTAGTATATAACGTTATACGTCAGAAGGTAATACTACATAACGTTATGCGTTATAAGGTAATACTACATAACGTTTTACGTTATAACGTAATAGTATATAACGTTATATGTTCGTACGTAATAGTATATAACGTTATACATTAGTACGTAATAGTATATAACGTTATATGTTCGTCCGTAATAGTATATAACGTTATATGTTACTACGTAATAGTATACAACTTTATACATTAGTACGTAATAGTATATAACGTTATACGTCAGAAGGGGATACTACATAACGTTATACGTTTTAAGGTAATACTACATAACGTTATACGTTAATACGTAATAGTACATAACGTTATACGTTAGTACGTAATAGTATATAACGTTATACGTTATTACGTAATAGTATACAGCGTTATACGTTAGTACCTATTAGTATATAACGTTATACGTTATAACATAATAGTATATAACGTTATACGTTATAAAGTAATACTACATAACGTTATACGTTGGTAGCTCGTAGTATATAACTTTATACATTATAACGTAGTTGTATATAACGGTATACTTTATAAGGTAATAGTTCATAACGTTATACGTTATAACGTAATAGTATATAACGTTATACGTTATAACGTAATAGTATACAACTGTATACGTTGTAAGGTAATACTTCATAACGTTATTCGATATAACGTAATAGTATATAACGTTATAGGTCATAAGGTAAAACTATATAACGTTATGCGTTATAAGGTAATACTACATAACGTTTTACGTTATAACGTAATAGTATATAACGTGTTACGTTATAACGTAATACTATATAACGTTATACGTTAGTACGTAATAGTATATAACTTTATACGATAGTACCTATTAGTATATAACTTTATACGTTATAACTTAATAGTATATAACTGTATACGTTGTAAGGTAATGCTACATAACGTTATTCGATATTACGTAATACTATATAGCGTTATACGTCAGAAGGTAATTCTACATAACGTTATTCGTTATAAGGTAGTACTACATAACGTTATTCTTTATAACGTAATAGCATATAACGTTATACGTTAGTACGTATTAGTATATAACGTTATGCGTTAGTACCTATTAGTATATAACTTTATACGTTATAACGTAATAGTATATAACTGTATACGTTATAAGGTAATACTACATAACGTTATTCGATATAACGTAATAGTATATAACGTTATACGTCAGAAGGTAATACTACATAACGTTATGCGTTATAAGGTAATACTACATAACGATTTACGTTATAACATAATAGTATACAACGTTATACGTTATTACGTAACAGTGTATAACGTTATACGTTAGTACGTAATAGTACATAACGTTATACATTAGAACTTATTAGTATATAATGTTACACGACTGTACGTAATAGTATATAACGTTATACGTCAGAAGGTAATACTACATAACGTTATACGTCATAAGGAAATATACATAAGGTTATACGTCCTAAGGTGATACTACATAACGTTATACGTTTTGAAGTAGTACTACATAACGTTATACGTCATAATGTAATGCTATATAACGTTATACGTTATACGGTAATACTACATAACGTTATATATTAGGACGTAATAGTATATAACGTTATATGTTCGTACGTAATAGTATATAACGTTATACATTAGTACGTAATAGTATATAACGTTATACGTTCGTCCGTAATAGTATATAACGTTGTATGTTACTACGTACAAGTATATAACGTTATACATTAGAACGTAATAGTATATAACGTTATACATTAGTACGTAATAGTATATAACGTTATATGTTCGTCCGTAATAGTATATAACGTTATATGTTACTACGTAATATTATATGACTTTGTACATTAGTACGTAATAGTATATAACGTTATACATTAGAACGTATTAGTATATAACGTTACACGTTATTACTTAACAGTATATAACGTTATACGACAGTACGTAATAGTATATAACGTTATACTTTATAACGTAATAGTATATAACGTTATAAGTCAGGAGGTAATATAGATAACGTTATACGTCATAACGTGATACTACATAACGTTCTACGTTATAACGTAATAGTATATAACGTTATATATTAGTACGTAATAGTATATAACGTTATATGTTCGTACGTAATAGTATATAACGTTATACATTAGTACGTAATAGTATATAACGTTATATGTTCGTCCGTAATAGTATATAACGTTATATGTTCGTACGTAATAGTATATAACGTTATACATTAGTACGTAATAGTATATAACGTTATATGTTCGTCCGTAATAGTATATAACGTTATATGTTACTACGTAATAGTATATAACTTTATACGTTAGTACCTATTAGTATATAACTTTATACGTTATAACGTAATAGTATATAACTGTATACGTTATAAGGTAATACTACATAACGTTATGCGTTATAAGGTAATAATACATAACGTTTTACGTTATCACATAATAGTATATAACGTTATACGTTAGTACGTAATAGTATATAACGTTATACGTTAGTACGTAATAGTATATAACTTTATACGTTAGTACCTATTAGTATATAACTTTATACGTTATAACGTAGTAGTATATAACTGTATACGTTGTAAGGTAATACTACATAATGTTATTCGATATAAGGTAATACTACATAACGTTTTACGTTATCACATAATAGTATATAACGTTATACGTTAGTACGTAATAGTATATAACGTTATACGTTATTACGTAATAGTATACAGCGTTATACGTTAGTACCTATTAGTATATAACGTTATACGTTATAACATGATAGTATTTAACGTTATACATTATAAACTACTACTACATAACGTTATACGTTAGTACCTAGTAGTATATAACTTTATACGTTATAACGTAGTAGTATATAAAGGTATACGTTATAAGGTAATACTACATAACGTTATACGTTATAACGTAATAGTATGTAACGTTACAAGTTAGTACGTAAAAGTATATAACGTTATACGTTATAACATAATAGTATATAACGTTATACGTTATAAAGTAATACTACATAACGTTAAACGTTGGTAGCTCGCAGTATATAACTTTATACGTTATAACGTAGAAGTATATAACGGTATACGTTATAAGGTAATACTTCATAACGTTATACGTTATAACGTAATAGTATATAACTGTATACGTTGTAAGGTAATACTACATAACGTTATTCGATATAACGTAATAGTATATAACGTTATACGTCAGAAGGTAATACTACATAACATTATGCGGTATATGGTAATACTTCATAACGTTATTCGATATAACGTAATAGTATATATCGCTATACGTCAGAAGGTAATACTACATAACGTGTTACGTTATAACGTAATAGTATATAACGTTATACGTTAGTACGTAATAGTATATAACTTTATACGTTAGTACCTATTAGTATATAACTTTATACGTTATAACGTAATAGTATATAACTGTATACGTTGTAAGGTAATACTACATAACATTATTCGATATAACGTAATAGTATATAACGTTATACGTTATAACATGATGGTATATAACTTTATACGTTATAAACTACTACTACATAACGTTATACGTTAGTACCTAGTATTATATAACTTAATACGTTATAACTTAGTACTATATAACGGTATACGTTTATAAGGTAATACTACATAACGTTATACGTTATAACGTAATACTAAATAACGTTATACGTTATAACGTAATAGTATATGACGTTATACGTTATACGGTAATACCACATAACGTTTTACGTTATAACGTAGTAGTATATAACTGTATACGTTATACAGTAATACTACATAACGTGATACGATCTAACGTAATAGTATATAACGTTATACGTCAGAAGGTAATACTACATAACGTTATGCGTTATAAGGTAATACTACATATCGTTTTACGTTATAACGTAATAGTATATAACGTTATACGTCAGAAGGTATTATTACATAACGTTATGCGTCATAAGGTAATACTAAATAACGTTATACGTTATAACGTAATAGTATATGACGTTATACGTTATACGGTAATACCACATAACGTTTTACGTTATAACGTAATAGTATATAACGTTATATATTAGGACGTAATAGTATATAATGTTGTATGTTCGTATATAATAGTATATTACGTTATACATTAGTACGTAATAGTATATAACGTTATACATCAGTACGTAATAGTATATAACGTTATACGTTGTTACGTAACAGTGTATAACGTTATACGTTACTACGTAATAGTACATAACGTTATACATTAGAACGTATTAGTATATAACGTTACACGACAGTACGTAATAGTATATAACGTTATACTTTATAACGTAATAGTATATAACGTTATACTTTATGACGCAATAGTATATAACGTTATAAGTCAGAAGGAAGTATAGATAACGTTATACGTCATAACGTGATACTACATAACGTTTTACGTTATAACGTAATAGTATATAGCGTTATATATTAGTACGTAATAGTATATAACGTTATATGTTCGTACGTAATAGTATATAACGTTATACATTAGTACGTAATAGTATATAACGTTATATGTTCGTCCGTAATAGTATATAACGTTATATGTTACTACGTAATATTATATAACTTTATACATTAGTACGTAATAGTATATAACGTTATACATTGGTACGCAATGGTATATAACGTTATACGTTATTACTTAACAGTATATAACGTTATACGACAGTACGTAATAGTATATAACGTTATACTTTATAACGTAATATTATATAACATTATACTTTATAACGTAATGTTATATAACGTTGTACTTTATAACTTAATACTATATAACGTTATACGTTAGTACGGAATACTACATAACGTTATACGTTAGTACGTAATAGTACATAACGTTATACGTTAGTACGTAATAGCATACAACGTTATATGTTAGAACGTAATAGTATATAACTTTATACGTTAGTACATATTAGTATATAACTTTATACGTTATAACGTAATAGTATATAACTGTATACGTTGTAAGGTAATACTACATAACGTTATACGATATAACGTAATAGTATATAACGTTATACGTAAGAAGGTAATATACATAACGTTATACGTCAGAAGGTAATACTACATATCGTTATACGTTATAACATAACAGTATATAACGCTATACGTTATAAAGTAATACTACATAACGTTATACGTTAGTAGCTCGTAGTATATAACTTTATACGTTATAACGTAGTAGTATATAACGGTATACGTTATAAGGTAATACTACATAACGTTATACGTTATACCGTAATAGTATATAACGTTTTACGTTATAACGTAATAGTATATAACGTTATATATTAGGACGTAATAGACTATAACGTTATATGTTCGTACGTAATAGTATATAACTTTAGACGTTATAACGTAATAGCATATAACGTTATACAGGGTGCGCCGTTAGAATCCGGACAAAAGAAGTTTTGTGCAGAAAGTTGTTTATTTAAGTCAATACACAAAAACACATGAAAATGTTGTTATATCTCATTTAAAGGGTCCTTGCTGAGAACTTTTATTCTATGTAACCACCCTCTGCCTCTATGACCTGCTCTATTCTTGCTCTAAAGCGCGAGCACGCTGACTTCAACTGGTCGCGTTTAATTGTCGCGAATTCTGACTCGATAGCAGCTCGTAGGGAGTTGACGTTGGGGTGCCTGCATTTATTAGTTTGTCTCTCGATAACGCCCCACACGTAATAGTCCAATGGGTTTAGGTCGGGACTGTTAGGAGGCCAGAAATCTTTCGACCAAAACATGTCCACATTGTCAGAGAGCCAATTTTGAACAAGATGACTTGTGTGAGCAGGTGCGCCATCTTGTTGAAATAAATACGGCCTTCCAGAAGCCGTAATTTCCATCCACGGCTTTATTACTGTCTTCAGGACCTCCAAATAAACCTCCTTTGTGATTCTTTCGCCTTTTTGGAAGAAGTGCGGAGGCATGACGTCGCCCTCACTTGAGACAACGCTGAACTTTTCTCGCCGGAGAAGGAGAACCCATCTCGAACCACTCTGAGGCTGCGTATCTCTTAGCAATGTCGTATACCGTCGATCTTGGGTAGCTAAAGAATTTTATAATTTCGACCGGCGTTCTCCCGGCGCGAAGACTTTCTATAATCGCCGCTCTTCTATCGTATTCCGGGTTTTGCTTAACGAGTTCTGTCATTTTGAGGTTATAGAAGACTTATTGACATATTTAACTAACTTCAGAGTCAATCAGCACAAACATCTGAATTCTAATATGGTGGGAACTACAAATTGAATTCTGTCCGAATTCTAACGGCGCACCCTGTACGTCATGAGGTAATGCTATATAACGTTATACGTTATAAAGTACTACTACATAACGTTTTACGTTATCACGTAATAGTATATAACGTTATACATTAGTACGTAATAGTATATAACGTTATACGTTATTACGTAATAGTATGTAACGTTATAAGTTAGTACGTAATAGTATATAACATTATACGTTATAACATGATAGTATATAACGTTATACGTTATCAACTGCTACTACATAACGTTATACGTTAGTACCTAGTAGTATATAACTTTATACGTTATAACTTAGTAGTATATAACGGTATACGTTATAAGGTAATACTACACAACGTTTTACGTTATAACGTAATAGTATATAACGTTATACGTTGGTACGTAATAGTATATATCGTTATACGTTATTACGTAATAGTATACAGCGTTATACGTTAGTACCTATTAGTATCTAACTTTATACGTTATAAGGTAATAGTATATGACGGTGTACGTTATTAGGTAATACTACATAACGTTATACGTTATAACGTAAAGTATATAACGATATACGTCAGAAGGTAATACTACATAACGTTATGCGTTATAAGGTAGTACTACATAACGTTATACTTTATAACGTAATAGCATATAACGTCATATATTAGTACGTAATGGTATATAACGTTATATGTTCGTACGTAATAGTATATAACGATATACATTAGTACGTACTAGTATATAACGTTATACGTTATAACATAATAGTATATAACGTTATACGATATAAAGTACTACTACATAACTTTATACGTTAGTAGCTCGTAGTATATAACTTAATACGTTATAACGTAGTAGTATATTACGGTATACGTTATAACGTAATAGTACATAACGTTATACGTTATTACGTGATAGTATGTAACGTTATAAGTTATTACGTAATATTATATAAAGTTATACGTTATAACATAATAGTATATAACGTTATACGTTATAAAGTAATACTACATAACGTTATACGTTAGTACGTAATAGTACATAACGTTATACGTTCGTACGTAATGGTATATAACGTTATACATTAGTACGTAATAGTATATAACGTTACACGACAGTACGTAATAGTATATAACGTTATACGTCAGAAGGCAATACTACATAACGTTTTACGTTGTAGCGTAATAGTGTATAACGTTAGACGTTAGTACGTAATAGTACATAACGTTATACTTTCGTACGTAATGGTATATAACGTTAAACGTTAGTACGTAATGGTATATAACGTTATACGACAGTACGTAATAGTATATAACGTTATACGTTATTACGTAACAGTATATAACGTCATATGTTAGTACGTAATAGTACATAACGTTATACATTAGATCGTATTAGTATATAACGTTACACGACAGTACGTAATAGTATATAACTTTAGACGTTATAACGTAATAGCATATAACGTTATACGTTGGTACGTATTATAATATAACGTTATACGTTAGTACGTAATAGTATATAACTTTATACGTTAGTACCTATTAGTATATAACTTTATACGTTATAACGTAATAGTATATAACTGTATACGTTGTAAGGTAATACTTCATAACGTTATTCGATATAACGTAATAGTATATAACGATATACGTCATGAGGTAATGCTATATAACGTTATGCGTTATAAAGTACTCCTACATAACGTTATAAGTTATTACGTAATAGTATATAACTTTATACGTTATAACGTAATAGTATATAACTGTATACGTTGTAAGGTAATACTACATAACATTATTCGATATAACGTAATAGTATATAACGTTATACGTTATAACATGATGGTATATAACTTTATACGTTATAAACTACTACTACATAACGTTATACGTTAGTACCTAGTATTATATAACTTAATACGTTATAACGTAGTACTATATAACGGTATACGTTTATAAGGTAATACTACATAACGTTATACGTTATAACGTAATACTAAATAACGTTATACGTTATAACGTAATAGTATATGACGTTATACGTTATACGGTAATACCACATAACGTTTTACGTTATAACGTAGTAGTATATAACTGTATACGTTATACAGTAATACTACATAACGTGATACGATCTAACGTAATAGTATATAACGTTATACGTCAGAAGGTAATACTACATAACGTTATGCGTTATAAGGTAATACTACATATCGTTTTACGTTATAACGTAATAGTATATAACGTTATACGTCAGAAGGTATTATTACATAACGTTATGCGTCATAAGGTAATACTAAATAACGTTATACGTTATAACGTAATAGTATATGACGTTATACGTTATACGGTAATACCACATAACGTTTTACGTTATAACGTAATAGTATATAACGTTATATATTAGGACGTAATAGTATATAATGTTGTATGTTCGTATGTAATAGTATATTACGTTATACATTAGTACGTAATAGTATATAACGTTATACATCAGTACGTAATAGTATATAACGTTATACGTTGTTACGTAACAGTGTATAACGTTATACGTTACTACGTAATAGTACATAACGTTATACATTAGAACGTATTAGTATATAACGTTACACGACAGTACGTAATAGTATATAACGTTATACTTTATAACGTAATAGTATATAACGTTATACTTTATGACGCAATAGTATATAACGTTATAAGTCAGAAGGAAGTATAGATAACGTTATACGTCATAACGTGATACTACATAACGTTTTACGTTATAACGTAATAGTATATAGCGTTATATATTAGTACGTAATAGTATATAACGTTATATGTTCGTACGTAATAGTATATAACGTTATACATTAGTACGTAATAGTATATAACGTTATATGTTCGTCCGTAATAGTATATAACGTTATATGTTACTACGTAATATTATATAACTTTATACATTAGTATGTAATAGTATATAACGTTATACATTGGTACGTAATGGTATATAACGTTATACGTTATTACTTAACAGTATATAACGTTATACGACAGTACGTAATAGTATATAACGTTATACTTTATAACGTAATATTATATAACATTATACTTTATAACGTAATGTTATATAACGTTGTATTTTATAACTTAATACTATATAACGTTATACGTTAGTACGGAATATTACATAACGTTATACGTTATAACGTAATAGTACCTAACGTTATACGTTATTACGTGATAGTATGTAACGTTATAATTTAATACGTAATATTATATAACGTTATACGTTATAACATAATAGTATACAACGTTATACATTAGAACGTAATAGTATATAACGTTATACAACAGTACGTAATAGTATATAACGTTATACGTTATTACGTAACAGTGTATAACGTTATACGTTAGTACGTAATAGTACATAACGTTATACATTAGAACGTATTAGTATATAATGTTACACGACTGTACGTAATAGTATATAACGTTATACGTCAGAAGGTAATACTACATAACGTTATACGTCATAAGGTAATGCTATCTAACGTTATACGTTATTACTTAACAGTATATGACCTTACACGACAGTACGTAATAGTATATAACGTTATACGTTATTACGTAACAGTGTATAACGTTATACGTTAGTACGTAATAGTACAAACGTTATACATTAGAACGTATTAGTATATCATGTTACACGACAGTACGTAATAGTATATAACGTTATACTTTATAACGTAATAGTATATAACGTTATAAGTCAGAAGGTAATATAGATAACGTTATACGTCATAACGTGATACTACATAACGTTTCACCTTATAACGTAATAGTATATAACGTTATATATTAGTACGTAATAGTATATAACGTTATATGTTCGTACGTAATAGTATATAACGTTATACATTAGTACGTAATATATATAACATTATATGTTCGTCCATAATAGTATATAACGTTATATGTTACTACGTAATAGTATATAACTTTATACATTAGTACGTAATAGTATATAACGATATACATTAGTACGTAATGGTATATAACATTATACGTTATTACTTAACAGTATATAACCTTACACGACAGTACGTAATAGTATATCACGTTATACGTCAGAAGGTAACACCACATAACGTTATACGTCATAAGGTGATACTACATAACGTTATACGTTTTAAGGTAATACTACATAACGTTTTACGCTATAACGTAATAGTATATATCGTTATACGTCAGGAGGGGATACTACATAACGTTATACGTTAGTACGTAATAGTACATAACGTTATACGTTAGTACGTAATAGCATACAACGTTATATGTTAGAACGTAATAGTATATAACTTTATACGTTAGTACATATTAGTATATAACTTTATACGTTATAACGTAATAGTATATAACTGTATACGTTGTAAGGTAATAGTACATAACGTTATACGATATAACGTAATAGTATATAACGTTATACGTAAGAAGGTAATATACATAACGTTATACGTCCGAAGGTAATACTACATATCGTTATACGTTATAACATAACAGTATATAACGCTATACGTTATAAAGTAATACTACATAACGTTATACGTTAGTAGCTCGTAGTATATAACTTTATACGTTATAACGTAGTAGTATATAACGGTATACGTTATAAGGTAATACTACATAACGTTATACGTTATACCGTAATAGTATATAACGTTTTACGTTATAACGTAATAGTATATAACGTTATATATTAGGACGTAATAGTCTATAACGTTATATGTTCGTACGTAATAGTATATAACTTTAGACGTTATAACGTAATAGCATATAACGTTATACGTCATGAGGTAATGCTATATGTATAACGTTATACGTTATAAAGTACTACTACATAACGTTTTACGTTATCACGTAATAGTATATAACGTTATACATTAGTACGTAATAGTATATAACGTTATACGTTATTACGTAATAGTATGTAACGTTATACGTTATCAACTGCTACTACATAACGTTATACGTTAGTACCTAGTAGTATATAACTTTATACGTTATAACTTAGTAGTATATAACGGTATACGTTATAAGGTAATACTACACAACGTTTTACGTTATAACGTAATAGTATGTAACGTTATACGTTGGTACGTAATAGTATATATCGTTATACGTTATAACGTAATAGTATACAGCGTTATACGTTAGTACCTATTAGTATCTAACTTTATACGTTATAAGGTAATAGTATATGACGGTGTACGTTATTAGGTAATACTACATAACGTTATACGTTATAACGTAAAGTATATAACGATATACGTCAGAAGGTAATACTACATAACGTTATGCGTTATAAGGTAGTACTACATAACGTTATACTTTATAACGTAATAGCATATAACGTCATATATTAGTACGTAATGGTATATAACGTTATATGTTCGTACGTAATAGTATATAACGATATACATTAGTACGTACTAGTATATAACGTTATACGTTATAACATAATAGTATATAACGTTATACGATATAAAGTACTACTACATAACTTTATACGTTAGTAGCTCGTAGTATATAACTTAATGCGTTATAACGTAGTAGTATATAACGGTATACGTTATAACGTAATAGTACATAACGTTATACGTTATTACGTGATAGTATGTAACGTTATAAGTTATTACGTAATATTATATAAAGTTATACGTTATAACATAATAGTATATAACGTTATACGTTATAAAGTAATACTACATAACGTTATACGTTAGTACGTAATAGTACATAACGTTATACGTTCGTACGTAATGGTATATAACGTTATACATTAGTACGTAATAGTATATAACGTTACACGACAGTACGTAATAGTATATAACGTTATACGTTATTACGTAACAGTGTATAACGTTATACGTTAGTACGTAATAGTACAAACGTTATACATTAGAACGTATTAGTATATAATGTTACACGACAGTACGTAATAGTATATAACGTTATACTTTATAACGTAATAGTATATAACGTTATAAGTCAGAAGGTAATATAGATAACGTTATACGTCATAACGTGATACTACATAACGTTCTACGTTATAACGTAATAGTATATAACGTTATATATTAGTACGTAATAGTATATAACGTTATATGTTCGTACGTAATAGTATATAACGTTATACATTAGTACGTAATAGTATATAACGTTATATGTTCGTCCGTAATAGTATATAACGTTATATGTTCGTACGTAATAGTATATAACGTTATACATTAGTACGTAATAGTATATAACGTTATATGTTCGTCCGTAATAGTATATAACGTTATATGTTACTACGTAATAGTATATAACTTTATACGTTAGTACCTATTAGTATATAACTTTATACGTTATAACGTAATAGTATATAACTGTATACGTTATAAGGTAATACTACATAACGTTATGCGTTATAAGGTAATAATACATAACGTTTTACGTTATCACATAATAGTATATAACGTTATACGTTAGTACGTAATAGTATATAACGTTATACGTTAGTACGTAATAGTATATAACTTTATACGTTATAACGTAATAGTATATAACTGTATACGTTGTAAGGTAATACTACATAATGTTATTCGATATAAGGTAATACTACATAACGTTTTACGTTATCACATAATAGTATATAACGTTATACGTTAGTACGTAATAGTATATAACGTTATACGTTATTACGTAATAGTATACAGCGTTATACGTTAGTACCTATTAGTATATAACGTTATACGTTATAACATGATAGTATTTAACGTTATACATTATAAACTACTACTACATAACGTTATACGTTAGTACCTAGTAGTATATAACTTTATACGTTATAACGTAGTAGTATATAAAGGTATACGTTATAAGGTAATACTACATAACGTTATACGTTATAACGTAATAGTATGTAACGTTACAAGTTAGTACGTAAAAGTATATAACGTTATACGCTATAACATAATAGTATATAACGTTATACGTTATAAAGTAATACTACATAACGTTATACGTTGGTAGCTCGCAGTATATAACTTTATACGTTATAACGTAGAAGTATATAACGGTATACGTTATAAGGTAATACTTCATAACGTTATACGTTATAACGTAATAGTATATAACTGTATACGTTGTAAGGTAATACTACATAACGTTATTCGATATAACGTAATAGTATATAACGTTATACGTCAGAAGGTAATACTACATAACGTTATACGTTAGTACGTAATAGTACATAACGTTATACGTTCGTACGTAATGGTATATAACGTTATACATTAGTACGTAATAGTATATAACGTTACACGACAGTACGTAATAGTATATAACGTTATACGTCAGAAGGTAATACTACATAACGTTTTACGTTATAACGTAATAGTATATAACGTTATACGTTAGTACGTAATAGTAAATAACGTTATACGTTCGTACGTAATAGTATATAACGATATACATTAGTACGTAATAGTATATAACGTTATAGGTTATAACATAATAGTATATAACGTTATACGATATAAAGTACTACTACATAACTTTATACGTTAGTAGCTCGTAGTATATAACTTAATACGTTATAACGTAGTAGTATATAACGGTATACGTTATAAGGTAATACTACATAACGTTATGCGTTATAAGGTAATACTACATAACGTTTTACGTTATAACGTGATAGTATATAACGTTATACGTTAGTACCTATTAGTATCTAACTTTATACGTTATAACGTAATAGTATATAACGGTGTACGTTAGAAGGTAATACTACATAACGTTATACATTACAACGTAATAGTATATAACGTTATACGTCAGAAGGTAATACTATATAACGTTATGCGTTATAAGGTAATACTACATAACATTTTACGTTATAACGTAATAGTATATAACGTCATATATTAGTACGTAATGGTATATAACGTTATATGTTCGTACGTAATAGTATATAACGATATACATTAGTACGTAATAGTATATAACGTTATACGTTATAACATAATAGTATATAACGTTATACGATATAAAGTACTACTACATAACTTTATACGTTAGTAGCTCGTAGTATATAACTTAATACGTTATAACGTAGTAGTATATAACGGTATACGTTATAAGGTAATACTACATAACGTTATACGTTATAACGTAATAGTATATAACGTTATACGTTATAAAGTAGTACTACATAACGTTATACGTTAGTAGCTCGTAGTATATAACTTTATACGTTATGACGTAGAAGTATATAACGCTATACGTTATAAGGTAATACTACATAACGTTATACGTTAGTACGTAATAGTACATAACGTTATACGTTCGTACGTAATGGTATATAACGTTATACATTAGTACGTAATAGTATATAACGTTACACGACAGTACGTAATAGTATATAACGTTATACGTCAGAAGGCAATACTACATAACGTTTTACGTTATAACGTAATAGTGTATAACGTTAGACGTTAGTACGTAATAGTACATAACGTTATACTTTCGTACGTAATGGTATATAACGTTAAACGTTAGTACGTAATGGTATATAACGTTATACGACAGTACGTAATAGTATATAACGTTATACGTTATTACGTAACAGTATATAACGTCATATGTTAGTACGTAATAGTACATAACGTTATACATTAGATCGTATTAGTATGTAACGTTACACGACAGTACGTAATAGTATATAACTTTAGACGTTATAACGTAATAGCATATAACGTTATACGTTGGTACGTATTATAATATAACGTTATACGTTAGTACGTAATAGTATATAACTTTATACGTTAGTACCTATTAGTATATAACTTTATACGTTATAACGTAATAGTATATAACTGTATACGTTGTAAGGTAATACGTCATAACGTTATTCGATATAACGTAATAGTATATAACGATATACGTCATGAGGTAATGCTATATAACGTTATGCGTTATAAAGTACTCCTACATAACGTTATAAGTTATTACGTAATAGTATATAACGTTATACGTTATAACGTAATAGTATATAACGTTAAACGTTATACGGTAATACTACATAACGTTTTACGTTATAACGTAATAGTATATAACGTTAAACGTTATACGGTAATACTACATAACGTTTTACGTTATAACGTAATAGTATATAACGTTATATATTAGGACGTAAAAGTCTATAACGTTATATGTTCGTACGTAACAGTGTATAACGTTATACATTACTACGTAATAGTATATAACGTTATACGTTCGTGCGTAATAGTATATAACGTTACACGACAGTACGTAATAGTATATAACGTTATACGTTAGAAGGTAATACTACATAACGTTATACGTTAGTACGTAATAGTACATAACGTTATACGTTCGTACGTAATGGTATATAACGTTATACATTAGTACGTAATAGTATATAACGTTACACGACAGTACGTAATAGTATATAACGTTATACGTCAGAAGGTAATACTACATAACGTTTTACGTTATAACGTAATAGTATATAACGTTATACGTTAGTACGTAATAGTAAATAACGTTATACGTTCGTACGTAATAGTATATAACGATATACATTAGTACGTAATAGTATATAACGTTATAGGTTATAACATAATAGTATATAACGTTATACGATATAAAGTACTACTACATAACTTTATACGTTAGTAGCTCGTAGTATATAACTTAATACGTTATAACGTAGTAGTATATAACGGTATACGTTATAAGGTAATACTACATAACGTTATGCGTTATAAGGTAATACTACATAACGTTTTACGTTATAACGTGATAGTATATAACGTTATACGTTAGTACCTATTAGTATCTAACTTTATACGTTATAACGTAATAGTATATAACGGTGTACGTTAGAAGGTAATACTACATAACGTTATACATTACAACGTAATAGTATATAACGTTATACGTCAGAAGGTAATACTACATAACGTTATGCGTTATAAGGTAATACTACATAACATTTTACGTTATAACGTAATAGTATATAACGTCATATATTAGTACGTAATGGTATATAACGTTATATGTTCGTACGTAATAGTATATAACGATATACATTAGTACGTAATAGTATATAACGTTATACGTTATAACATAATAGTATATAACGTTATACGATATAAAGTACTACTACATAACTTTATACGTTAGTAGCTCGTAGTATATAACTTAATACGTTATAACGTAGTAGTATATAACGGTATACGTTATAAGGTAATACTACATAACGTTATACGTTATAACGTAATAGTATATAACGTTATACGTTATAAAGTAGTACTACATAACGTTATACGTTAGTAGCTCGTAGTATATAACTTTATACGTTATGACGTAGAAGTATATAACGCTATACGTTATAAGGTAATACTACATAACGTTATACGTTAGTACGTAATAGTACATAACGTTATACGTTCGTACGTAATGGTATATAACGTTATACATTAGTACGTAATAGTATATAACGTTACACGACAGTACGTAATAGTATATAACGTTATACGTCAGAAGGCAATACTACATAACGTTTTACGTTATAACGTAATAGTGTATAACGTTAGACGTTAGTACGTAATAGTACATAACGTTATACTTTCGTACGTAATGGTATATAACGTTAAACGTTAGTACGTAATGGTATATAACGTTATACGACAGTACGTAATAGTATATAACGTTATACGTTATTACGTAACAGTATATAACGTCATATGTTAGTACGTAATAGTACATAACGTTATACATTAGATCGTATTAGTATATAACGTTACACGACAGTACGTAATAGTATATAACTTTAGACGTTATAACGTAATAGCATATAACGTTATACGTTGGTACGTATTATAATATAACGTTATACGTTAGTACGTAATAGTATATAACTTTATACGTTAGTACCTATTAGTATATAACTTTATACGTTATAACGTAATAGTATATAACTATATACGTTGTAAGGTAATACTTCATAACGTTATTCGATATAACGTAATAGTATATAACGATATACGTCATGAGGTAATGCTATATAACGTTATGCGTTATAAAGTACTTCTACATAACGTTATAAGTTATTACGTAATATTATATAACGTTATACGTTATAACGTAATAGTATATAACGTTAAACGTTATACGGTAACACTACATAACGTTTTACGTTATAACGTAATAGTATATAACGTTATATATTAGGACGTAATAGTCTATAACGTTATATGTTCGTACGTAACAGTGTATAACGTTATACATTACTACGTAATAGTATATAACATTATACGTTCGTGCGTAATAGTATATAACGTTATATGTTACTACGTACTAGTATATAACGTTATACATTAGTACGTAATAGTATATAACGTTATACATCAGTACGTAATAGTATATAACGTTATACGGTATTACGTAACAGTGTATAGCGTTATACGTTAGTACGTAATAGTACATAACGTTATACATAGGAACGTATTTGTATATAACGTTACAGGACAGTACGTAATAGTATATAACGTTACACGACAGTACGTAATAGTATATAACTTTAGACGTTATAACGTAATAGCATATAACGTTATACGTTAGTACGTATTATAATATAACGTTATACGTTAGTACGTAATAGTATATAACTTTATACGTTAGTACCTATTAGTATATAACTTTATACGTTATAACGTAATAGTATATAACTGTATACGTTGTAAGGTAATACTTCATAACGTTATTCGATATAACGTAATAGTATATAACGTTATACGTCATGAGGTAATACTATATAACGTTATGCGTTATAAAGTACTTCTACATAACGTTTTACGTTATCACGTAATAGTATATAACGTTATACATTATTACGTAATAGTATATAACGTTATACGTTATTACGTAATAGTATGTAACGTTATAACTTAGTACGTAATAGTATATAACGTTATACGTTATAAACTACTACTACATAACGTTATACGTTAGGACCTAGTAGTATATAACTTTATACGTTATAACGTAGTAGTATATAACGGTATACGTTATAAGGTAATACTACACAACGTTTTACGTTATAACGTAATAGTATATAACGTTGTACGTTAGTACGTAATAGTGTATATCGTTATACGTTATTACGTAATAGTATACAGCGTTATACGTTAGTACCTATTAGTATATAACTTTATACGTTATAAGGTAATAGTATATAACGGTGTACGTTATAAGGTAATACTACATAACGTTATACGTTATAACGTAATAGTATATAACGTTATACGTCGGAAGGTAATACTACATAACGTTATGCGTTATAAGGTAATACTATATAACCTTTTACGTTTTAACGTGATAGTATATAACGTTATACGTTAGTACGTAATAGTAGATAACGTTATACGTTCGTACGTAATGGTATATAACGTTATACGTTAGTACGCAATGGTATATAACGTTATACGACAGTACGTAATAGTATATAACGTTATACGTTATTACGTAACAGTATATAACGTCATACGTTAGTACGTAATAGTACATAACGTTATACATTAGAACGTACTAGTATATAACGTTACACGGCAGTACGTAATAGTATATAACTTTAGACGTTATAACGTAATAGCATATAACGTTATACGTTAGTACGTATCATAATATAACGTTATACGTTAGTACGTAATAGTATATAACTTTATACGTTAGTACCTATTAGTATATAACTTTATACGTTATAACGTAATAGTATATAACTGTATACGTTGTAAGGTAATACTTCATAACGTTATTCGATATAACGGAATAGTATATAACGTTATACGTCATGAGGTAATACTATATAACGTTATGCGTTATAAAGTACTTCTACATAACGTTTTACGTTATCACGTAATAGTATATAACGTTATACATTAGTACGTAATAGTATATAACGTTATACGTTATTACGTAATAGTATGTAACGTTATAAGTTAGTACGTAATAGTATATATCGTTATACGTTATTACGTAATAGAATACAGCGTTATACGTTAGTACCTATTAGTATCTAACTTTATACGTTATAAGGTAATAGTATATAACGGTGTACGTTATACGGTAATACTACATAACGTTATACGTTATAACGTAATAGTATATAACGTTATACGTCAGATTGTAATACTACATAACGTTTTACGTTATAACGTAATAGTATATAACGTTATACGTTAGTACGTAATAGTACATAACGTTATACGTTCGTACGTAATGGTATATAACGTTATACGTTAGTACGCAATGGTATATAACGTTATACGACAGTACGTAATAGTATATAACGTTATACGTTATTACGTAACAGTATATAACGTCATACGTTAGTACGTAATAGTACATAACGTTATACATTAGAACGTACTAGTATATAATGTTACACGACAGTACGTAATAGTATGTAACTTTAGACGTTATAACGTAATAGCATATAACGTTATACGTTAGTACGTATCATAATATAACGTTATACGTTAGTACGTAATAGTATATAACTTTATACGTTAGTACCTATTAGTATATAACTTTATACGTTATAACGTAATAGTATATAACTGTATACGTTGTAAGGTAATACTTCATAACGTTATTCGATATAACGGAATAGTATATAACGTTATACGTCATGAGGTAATACTATATAACGTTATGCGTTATAAAGTACTTCTACATAACGTTTTACGTTATCACGTAATAGTATATAACGTTATACATTAGTACGTAATAGTATATAACGTTATACGTTATTACGTAATATATGTAATAACGTATAAATAATAATAGTATGTAACGTTATAAGTTAGTACGTAATAGTATATAACGTTATACGTTATAAACTACTACTACATATCGTTATACGTTAGGACCTAGTAGTATATAACTTTATACGTTATAACGTAGTAGTATATAACGGTATACGATATAAGGTAATACTACACAACGTTTTACGTTATAACGTAATAGTATATAACGTTATACGTTAGTACGTAATAGTATATATCGTTATACGTTATTACGTAATAGTATACAGCGTTATACGTTAGTACCTATTAGTATATAACTTTATACGTTATAAGGTAATAGTATATAACGGTGTACGTTATAAGGTAATACTACATAACGTTATACGTTATAACGTAATAGTATATAACGTTATACGTCAGAAGGTATTACTACATAACGTTATGCGTTATAAGGTAATACTACATAACGTTTTACGTTATTACGTAATAGTATACAGCGTTATACGTTAGTACCTATTAGTATATAACTTTATACGTTATAAGGTAATAGTATATAACGGTGTACGTTATAAGGTAATACTACATAACGTTATACGTTATAACGTAATAGTATATAACGTTATACGTCGGAAGGTAATACTACATAACGTTATGCGTTATAAGGTAATACTACATAACGTTTTACGTTATAACGTGATAGTATATAACGTTATACGTTAGTACCTATTATTATCTAACTTTATACGTTATTCCTTAACAGTATATAACGTTATACGACAGTACGTAATAGTATATAACGTTATACGTTATAACGTAATAGTATATAACGTTATACGTCATAACGTGATACTACATAACGTTATGCGTTATAAAGTAATACTACATAACGTTTTACGTTATAACGTAATAGTATATTACGGTATATATTAGGACGTAATAGTCTATAACGTTATATGTTCGTACGTAATGGTATATAACGTTATACATTAGTACGTAATAGTATATAACGTTACACGACAGTACGTAATAGTATATAACGTTACACGACAGTACGTAATAGTATATAACGTTATACGTCAGAAGGTAATACTACATAATGTTATACGTCATAAGGTAATGCTATCTAATGTTATACGTTATTACTTAACAGTATATAACCTTACACGACAGTATGTAATAGTATATAACGTTATACGTTAGAAGGTAATACTACATATCGTTATGCGTTATAGGGTAACACTACATAGCGTTTTACGTTATAACGTAATAGTATATAACGTTTTACGTTAGTACGTAATAGTATATAACGTTATACGTTATTACGTATTAGTATGTAACGTTATAAGTTAGTAAGTAATGGTATATAACGTTACACGTTAGTACGTAATAGTATATAACGTTATACGTTAGTACGTAATAGTATATAACGTTATACGTTAGTACGTAATAGCATCCAACGTTATACGTTAGTACGTAATAGTATATAGCGTTATACGTTATACGGTAATACTACATAACGTTTTACGTTATAACGTAATAGTATATAACGTTATACGTTCGTGCGTAATAGTATATAACGTTATATGTTACTACGTAATTAGCATATAACGTTATACATTAGTACGTTAATAGTATATAACGTTACACGACAGTACGTAATAGTATATAACGTTATACTTTATAACGTAATAGTATATAACGTTATAAGTCAGAAGGTAATATAGATAACGTTATACGTCATAACGTGATACTACATAACGTTTTACGTTATAACGTAATAGTATATTACGGTATATATTAGGACGTAATAGTCTATAACGTTATATGTTCGTACGTAATGGTATATAACGTTATACATTAGTACGTAATAGTAAATATCGTTATACGTTCGTGCGTAATAGTATATAACGTTATATGTTACTACGTGCTAGTATATAACGTTATACATTAGTACGTAATAGTATATAACGTTACACGACAGTACGTAATAGTATATAACGTTACACGACAGTACGTAATAGTATGTCGGAGATGAAAGGACACCGGGTCCCCCCCGTTGGAATTATTTGGAAAAGCCTCCATACTGTAGCATTTACGAAATAACCCAGACACAGTCATTCGAAACTTGAGACAATGAGTTTAGGCTCGAGGCGACAACCGGTCGCCGAGCGTAGCCACGGTCACGGGATGAACGTTCCACCCAACAGGGATATAAAGTAACATAGCTTTCCTAAAGAATTGGCAGTACAGACACTTGACAATAAGACATTCCAACAGCCCCGCAGCTCGCCACACACGGACCCCATTCTTTGGGCCAGATGATCGCCAGATGCCGATGCATCGTTTACAGTTTATGTTCAGATAGCCTGAGGAACCGTTACAAATCTTAGGACTTAGTTAACTAAAGTCCTTCAGATTGACAAACAGTCTTTATTCTATCAGCCTGTAAATCTGTCACCTATTGCGGGAAGTTATGGGAAAACCTGATTTGGTCACGTACGACGTTGCCTGCTAGGAACTCTCTCTCTAGGGCGGCTAGCATCCTTTTCTAACCGCCAACATAGAAATTGACCAATTAACAGCAGCGTCTATTTCCCTCACCCTCCGAGTGGAGGCTTTCTTTGACGAATCCGATGATCTCGTGCCCTTAGGCACACCCCAACATAGTTTTCCTCTGCAGCGTCGTCGTGACGGAAAGTCATTCCTTTTCTGGCAATCTCATTAGCTAAGAGTCAATCAAGCGATCCTTGTATCACGAGTAGTAAGTCGAGTCCGACTTAGACTTTGAAGCAAAGTATATTCGTCATCCCGTGGACCGTGGATTCGCTATATCGAACCTACGGCCATTGTCATTAGCGTCCAGTTACCGCGTCCGCTCGTCAATCTTGTATCAGCCATACTTGTGTAATAAATATCTGTGCGACAACCACGAACAACACTGGTGAAGATTGATTAAACGCCCCTAACTCCAACCCGATTACGGTAGAATTCGATCTAGCGACTGGATGAACCAAATGGGGGCTCAGGTGAGTGCCGTGAGTGTTAATCATCGCCCACGTCGGCGATCGCGATCGAGAGGTAGAAGTAGATCGAGGTCGTGAGAGAGAACGTACAACTCCGGCCTGTGCTATTACCGTCAAACATTTCGGGATTGCTGGCAAAAATGCCGATCCCCGTGCATTTGGAAACAGGGAAACAAGAACAGCCGTCCGTAAACGCGGCACAGGTCCTTCCACTAGCTGAAAATATTCCGTGACGATGTATCGACATCTGGCAATCATCTTGTCCGAAGAATAGGATCTTTGTGTAGACAACCACGGGACAGAAAGCGTAGGTAAGGTTACTGTCGAGGGCCGCACCAATTTTAACCGGATTTATTTTGCATATTCTTGTTGAAATATTAAAAGGAAGTATCTACCTTGCTATTTGATATAAGGCGAAACCTCGTTCCGCGATATTCTCCCTATTTGCGCAGCCTACAGCGCACATCTGTCGGTTTATACAATATGAACACTGGTTCCATTCAACTCAACGTATGTCTGCTGCTATTGGAGGTATATCGAAAGGTATGTAGGCCATGCAACAGGAGGAGGTACGTAGGTAAGTGAGGGCAATAGATGTTGCTTATGATTGGATAATAAGAAGATTGGTGGACTAAGAAGGGTCTTAGCCGCCGTCGAGAGAAACACGTACCGGCTTTCGTGCCAACCGTGCACTCGCTCTGACATGTGAGTCTCCGGACGGGCGACAATTACTCTATCGAAGAGCTTGCCTACTTCAGGAGGCGACCCGTAATGGGCCTTCCGGCAAAGCCACATCGTCCCGGAATTCTCGGGGGTTACCTCCAGCCCCAAGCCTTTGATCGCGGCGTCCGCGCAGGACACCGCCATTTACGCCAGACGGGCGATCGCCATACCAGTGGCAACGTCTCGGCTGCGTAGCATGTCAGAACCGAGTCCGGGGGCATCGGTGCGCGATGTACCGTGTCGTACGCGATGTCCCACAGCAACGGGCTCAGTACCGAACCCAGCGGGACACCACGGCACACCACCCTCCCCATCATCCATCCGCCCCACTCGGTGTGGACGATACTACTGACCCTGAGGAAGGCCCAGACTACAACCTGCAGGTAAGCGGGCACCCGATAGAACTCGAGGCCTATACTGTACCAGGGGTTGCAGTTGATGGCGTTGACCACATCTAGAGACACAGCCAACGCTACGTAACCCTGCCGCACGGCCCCCTCGACGAAGTTGCGGACACGGCCTAAGGCATCGGCCGTAAACCGCCCCTCGGGAAGCCAAACTGGCTGTCGTGCAGCCCGGGAGCACGTCGATACAGATGTGACTCGAGTCGGGCTGCCTCAATCCTCTCCAACAGCTTGCCAGCCCGATCCAGCAGCCACACAGGCCAGAATGCGGAAGGCGAGTCCCGGAGAGCGGCAAAGGGACCATCCGCCCCTCCTTCCATAGGTCAGGGTACTCGCCCCGTGACAGGCATCTGTCAAACAGGGTTCTCAGCCTTGGGGCCAAGACTCCGGTGACCTCCTTCCATACGCGGGCCGGAGTCCCGTCGGGACCCGAGGCCTTGCGCTCTCCGAACTTCCCGACAGCTCCGGCCAGCTTATCCTCAGTGATCGCGGATTCCGGGCTACAGCCACCTGCGGTGTCCCGTGGTTCCTTCCCCGGCAGCGGTAGCTCCCGCTTTTCGTTTGTCCTGCCCTATTCCCCGTTCTCCGCCCCCGGGAACAAGGCCCCGACGACTTCCTCCAGGAACTGAGTGTTCATGTTCTCCGTCATAGGGGGAAACCAAGGACGGAGCTTGTTCAGCACTATTCTATACGGGCGTCCCCAGGGATCGGAGTTGAGGGTGGCCAGAATCTCATCCCAGGCTTGTCTCTTCGCCTCTTTGATGGCTTGCTGCAAAGACCTCCGCGCTTCAAAGTAGGCGTCGTACAAAGAAGCCACCGAAGACTCATCCCCTCGACGCCTACGCCGAGATCTGGTATACCGGTGCAGGGCGCGGATGGAATTCCGGTATCTTCCGCGGTATGGTCACCTTGGCGGGGAAGTCTCGAAGAGCATCCGCCACCTTTTGGGCCTGTCGCGACGCTTTGCTGCTACTGTCGTGGCCCGCGATCTCGAATGTGAGGTTATCCCTAACCGCTCTCCTCTGTATCATCTTTGCGATGCGAAGGTCGGAGAGATTGATCTCCCTCCTGACCATCGATATTGTGTTTCTATATTTAAAACCGAAGCCATCCCTCACGGTGAGCGCAACCCCGGCGTCCTGGGGGGGGGGGCGACGGGAACGGCCACGCATATATCTTTTACGCGCGTCCCGCTCGCAAGTGTTTCGCCCCTTTTCGCTCCGGTCGTTGTTCTTTACTCCCATTCCCCACGCGGTTTCTTTTCCCGTGCCTAGGGGGACTAGAGGCAGGGTGGCCACCTCGGCGAACGTCCTCCCCTTTAGTCACTTACAATTATTGGTGTTGCAATCCACAGTCCCGGATGCCGACATCCCTGTTTGCCGCGATGGCGACTTCCGTTCCACGAATCTCACCTTACTCGATGGCGCGAGGATCGCCTGAAGGAATTGCGCCTCTGGCCTTCAGCCCTTTCGTCTTATTCCTGCCCTCCCTCTTCTCGCGTCGGTGACGTAGCCTTCTGTCTCGTGGATCGACGACTCGGCAGTTGAACGCGAGGTGCCACTCGCAGACCGCAGCCCGGATGACACGCTTCTTGGCATTGTCAGCAGCCGGGGGGATCGCATGCTTACGTGCTATCTCACGCCACTATTCCTCTGACTTGCGGAGGAATATAGCGTTGAGTTTCCTCGAGAAAATCTCCGAGTTCTATCGGTCCCTTTCCTATTGCTGTTTCATCGCTCCCCGTCCGAACGGAACGGCAGCGACGGCGTTACTCCAGCCGCGAGTGCGGCGGAGGTAGAGGTGGGGGTCCCATAGTCCCCCTCGCTGGGAACTTTCCTTTTGCCTCCCTCGTTGTGGTGATCGCTCCCGCTCGCCCCACCCCCTTGCACCACCACGGTCAGTCGCACCATCGTCTTCTGGAGACGACTGATCTCACTCTCCAGAGAGCGCACCCTATCCTCATGATACGCAGCATTCGCGTGTTCTTGACCGTTGATCGATCTCACGTCCTTGTCGCTAGTCTCGGTTCCTACGTATACATCCACATACATGTCGTCATCGCCAACACCGCCGTCGCGGTTGCGGAGGCGGCAGAGACCGTCCACTGTCGTGGCGGCAGCGGAGGTGTCCTCTGTACGCTGCTGGAGATCAGCGCCTGACGATTTCGTCCTCCGTGAGGCCTACCTTAAGCGTCTCACGAGTGCGCCCCTCGTGTTACTGGAGAGGGAGGCGATCCTTTCGACCACTTCCATCTCATTCATAATCCCGGTCGCCGCGAGATCTTGGTCGGAGTATCCGTTTTCGTGCATGAGTGTATCAGATGATAAATTATTACAATTTATCAGATTAAATTATTTGATATAGGAAAATCGATCATTTTATTGTATCATAAAATACAGCTTAGCACGCGACAAAACTAGGGTAAAGTTCTGTTTTTGTCATCAGTATCGCAACGGATGAATTCCTTAATTAAACAGAGGCATTACGGTTATTATTGTCGTACGTATACCGTCTTCTATTCGTAACACGGTTAACACTGTACCGACCGATAGCCGATTAATCGGTTTATTGTCGCCGACGCTTACCGACCGGTAGTCCATTAATCGGTATCTTGTCTGCGACACTTACCCACTTTTTGTCGCCGACAATCTTTCTCATTATTCGAGCAGTAATTTGCTATTTAATACTAAGGTACCTTGCTCGGTTCCGTCAGTTTCGTTACTTCGTAAGTTCCCATCGTTTTATACCGATGTGAAAAACTTACCGTTCGAGATGATCGAAAAGAATGGTATTGGAGAGTCTAAACCGAAACAGAGCCGGCGCCAGAGAGGATCTGTACCTGAGCTGCCGGTAAAGCGTATTTTTCTTCGGTAAAATCTCGTTAAAAAAGAATTTTATCATTTGTTTGGAAATGTTTATGGTCTCCACTTTCATTCGTACATCTTTGACATATAAAGAAAGCAATAAAGATAAAGACAAACAAACACAAAAACGAAAACAGAGACGAAAGCAGAAGCTTAACGAAAGAATAATAGGATTAATAACAATAATTTAGTAAAACATTGTCCGATTTATTTCTTCCTTCACGTATTATAAAATATATACGCGCACGTGTATCTCAATGTAAACGACAAAACTGAATTTGTAATAATTCAATCATGAAAAAATTATACAATAGATTTTGATAACATTAGTTAAAATGTAATAGTCCGTTTCTATATATTATAATGTTTCTTAGTTTAATTTCATTGTTAATTTATATTATTTGAATCATAATAAATCATAATTATATCGGATTCTTTTTCGAATACATGTCAAGTCATGGATATTGAATGATCCAAAATAAAGAGCGAAATTTAATACTCAGAAACGTGTAATGCATTTATCGCAAATATAAAATTGTACACTTTATATTTGATATAATTGATCGTATTTGATCGTATGAGATAATAACAGAAAATAAAAGAGGACACACACACACACATCATTACGATAAATCGAATTGAAAATATCGTTTTCAGTATCAATATCTGTTAATGTCTGTTAATGTTTGAGTACTTTGTTCGATTCTGATCTGCCGTGGTATGTTCTAATTTTCCTATCAGAGTTATATCTGTCATTATTAATCAAATCTGAACACGTTGTATATTGTACAAATATTTTATTTCTTTCTCTAATATTCTAATTAAATGTGTCGTTACGGAGAGTGTTATTCGTTATCAAAAATATAAAACTATTACAAGGAACGCTTATTCATAGAAGATTTCAATCCTCACGAAAGGTTTGGAATAATATCTAAGCACGATTTTATTTTTTATTACTTTTCTATTATTGCATAAGATTTGTTACGTGGGCCGACTCTCTACCTGAACCGAGCCTCACATCGCGGATGGGATGGTAGCCAGATGTCCGCACATCTTTATTGCATACCCTTAAGATTTTCAACGACCGAACATAAATCTTAGAAAACTCTAGCTAAAGTCTTTCAGTTCAAACAAAATTCCTTCTATGAGAGCGTTTTCTAAGGTTTATGGTTTCTGTCTGGAAAACACATGAAAGTTAGTTTTGCACATGTGCGATGCTTCCTACTGTCAACTCTCCACCGACGGCGGCTAAGTCCATCGACAGTCTTAGTAACCACTAGAAACAATGTCTATTACCCTCACTTTCTCGGCCAAAAATCGTCATCAACAAATCCGATGACTCCGTGCGTTAGACGCACCCCTCTTTAGGTCTCCTCCGACACAGCATCGTCACTTTCAAGTGAGTTCGTGTTCGTCGTCAGAGCAGTCAACCAGTCTATACCGGTACCACTCTTAAATCATTCCGTCTGACTGCATACATCGAGAGCTCTGACGAATAAGGTCGATTAATCCAACGAATTCATCGAGAGACATCGTAAAGTCGGGTAGAACTTCTCTGTGACACATTAACTGTACGTATCGCCAAATACATTGTGACGCTCATATTATTGTATGATTGATTGTTGAATATAGACGATATGTTAACCTGTAAACACAGTGTTATCTTCATTGAACCACCACTGTTATCTTAATCGAAACAAGGAGGACGATTACTTCGCGGCGTCGATTAGACGAATCATGGCGAGAAGTTGCGCCTCTCGCTGACGCGTTTTCCTCGCGTCCGCGTCTCTCCGCGAACGATCGTAACATTTCGTCTTTCGAGCCGGATACAGTGGTAAGTGAAAAGTGCATACCAGTGACACCCACTATCATACAGCGCCACGTGGATCCAACATAATCAGCAGAGGAAGCGTTACCACTCCAGGGAAGTCAGTAACGTCAAGGGCCGTCACCTGGAAGAGGCATAATTCGATGGACGAAGAACGCAACCACGCAGCCTCCCGTCGCAAGTGGACAATCGTCAACAAAACGATATTCAACAACTTCGATCTCACGACAAAACGCGCCACTTTCGCGAAGGATCACCTTCCTCACGAAATGTACGTCACCGACATTCCGCTGCACAGGGACAAGCGACAATCTGTAGTCGGAACAATTTCAGTTTCACTACAACTTGATCTTCTATGTGAGTGATCTTCGGGAAAAACGCCTTCTTCGCAAACATCATCATATTCCGCTGCACAGTGACTAGCAACAGTTTAACTCACAGCTACAAGGTAAGCTCGTTCATTGCATTATCTTTACAAACCGCTATACAAATAGAAAAGGAAGACAGAATTATCACCTTGCATCGGAGACGAGGTTTCCAAATTACTCGATTTGCTTGCACATCCAAACGACTCGACGAATACTAACGATGCTGTCAAAAGAACAAGTCCATTTTACGGCGCCACCAGGCATGGATCGAAGACAAGTGGAAACAGCGCCGACTATTGCAAAAGGAACTAGAACATTTAGGCGAGAGGGAAGACGCGCGCGTTTCCGAAATTTCCGACATATATTACGGTCTGGCAGCACGAATACGCACGCTCGCGGACGATACACCGGCAACATCGTCGAAAACCAAGTTCGCGACATCATTATCCGATCAATCTGATTCAACGCTACCAATCGCCTTGAATCAGACAACCTCTAATGCCCGCAGCTTATCGCCTAAACGCGACTTGACGACAACCAAGCTCGAGATATCATTAGCTGAACGACCCGATTCAACGCTACCGATCGCCTTGAATCAGACAACCTCTAACGTTCGCTGTTCCTTGCCTACACGCGAATTGACGACAAACCCTCACGACCCTCTAGATCAGAACGAACCGCACCCCGTCCAGGACAACTATTGCCATACACCACCGACTGAGAATATCATATCAAATCTAGCGATGATCCCGTTGCATGATATACGGAGCTCAACGCATGAAACTCGCAAATCGTCACCTAGAAGCGACCTGACGACAACCACGTCCGCATCACTCGCATCACAACACTCTGATTCAACGCTACCAAACGCATTGAATCTGGCAAGCACTCACGATCATCTGGATCGCGAGAAAGAGAAGATCTCACCAGGCGATAATTCGTCGCAGCAATTGATCTCTACGAATTCGTTACAGGATGTCCCATGCCCTAACACGGTAATTCATAATGTAGAGAGCAACGCGACAAACTCCGTCAATGGTACCGAGGTCAATCTGAAGTCGAAACAAACGGCAAACTCTCCGGAATCCGCGATGTTCGATTATATCCAGGAACAGGTTCTCCTCGATCAACACTTCGACGGTTAATAACCTATCCTGCATCGCGTCACCTGTAACAACTGAATCAAATAACATATCGGAAACTCAATCTGCGGAAAATAACCTGAAGACTCCTCCTCCGCCACGACCGAGAGAGACTACACATGCGAGTGATCCGAATCGGAATGATCTCCACATTATTGCTGCCATCGCGACATCGGGCAATTTCCTGAATTCCACGTTCAATCTGGCGTCGACCTTGGCTCCATCACAAACAGGACAGCCTCCAATGTCCATACCATCACAATACGATGAACCTTCAGAAAAAACAAACTGGTTCATCTGGCCTACCTCCGATGACCTCACCAGGCAGGCTGCATCATCGCATTTCCTGCACTATCTCAGCCTGAGGACACACATCAGAACGAATCTTAATCTAATGATGACCTACACAGAACACAACTTCCCTCAGACACCGAGCTCAGGCGTAGAACCGCGGGTTAGGCGGAACCATCGGACGCGCTCCCTCACAATACAGCGATATCAAAAGGACAACTCCATAATAATACAGAACCGGTTAACCAGCAACGCCATGAAGCAGGATGGCAACAGATGCCTGCAACTGTTAGTCGTAACTCACTGTATCCAATGCGGTGGAAGGAGTTGAACCAAACAGAAGGTAAAACGGTCCTTTTTGCGTGAGGAGGGGAAAATGCTGTTACGCATACCCGACGATCTGCGTCGCCGGGTTATGTGGGACTCGGGCGGTTGACGTTGCCATACCGACTAAAAACCCCTCCTCCCTCCTCGCTGCTTCTTGGTCGGACAACCCCGGCAAAACCATTCGGCATTCATCGGGGCTCTCCTTGTATTGGCCCGTGTTATTTCCTTTTCCGTGCTACTCCTACTCTAATCCTTCCTTAGCCAGTTCAGCATGCTATGTTGTCGTCCTTCTGCGGCACGTGGCTGTCTTGCAGCTCCTCTTCCACTGCTCCCCGTAGTTGGCACATGACGGTCTTACAGAACAGGCTGAACTTGTTCCAGTTCTAGTCCTTGGCGGTCACCGTGGCCATAAAGTTGTCCACGTCTATCTTCTCGCCAAGACCGCTTTCCAGCTCGGTTCTTCTGTCAGTCCACTTAGGGCACGTGAAGAGGACGTGCTCCGCGTCGTCGTTGTAATCTCCGCAATCTAAACATTGGCTGTCAGTGTCTTTCCCGATTCTTCTCCTGTAGACACTGAAGATTCCATGCCAGGTTAGCAGCTGCATCGTATGATGATCTATTTCTTTTTTCTCCTTGGCAAAAAGGAGCGCGTTCGGTATTAATTTCTTGGTGTTGTTATCCCTCCTATACGCTTCCCATTCCTTTTGCCATTCGTCCTTTGTCTCCTTCCGGATCATCTCCAGCTCGTCCTTCAGTGCGCTGCCGTCTCCTACGCAGATCCTGGTCTTGTGGATCCTGGTTCTATCATATGCTTCTTTTAGTTGCTTCACCTTGATGTAGATCGGTAGATTACCGGTCAAGACGCAAAGCGCTGCGTGAGAGACAGTACGGTATGACGTAGTTGTAATGCACAGGGCAGTTCTTTGCGCCCTTTTCAACATCCTCCTTATTTCGGCTGGGCCCGCTCACACCGCTGCACCACAGGTTACGATAGACTCCCATGCGTTGTAGTAGAGCCTACGAGCCAAGCAGAGCGGCCCGTTGATTTTCGGCAGGATGCCCCTGAGTGCTCTGACCATCTTGTCGGCGCTACTACAAACCGTTTCTATGTGCTTGTCGAAACTCCTGTGTGTGTCGATCGAGACACCGAGGTATTTTATCCGCTCGACCGTTTCGATGTCCGAGGTACCTAATTTGATTCCGATCACTCTCGGCACCCGCATCCCAGTGATGAGCATTATTTCCGTCTTCTCTCTCGCCAGCGTGAGTATTATATGTATTAATAGTAATTAAGTTATACTAATAATGCTGTTGATTATTAAGCCAAAGTAGTATTTTAACTTTGTATAATTTATGCATTAAGCAGAAATAAAAATATAAAAAATAATTGACTGTTTCTTATTATTTATTATACCAATATAATTCAACAAAAATTACGGTGTCAATCTCTTTATATCCTCGGGACGAAAATCTATCCTCATAGAAGCAATACGTCGAACTTCAGCAGGTGTTAATCTCCATGCAATCGCATTTGCACCACAATAATTTACTAGTTCTTCCACTTTTTCAACGCTTAATATGGTAGCTATTTGCGTTAATCGTGCAAATTTATCACGTACAGACCATGAGGTAACAGCGGCTGAGTAACTTGCCAATGACCTTACTTCTTTATCAAGTATAAGATCTTCCGCCTAAAAAATTATTGATTATGATGAAATAAATATTAAAATTATAATAAATTCATAAAATATACATACTCTGTTAATAGTAGACTTTAATACAACTTTTTCTAAACGAGCTGTTACTTCAGCAATAAGAAGACCAATTAAAGCATCATAATTAGATGCTGTTAAACTTCCCTTAAAACTTTGAAGTAAAAATTCTAAATTCATAATTAAAGTTTGTACGAAAGGTCCATCTGTTTCATTTCTTAATAAGTCATCCTACGGATATTGACGAATCGTTACGAGTTTTTTATTTCCTTAACTCATTTTAATCATTTCTTATGATTATATACTTTGTTTACCTCGTTCATATGATGGTCCACTGATAAGAATGCATCGACCCAAAGTGTGACTCTCGGTTTGACAGCGCTTACTCGTAAATGTTCTAGAGCATAATCATTAACCGCTCGTAAAATCGACGTAATTCTGGAAATAATACCACTAATGCCAAATTTAAACTTAGGTATGCCTGAATATTTAATACAAGATGGAAGTAGCTGTAGCTACGAAGAACAAAGGTTGGAAGACAGTTCGCTAAATAAGATTGGTATAGAAGATACATCATCTAATACTCCTGATCATGATCAGCAACCTGACATTTTATTCGAGCAATCAGTCTACTTCAGACAGCTTGGATCTCAAACATCAAACAACTGATGTTGGTAAGATTTTTATTATTTTATTCTATTTTTAAAGTGTAGGGGCATATGTTGCATAATCTTGTTTGTTAACTAGGGCACTTGCTTTCGAAACCTAGTACTTCTGGAGAAAGATTAACACAAGAAGCAGTGCAGGGTAAGTGTTTCCCTAATCAGTTCTTACTTTCGCTTACTATGACACACGATATAATCTTTTATTCCTCTAATCTTTTAATCTTTTAAAATAAATGTTAACAATTACCAGAACTGTATTAAGAAGTTATTATCGATAAAACGTACATAATATAATAGAATCTGTAATTCCTAGTGTTTCATATGTACAACAATTTGAATCAGATATGATGATATTTGATATTTATATCGAAGATTTAATTAAGAGAAATGGCACTGTAAACTAACTTTAAGTTTTGCACCCATATATTGCTGATGCTAATGATTCCTAATTAATTTGAAAATGACACTTAATTATCGATAGATAGTGCATTTTATGTTTATAAACGTGAAAAATACAATTTTCGTTTCACCGAACTATGGTTATCCTACAATATATGTATCATTAATATATTATAAGGAACTATTCGAATATACGCACAAAATCGTTTTTATGCGTATTTTTACATACAACTTTTATTTACTTGAAATTATTCGAAATTTGCGGATAAAATTATGCAGACTATATACACAGAAGAAAGGGGATTAATTTTACTATATACTTAATTTGAAAGAAAGTTGCGTGAACTTCTCATGACGTAAAGTGTAAAAATTTAATAGAATGTAGATACAGTTTTCTATTATCGTTACAGATAAAAAATTTGTTAAACACTGATAAAGTTAAAGCCATTAATAGTGGTTGCAGCAAAGATTTGTTATTAATTCAAGATGAATAGGTTTCAAACAAAAAATTCCAGTTACTACTTATAGATTTGAATTTATAAACAAAAACAAGAAATTAAAAATATTATAAAAAAGTTTATTCGCATTAAAAATATTATATTTTATCGCATATCAGAATTTTAGATCTTACGTTTAAAATAGTTTTTTTTACCTTTTTTTGCTAGTAAAGTTAATACTTTAATAAAAATGTCAGGATCGGGTTAACTGAATTGATCGTGTAGTAAAATATCGATCCAAATATCTTGGAATCGTTAAAAAAAATGCTTTCTTTATTGTGAAAAAATGGTACTTTATTACCGTTAATCATTTAACTGTAATATTGGCTATAATATTTAACAATAATATTTCTAGTACTTCAACATTAATATACGTTCTAAATAACATGTGAAGAAATTTGAGGTTAGGTTGGAAGATATCTACACCGGAAATGACGCCTGTAAAATGACGCACGTGATTGGTTAGAAATTAACCGCAGAACATCTTCATACGCTATTGATTATTTCCTGTAAATGAGGACTTTTAATATGATGTACAAAGTATATAAGATTTTGCATTAAAATTGTCGCAAATATTTTTAAAAATTAATTGGATTGTAGTATTTTTCAAGAATTATAATAATGTAAGATTCTATATGGAATTATTTTCTATCGTTCGCGCATAAGACCAGTACGTAACGACAAGCTTGAGGGTATATAAAGCCACCATTAGACGCGCAACGTAGGCATTTGTCGAGTCGTCTGCAAGCGGAGAGGATCTTATTTTGCTGGAAGGTTTCAAATATTTTGTGTGTTGTGTGAACCTGTGCTATCCTGTTCTACAACAAACACGAGCCATATACAGGTTAGTGTACTTATTATTATAATTTATTCATTAATTAGGTGAAATAGTTTAGGAATCTATAAGAAAACGTGAATATCGTAACATCGATACTGTGTTAACCTCGAAAAAGGGGACATTTGCATTCCTGCAAATTAAGAAAACTACGAAGCCGTCGTCATGGCAAGGTCTAAGAAGAGAGTTTGTGATATTGACGCCAAGCCAAGTAGTACTAAACGAATAGCATCTTGGATCAGAAGATTCCGCCGTAAAAAATCAAGGTATTGACGAAATCGCAGACGCGATTTACGGATTGAAGCAATGCTGATGTGTGCTCCCTTCAAAGCTGAAAATGAATTACGCATCAAGCAATCATCTAAAGCTTTAAAATTGCAGAAATTTAAAGAAAAATTATTGAAGAAGGAAAATTGTATACATTATGAACGCTGCGATGATGAAGGCACGTCTCAGCAGAGCAATCCATGGAAAGAGCCTGATTTGTGTCCTGAATTGAGAAGTTTAGACGATTTCATGTCTAAGCTATCAGAAGTAAAAGTACCAGTACGACGCTGAAGTAGTGGGAAAAATGCAAACCTGCAGGTTATGAAGACCGGCCAACGCCCAAACCGCGTTGAGTGCACTCGTTCCCGTCCGATCACGAAAGTTAAGCAACGCCGGGCACGGATAGTACTGAGATCGCTGACCGCTTGGGAACTCCGCGTGGTGTTGGTTTTCTTCAGAAGGAGATCAGCCCAGTATTTGAACTGTCTAAGATGATGATGCGAGCAGTAACTGCCCGAAGAGGAAGATACAACGGGGCATGAAAGGACAACCCTGATGACTGCCGCCTGGTATTACTGGGGTTGTTTGCCCTCAAAGCAGAGGAAGAAGGAGGAGTGGTTTTTAGTGGGTATGGCAACAACATCCGCGCGAGTCCCACATAACCCAGTGATGCGGGTCACTGGGCATGCGTAACAGCATTTTCCCCTCCTCACGAAAAAAAAAAGGTTATGAAGACCTGGAAGCTTATGTGATTACTTTTACAAGAGGATAATTCCTCGCAACGTTTTATCCACCAAATGCATAGAGATTTCAACAACAACTATATGCAATCTGGAGCGATTATGGAGCACCGTGTATCACGTCGGTGCTGCAGGAATAGAAATCGCATTACTATTCTGATGTATATAAGGATTTTTTTAATTTACAGCTTCACAGTTTGAGATGACATTTGTACAGACGGAGGGAGGGAGTTGGTGTTGTCATCGATGCTGAAGCGTACCACACGATTGGAAGCCTTCGACACAGTCTGGATCACAGGCCTCATTTATAAATTAATAAAAAAAAACTTCCCGAGATACTTAATCAAAATAATATGGGACATGATTACAAACAGAACATTCCTAATGACCGAGGGTTCCCATACATCGAACAATGAATTCACCATAAAAAACGGACTCCAACAAGGAACTGTAAACTCCCCGCTACTCTTCAACATATACAACAGTGACATATTAAACCTGTTCGACATGAACAAATCTACCCACAAACGCTCCATAGCCTTCGCAGACGACCTAATCATCTACGTAACAGGCCGCAAAACTAAAACAATAAACACAGACCTCCAAGAACTATTCGACAAAATCAATGATTACTACCACACATGGAAACTAAGAATCAACGCAAACAAATGCGAAAGCATACTGTTCAAACCCAAAACCAGCGAAATCGGCCCAGCAGAAAGAAAACACTGCAAAAATTTCCAATTAAAAGAAAAGTCATCCGAAGAGACAATCATACCACACAAAAACTGCGTAAAGTACCTAGGCATAAACATAGATGACAAACTAAATTACAAACAACACATAGAAACCCAACTCGCCAAGGCCAATAAAGCATTCTGGAGAGCAAGGAGACTATTTTACTCGAAACATCTCAAGAATAATGTAAAAACATTATGCTACCAAGCTCTAATTGGACCAATTATAACATACGGTTGCCCAATCTGGTACAACATACCAGCATCGCTAATGGAGAGAATCCGCGTTTTCGAAAGAAAATGCATTAGAGCTTGCCAAAATGCGTACAGATCCGAACAGAGCGGATACAAAAAATATATAAAAAACAAAAAAATCTACGACCTAGCCAACATTCACCGCATTGACTGTCACATACTAAAACTAGCAAGAAATCATTTCGCACAAGCGTCAAAAATAAAAGAAAACAGCCTAATCTTCAGCGGCTTATACCCAAACGTACTATATTACAAAAACACAATGACAACAGGCTACATCCCCCCAGAAGCGTTCCTATACCTAGACGAAAAAAATTACCTCCAAGACCAAAACAATATCCCGATAATTTTCCACATAAAAAGAAAAATAGGGATAAAAACAATACTCTACGAGGAAAACCTAAACGGACTGACTGCAGACACCAGGTGGAGGTACAACATGGCCCTCCCCCAAAAAGACACTAAAGACAAACACAGAAGAAACACAAAAAAATATTGGTGGATTCCAAACCCATAAGAAAATATAAGTGAAAACTACCAATTCGACAAAAAAAAAAAAAAAAAAACCATTTCTACCACCGTATAACCTAGATGTAAGTACTGTAAATATGTAAATACTATAATCATTGTAAATAATATAATTTAACACCCCCTCCCCTTCCCTCTCATCCCCCCCCCCCCCCCGCAAAAATCCCGCAACGCATAAAAGTAATACACCGAGGAGTCCTGTTTTGCGGCCAAGTTTCAGGACAAAATACAACACACACAAGAATACACAAAAATCACGCACCAATGCGACTTAAACCCAAAAAAAACAAAAAAATAAACGCAAAAACCGAAAATCCACGACACATATTGGACCATGGCTACGTCGTACCGACGCGTATCGGTACTTTTGCCTAAACACACTATACTCAATTCATTGTTTATTGTGAATCTCAAAAATGTACAAAAAAATCAAATATTGGCTAACTAAACTATTTAAAAAAAAAAAAAAAAAAAAAAGTACCACACGATTGGGGACCCCATGTTCTCTAGTCTCTGCACCTTTTGTTGGTTTGGTTTGTAAACTGTATCGTGACCGATGCATTCGGGACCTTTACAATTTTTTGTGGTAATATAATTTTGTAGTAATATAATTTTGTAGTAATATAATTTTTTAGAAGTATAATTTTGTAGTAATATAATTTTGTAGTAATATAATTTTGTAGTAATATAATTTTGTAGTATTAATGAGCGTTCGAAATATATTTGAAGAATGTTTGATTCGATATTTTTTATTTTCAAAAGTATGGCAATTTACACAAAACATTACGTATTTTGTATGTCTTAGCGTTTAAAGGAAATTTGTATTGCATGGTAACTTATAGATTTAATAGTACCGTTTCGAATATTCTCTCCATTATTCTGAACGTTGAGATTTTCTATATATTTCCTTAATGTTAATTAACAGTTTTGTAGACTTTTGAATAGATAAAAAGGAATTGATAAAATTTGGAACATGTCTACAATTTTCCTGCAATCTTCTAATTCGCCATATTAGTCCTTTTCAGTCCAGCATACTACACATAACAAAATTCTGTCGCAGGCAAGAGATCCGCACATGTGTCCAGGCTGTTGGCCGTCATCGGCGACATTATTTGGCCTGTCTGTGTATGAGATAAGAAGTGACGACAGACGATTGGTAGGGGATAAACAAAGGGGAAAATTGTTTGTTTTTAGCAAATCGTGCATGAAGTTTTCTGACTGACGATGAGTCGCACCATAATCACTTTGTACATAAACGTCTCATCACTCCGTGTTTACGTATCTTGAACATCAAAGCATCAACTAATTCCAAAATCGTCTGACGCGCTATACACATAGGCTTATTGTGACAAGCTACAGCAAATTATAGCAAGTTTTATTTGGTGAGCTCTAATCTCTTTTGTTCGTTACCTGTGCACATGTGTTTTCTCAGGTACAGAAAAGTTTTTTCAACGCTTGTACCACCAAGTTGTATGTGAGTTACTCTGGCTTGTCAATATGCCTTGTTCAAAGTTGAGAGCTGGATACTGTCACAGCTCTATATCTTCCCATGTAATTATGATAATAGGAGCTTTATGAGGTATGGAGTAAATTGAATGCGTCTTTGTTGAATCTAGATGATCCAGAATGGCGAATTATTACAAGTAGAACAACTAATCAAAGTAATATACATACACATATATGAAATATGTTTCATATGGATAGGAAATTACTTTGACATTTGACAAGCATTGCAATAAATATGTTGGTTCGGAAGTAATATTACTAGATACTTATTTTTACAGATTGCAATATTCTCTTCACTAATTCATAGATTGATCTTAGAACAAATGAAGATCTTTACATGTTATTGGATTAACAAGTAAAATGTATTTTTCCTCACAAATGGTATGCAGAGGAGTAATGAAAATAAAAGACTGGTGTATGTTACAGTTCAAGTGACCCGAGAGGCTGAAATACTATTTATACAAATTGCGGATGGATGGATACCGTGAAAAATCTTTCACATACTGATTGTTGATTCTATTCCTGGAACGCGTTGGATTCGTGTTTACGTGGTACGTTGATTAGAATGATTTAGAGGTGGGTTCTTGGGGGTGTGAGTAATTATGTTTCAGCCAGGCTTGGACAGAAAGGCGTTTAATCAACGGTTAATGGTCCGCTTAAAATACACATGCTCTGGTAGTTCCTCATTGGATCGTTATAGATGTCGCCGTATACTTTCTACTAAATCCGTTTTCGGGAGACATTGATTAAGATGATAAGGGTCATATTTTGAAAGAGAGGGAGAAAGGTGGTGTGTTTTGGATAAAGGTAACAATTTTATATGAAGGAAAATTATTGTAAACATTGAATATAATTGGGGAAAATTGAGAAACTGGTGCAACTTGTTGTATTATGAGCTACAGATCTGGTGCTGTGTCTATCTCTTATCACTTTAATACGACGGATGAGACATTTGTATGCCATTTTCTGATAATGGAAAAAGTGTTTGTGCTGTATGTTTTGCATTCAATGAGAGGAAATGGTTCTGCAATTTCAATAACTCAAAGTACTTGTAACATAATGATAACCATAACACAATATAAATTTTCATGACAAATTCTATATTTATAAAAGTTTTGTCTTATGTTTCAATTACATAAGTACATGATAGATGTAACAAGTTTTTGTTCCATCAGTTTTTCGGCAGGTAAAAATCAAAATATAATCATTGAAGTCATATCTTTTTCAGATTCAAAATTGCAAATTTAATATAATTATTTTCCGGATTCATTACGCACATAAAATTCGCACTTCCATGCATTCTATTGATGCGAAAATATTCCAAATATATAGAATAATAGTAGTAAATATAAACACAATATATATTTTATTAGAAAGTGTGGGTACTAGGATTGAAGGACAAATTACACGTGAATGTGAAAAAACGACTAGTAAGTGTTTTTTGAATTATAGAAATTATAAATATATTTTAGAAAATAATATCAAACAATCCAGAGAAGCATTATCCAAATGGTGGGAAAAAATGAATTACTATTTTACCTTCTTCAACATTTCGATCAACGTTTTTCATGGATAGATAAACGCGAAAATAATTTAGTATGTATTATTTTCAATTGAACGTTCAACAATTTTGTATATTCAGAAAATTTATGCATGTATGACAATTAGACTATTTAGAACTGTTATATTTCAAAGTAATCTCAGTGCCAACGAAATTGGTTTATTGAAACTATATATGAATATGAGTCCTTTATATTACGCTTCATTTTTTTTTTTTTAAACATACTAAATCTTATAAAAAGAACCTGATTACAAGTTCATTTGTATGAATATTGAAACACGATGTAAAACAACTATGGTATGTTGTAACCTTCTCTATTTCGTCTTGGTTGTATGCAATTCCATGCACTATTGGATATGAACAAAGGAATGACTACGAAACAGATTTGAAATTAATAACTTAATTACAATCATCTATGCGTTACAACAATTGAAGATTTTGAATTTGAATATATACAACGGAAGTAAAGTAAGAATCGTTTAACAATATATTTTTCCGATTAAAAAATAAAAAATTAATCAGTAATACATTTTTTAATTTCAGATTTATATAATATGCTTCAGATATACATTTTTGGAATATACTTGCTGTTTCTTCGTCCAGTCGCGGGGTGACGCGATCGCGTTGAGGCGCGTCAACGGGAGTCGTAAATTCCCGTTACCATTATACGAATCGACACCGCGAGCAGGGCGATCCCCTTATTTCTTTTAGGATAATAGGGGTGGTTGTGTTTGAATACCTGTAGTCTACAGTTATTTCATATACGTGTATTTACACCAGTTAACAACACGTAGATCGTATTCATAGAATCTTGGAGGTCATCGGACAGTACAATGTTTCACACGCGGGTTGATAGCGTTAGCGCGTTGAATGCCGATACCGTGTTAGATTAGTAATGATGAGCGCAGGAACAGTCCGAGGTATGTTATAGCAAGTATATTTGAATGTCCGAGGAGTGTAATAGCCTTGACTTGACTCTCCGAGTTGTTGCAGAGAAGTGCCTGGCCCATCTCGTACTATTTAGGAGTAAGCTCGATGTGCGTGTACCCTTTCTGAACTAAGGACGCGGATTCGTTGTTCACACTTTTCGGTAGAAAAGTGAGCGTAACGATCGGCGATGCCCATTGGTTATAGCCGAATGTTAATAAACAAAAGACGAGGAGAAAGTCTCCTGCATATATGGCCCATGGGTATCCCTGTTCTTGGGAAAACCCAGCTGTTTCGCGTGGCACATCTGCTTTATCCGTAATTAGCAAGAGTGTGCAATAAACCCAAGGACCGTTCAAAGGACCATCCATAAAACCAAAAATACTTGTGTGAATAGAAGTTAAGCTGCAAAAGCTTCGGTTTATGGTGGTTCCTTGAGTTTCTTGCAGGTGAGTGTAACTAGCGATAGGCCTTGGCGGCCACACCGAAAGGGACGTCGCACGTAACCTCTCGCGCGACGTAACATACTCCCCCCGTTGAAAGGATACCGATCAAAAAGTCTGTACAGGTAAAAATGGGAGCTGTCGTCCAACTCGTGTGCGTTTGCTGGTAGTCTGCGTTTTGTTGGATCTGATTGACTCGATAGTAGGATAAGCGGCGTGGCACTTGGATCGAAGAAGCTTGCCGCCATAGGAGTGTTGGCTGCATAGATGATGGCGTCGTCATCGGGGCGAATTCGATGGTACGGCCGAAGGGCCGTTGCGTTGAAGGTGCGTTGTCTGCCTTGTAGTTTGGATCGTTGTGGTCCTCGGAAACGCCAGCATATTTGCCGTTGAATTTCACGATACATGAAGTGTCGTGATATAGCTCGGCCAATGAATTATCGTGGGACACCTTGGCACAGGAAGTGTATATATATATATGAAATTACATGTAAACGCCCTCGATTCTGACAGATCAGCGCTCTCACCCGAAACCGGAACTCGCAGTCCACCGTGACGAGAAGCACAAATATAAGCTACAACTCTCAGCCAGTCGGTCAGTCGTTCCCGCGCAACAGTGGAAGCAACATGGAAATATTTAGATCTCTATTACGCGCCGTTGGTCTGTTCGTGCCAAGCAAGGTAGATATCATTTCCGAACTACCACTGGAGGTTTCGCACCTGATACTTCGAAAATTGGATCCCTCCTCCCTGCAGAGCGCCGCGCTAGTCTCGCGCAAATGGTTGAACATATGCAGATCCGACAAGTGTCTTCGGCGGACAGCAAGAAGTCACATCCGGCGTACGAGAAAGGGGTTCAGGATGGAGTTTCTTGGAACAACAGCCGCTAAAGCTGCCGAACAACAATCAAGGAGTAGAGTACGAGGTGCGAGGAACCTACGACACGAAGTAGGCTTATCCACTGCTCGTACGACGGTCATCGTTGGAAGGTTACGTGGTCCTCCGAAAATTTCGATGCGAAATCGTCCTATCGATGTTGAACCGCTAAAATCTATTAGACTGTAATTGATAGTATGTACCTTAATTCGACAGTTTGATTTTACGAGAACATGAAACTGCCTTGTCCTACGAAAATGATTCAGAACTGTAGCGCAAAGCTTGAAATAAAATGGTGCCATTGAGACGGCAATTTGTTTCAGCCGCGGCAGTTTTCTTCAGTAATATCGACAATGTAACTCACATTGACGCTCAGTCGTGTACCGCGTTACACTCTATCTGTGGTCTAGAAAGGGTCTTGGCCGCCTTCGTGAGAAAGCCGTACCGTCTTTCGTGTTAACGGTGCACTCGCTCTGACAAGTGGGTCTCAGGACGGGCGGCAAAGTTTCTTTCGAAGAGCTTGCCCACTTCATTCCATAAGAGCGTCGGTTGATACGAGGACGACGAGATCGTCGGTCGTGCCGCCCTTCAGAAGCAGTGCCAGCCTCACCATGCGCTTTATCCGAGGAGAGGCTCCCTCCCACTGACACCGTGAAATAGGTGTGGTAGCCTGGGGGCAATTATCCGCATCGTCTCCGCTCATACCCGTCCGGAGATACCGTCCGTGTCCGGCGCTACGTCGCGGGAGGCTATCCTCGTCGTCCTGCATCTCCACGCATGCTTATAGACTGACGGAGCGTCATACTCGATTTTGTGATGGCGTGAACGTTATTGAAATATGTCATAACGTTACCAAACCCACTAGAACTATAAATTACTTTCCCACAGTACTTCGATTCATTCTATATTTTGAATAGTTCACAAGTACCCGTACTTCAGCACAAGGGATATATATTTCATCAAAGAAGCCCCGAATCAAGTATTGACTTTAGGATGTAATGGATTGTAGCCTTAAGTACTGAAACTGATTCCATTATGGGAGCAACTGCCACAAATAGGAATCTAATCATACTAACTAAAGACAAATTCTATCGACGAAATATTTAGCATGTAATCATAATATAAATTATACAATCATATAGTATAGTTTAATGTCATCATTAATTTCAATATTCGTACAATACCGCATATCATTTGCAAATGTATATTTTATACCAAATAGTATTGCAATTGTGCCACTCGGAAGACAAACATATTAATTCCATCTTCCGATATTACCTGTACTTATATAGAAACATAATACTAAATACTAAAATATATCATAAGTATTTCATATTTGAAACAACAGTAAACCGAACGGAATTAATCTGTTTGACTTCTATGCGGCTCAAGTCACGTATCAATATATGTACATTCTGTAGTTTTAATATTTTAAGCGTGCATTGTGCACAGGACAATTGTCTTCAATAAATTTTGCAGATCTGTTTATAGTAAGTGAGGGATCATTTGGCCAACGAAAAATAAGGCGACTTTTAAAAGATGCAATGAAACTTGCTTCTGCTGAACATGGACTATGAAGGTGGAACATCTTCCCGTTTATTTTGCAATTAAATACATACGTAATTGAATGAGGTTTACTGGCATACCGATTCCAAGGATTTACCGTGCTTCTTAGAAATATTACACTATGTGGTATGAAATATAATTTGTCCTTGTTATAACCATTAACATCTAGAGCCTTTTCTGGAATTTCTTATACTAAGGCATCGCAATTATTTTTCATTTTACGCTGTGTTGCTCGCAAGTTCTAACATATATATGAACCAACTGGAAATAATTCTTTGGCACGCATTCGAGTACAATTGTTTCCTTCTGGTTTTCACAAAGCTTCGCAGAACAACTGATGTTGGTAAGATTTTTATTATTTTATTCTATTTTTAAAGCGTAGGGGCATATGTTGCATAATCTTGTTTGTTAACTAGGGCACTTGCTTTCGAAACCTAGTACTTCTGAAGAAAGATTAACACAAGAAGCAGTGCAGGGTAAGTGTTTCCCTAATCAGCTCTTACTTTCGCTTACTACGACACACGATATAATCTTTTATTTTTCTAATCTTTTAATCTTTTAAAATGAATGTTAACAATTACCAGAACTGTATTAAGAAGTTATTATCGATAAAACGTACATAATATAA